>NW_006160080.1:3422386-3434630 GCF_000334495.1 Tupaia belangeri chinensis | reverse complement strand
CACAACAATCCCTTCTCCTCCATTCTCCTCTCGGGATCTTGGGCACACACACACACACACACACGCCTGGCGTGAGTTTAAGTCACCAGGTCTGGTTCACGAACCGCGGTCGACTACGTGGGAGTCCAGTGACATAGCCATTACGCTAACTCCTGGTCCCTACATTTGGTTCTTTTGAAGTTATTTTCAAAATGCTCAGTTGGGTAGTAGGGCAGATAGCTCATGTTTAAGAAAATAAAAGAAGTGTAGTACTGTTTGAAAGCTAGATTCCTTTTGCAGGAATACCACTCATGAATTCCACCTTTGTAGTGTCTGGGGGTACAGGAGCCTGTATTCAGAAAACGGCAGTGCGTGTAGTCAGTCATTTCCATGGATTGAAGGACAGGTGGTTGCCGTAGCTCCGCGGATCTGTGTTTTTGTCAAGACACTGTGAAACTTGGAATTACTAGCTAATTCAGTGGACCTTTATAGACACAAATGAGTGTGACTTTTTTTTTTTTTTGGAGAGGTTTTTGCTATAGGGTGTGTGCACTCGCCAGACAGACAGAGAGAGACAGAGAGATAGAAAGCAGGAAATCACCCCCCAGGGGGGGATGACCACACCGCAATCCCTTCTCCTCCATTCTCTTCTTGGGATCTTGGGCATGCACGCACATGCGCCCAGCGTGAGTTTAAGCCACCGGGTCTCGGACTTGAAACTGTGGTTGACTACATGGGAGTCCAGCGACATAGCCATTACGCTAACTGCTGGTCCCCAAATGAGTGTGACTTTTAATTCCAGGAGAAGTAGGTTACTTTTAGCCAGGCAGTCATTTGAAGGACAAATGTATATAATCTAAATGAAAATACATCTTTGAAGTTCATTTATTTATGTGTGTGTGGGGGGGGCATCCCCTATAGCATCTTCACACTGTGATCCACCCCCAGCCTCAGCCAGCCAGGATGAAGGCACACGTGTGTGTGCACAGAAAGACCCTGGGACATGAACCCAGGACCTTCCCATATGGGGTTGGCATCACTGAGGGTTGCATTACTCTTGCAGCACTGCAACTGGCCCAGCAATATACACCAACTTGTTTTAGGTTTTTTGTTTGTTTGTTTAATAATGGGAATTGATGATGACTTATTTATCACACCAACTTGTAAAATATGTGACTTCTCTATAAGATCTTTTTTTAAAATAATTTTTCATTTAACTTTATTATGATTTTAATTTGATGAGAGAGAGAGAGAATGAGAGAGAGAGGGAGGGAGAGAGAAAGTAAGCCACCAGGTTCAGGACTCGAGCCACGGTTGGCCATGTGGGAATCCAGCACCCTTAGCTACCACTCCACCTGCCGGCCCCACCTCTATAGGATCTTAAAGTGAGAGATTAGTTGCTAGAACTTGGTACACTGTGATCTGTCTCTTGCATTTGAGCTTCAACATACTGCCCTGTTTTTCTGTAATGCTTATTCTGCTGTAGACTGGAGTAAAACTGCTACTAATGGTTTAAAGAAGCAGACTGTAAACCAAGGAGTGTCCAGCTCTTCAAATTCCTTACAGTCAAACAGTAACTCCACTAACTCCACCACACTGCTAGTGAATAATGATTGCTCAGTACACGCGAGCGGGAATGGTATGTATGTCTCAATATAGTATTTCTCAAGCTAGTGTTTATTTTTAAAAGTAGTTTTATCCTTTAATGGCATTTTTGCTAAGCAAAGTGTATAGTTACATATATGACTAGTGGATTAAAATGTGGTTCCCTTATATAAGAGAAAGTTTATTAATCTTCTGACCTAAAAGTTTTAACATTTCAAATCCTCGTTTATGTATTGCCAAGATACTTAAGTATTGTGCTGTTTCTGAGAGCAATACCTAAAATAGCCAATAAGATGATCAGTTTTTATTTTATCTATAATATACATCTTCGATACTTTAAAAAAAAAACTTCCTGTTTTTTGCTTTTCATGTTCCCCACAGTGTGGTGCCTTGGGACGGTGCCCAGACCCCCATAAATACATCAATACTCAAAGGTGAGTCGTGGCCAGTATTGGTGACCATGTGCAGGATCTTGAAAAAATTCATGGAAAGGGCATATTACATAAAAAAACTATCCATGGATTTCAAAATGTTTTTGCACCAAAATAAACTCATAGTTTGACTATAATTGCTCCATGAAGTTTTTGAAGCCCCTGCGTGTATGTCACTGATACGTGAACAGACCGTTGCTGCTATGCCTCCTTTACTCCTCACTCCTGACATTCCTACCTAAAACGTCCATTGTGTCCTCTTTCTTTCATAAGACTGGGCTGTTTGTTACTTATAAAAGCTTGTCTTCTCTGTTTACCTTCTTTTGCTTCTTAATATAGCTTTTGCATTTTGATAAAAATCTGAATTCTGCCACTATACTTGGCCCTTTCATTGGAAGTTTGCCTTTATTCATTGTTTTAGGATATTAGTTCTTTTTGTGCCTAACTCAAAGGCATTTGTGAGAAAGTTCAAAAATCTATGAAATAGTTTTTCAATCTCCCTAAAGGGAAGTACTGTTGGTTTAAAACAAAAAAATTCAATATAACAGTGATCCCCAACCTTTCTGGCCCCAGGGACCAGTTTGATGGGAGGTAATTTTTCCATGGATCAGGAGTGGGGGTGGACTGTGTGGGGGCATATTCTTTTAGGATGATTCAAACTCATTATTGTGTACTTTCTGTTATTATTACGTTGTAATATATAATGAAATAATTATACAACTCACCATAACGTAGAATCGGTGGGAGCCCTGAGCTTATTTTCTTGTAACTAGACGGTCCCATCTAGGGGCTACTATGAGAATCTAATGCCACCACTGAACTGACAGGACGCTGCACTCAGGCAGTAATGAGAGCGATGGGGAGCGGCTGTAAATACAGATGAAGCTGCATTCGCTTGCTCGCCCACCTGCCGCTCACATCTTGCTGTGTGGCCCAGTTTCTAACAGGTGACCTGGAGATTGGGGATCCCTGCAATAGGATGCCTCAAAATCAAGGTTGCTCATCCTCTAGCACAATTGACTTTCTTGTGGAATAGTAGGATGTTTAGCAGCATCTGTGGCCTCTACCCACTAGAGTCGGTGGTACCCCACATCTAGTTGTGACAACCAAAAATGTCCCCAGACACTACCAGCTGTTCCCTGGGGGGTAAACATGCCTTAGGTTGGGAACCACTGCTGTAAAAGATGAGAACCAGCTGCCATATGGCCTTAGATTTTTATGTCAATACCAGAGCGAAAGCTCTGGGCTCTGTGCCCAATGGCTGTATCAGGAATGATTCAGTGTAGGTAAACAGGGTAGAGGTGGGGGAATTAGGGTTGGTTAATAAGTTAGTGTAAGATAGCAAGTTGAAAGGAGAGAAATCTAGGGATTGAACTGGATCAAGAAGCCTTAGAATCACAACAGGTGCTTGAGGCTCTTAATCTGTAGGCCAGATTTTTCCATATTCTAGAAAGAGCTTAGAGATGAAGTCTCACTCACCTGTCCCTGTCAATGTATCATCATGCTTTGGGGAATCAGAGTTGACATTTTGACACAGCTGATTTGACACATCTATTTTGATGCCTGACGGTGAGGGTTGGAGTGCACTTTAATGCCACCAAATTGACTGTGTGTCTAATACCACACAACAGGCATGGCAGACAAACATCCTTGCCTCAGTCCTCACACTAGGAGCTGAGATGACTGAGGATGGTTTGTCAATTTCAGAAAAGCAGCTGATGTTCTTTATTATCCTAGTTCAGGATGGCCTCAAAGCAAATGCCTACATCAGAGCAGCTGCTCCAGGCAGTCACATGCCCTGTTGGAGCTGTCGCCAACGAAGCTGTGTTAACCATACCCATCACCTAGTTTGCATCCATATCATGTTTCAGTTGCAAGCTGCCTCAGGCTTCAGCAGCCATCTCACGTGGTACACGGGGCCACACGCTCACGATTCAGAAATACCGTCACATATTGACTGTCTTACTTCTGAGCAGTTACCTCAAGAATGCTTAAGTTCTGAAACTTCAGTTTCATCATCTGTGAAATGGGGATAATGGTATCCAACCACTAGGCTCATCAGTGAGATACTTTAAATACTTATAAAATGCTCAGCACTGGCATTACAATTGGTAATGTATCCTACTGACAATATAACTAATAAATGGACTTCTTATTCAGTTTTCTGTATCATTTCCCAGTGGTATAATGATCAGAAGGGTGGACCCCATTAGCTAGTCTGAGCAGCTGTGTTCCCCACAGTTCAGGGCCTGCTCCAGGTGGAGGGGAGGGCCCAGGCCAACACAAACCACAGTTTGTCTGTAAGGCCAAGAACCTTGGAAGGATACATGGAGGAAGGGGGTCTCTGTTAACCTTAACCTTTTGGGGAGACCAAAATATTACCTTAGGTTATATTATACATATCCTACTACTTGAAGTCCACATGTGTTCAACTGGGGTAGGAAGTGGGCCTTTTAAAATACATCGCTTTGCTTCATATTTTGACCATTTCATTAACAAGAACTGGCCTCTGAATCAGTCTCCAGTCTGTTATGCTTACTTATTTTAACTGGCCCTAGGGGAAGAATGAAAAATTTATAAAAGATGGATATGTATCATAAATATTTGTTGAAAGACATGTTTTACATGTGCCTATTGAAGAATGCAATACTGTTCGAGTTTTCTGTTTTGTTTTGTTTTTTTAACGCTCTCTGTGGCTACCTCAGGACACCAACTTTGTCTTTCCTTACCTAGGTAATGCTTCTACAGAGAGGAATGGGGTTTCTTTCAGTGTTCAGAATGGAGACGTGTGCCTTCATGATTTCACAGGAAAGCAGCACGTGTTTAACGAGAAAGAAGATTCCTGCAATGGCAAAAGCCGTATGGCTCTCAGAAGGACTTCAAAGCGAGGAAGCTTACACTTTATTGAGCAAATGTGATTCCTTTTTTTCTCAAACCAAAGCATGATGCTTGACAGTGTGAAATGTCCAACTCTACCTTTTACACAATGTGAGACGTATGGAAATCAACTTACTTTATACTCAGCAACCTCTGGACGAACATAAGCTAATTGAGGGCAATGGTTACTATTGGAAGAGGAAACCAAGACATTATACCATGGTTTTGTAGACATTCGCAATTTGGTTTCTTAGCCTTCCTTTTTGAAAGATTTGAATCAACGCACTAAGAATAAGACTTGTGTTCAAAACAGAAAAACTAGTTAATTTCCAGCCACACTTTAAAGAGGCGGTTAGCTTTTATAAAATCATATAAAGCAACTGTGGGTTTCATTGAGCTCATTGGTGAGTTTAGTTGTGCATGCCTTTGTTGTATATAAGCTAAATTCTAGTGACTTACGTGTCGAAAATCTTATACCTTTTTTTGTATTTATTTTCTACTGTGTAAATTTATTTCTTTGTGGAATCGTGGTTGTGTTGTCTTGTCTAACGTGATCATTCAGAAAATCCTTGCTGGTTCAGTTTATTCTAAAGCTCCTCTTGGAGATGATATGAGATGTGAAATATAGACACCTCACTGAAGTCAGGAACTAGTGATGCCAGCCAGACTGGGGAAAGGTACACAGACAATGCCACGGTTAGTGCTCATGACACAAAGGCACCCCTACCAGGCAGACACAGCCCCATGGCTCATGGTTTGGCAAACAGAGCAGGGGCTATATTTTAGCCCCGCCACCCTGTTGGGTACATGCTTGCTTGTGCAGGCTATGGCTTGTACAGCCAGACATGGCATCCAGTAACAATACCCATTCCTGACCTCATCCCTAATCATCAGATTATGAAACCTGCACCGAGACATTATACCTGGGCCACAGAGGGGGATGTCATATGGTCTGTCTTTGGAGAAAAGTGTGAATGTGGAAGAGATACATACACTGCCACTCTCAGATCCCCAGAGCCTTTCCTAAGAGGGGAGTAGAGTAGGAGTATTTTTTACAAGAGATATGTACATATAAGGGGGAAAAATCATATTACTGTTCTTTAAAAGGCAACTGCATGGTACGTTACTGATTTTTATGACTGGTACACTCTGGCCCAGCCAGAGCTACAATTAGTTTTTTAAAACATGTCAAGTTGTAAAATGTGTATAGTGACAAGGGCAACAGTGACCGATGCTCCAATGCTCTTGTTTCTCTATGTATCAAACCTCGATTGCTCCTAGTTATATAGGGTCTATCTTGCTTTCCATCTACACCTGCTTGAGCAGTGCCTCAAGAACATCCTTATTAGGAACATTTCAAAACCCTTTAGTTAAGCCTTTTACTAAGGTTTCCTTGTATATATTTTAAGTGAGCGTTGTATCCCAGAATAACCATAGTTAATAACATGATACATCTCTGTGAGTGCTGATTTGTCTTCACAATATTTCTTCTCTAATTGTCTTGTATTTATGTTCAAATCAACAAAATGTTAAAATCAATTAAATAAATTTGCAGTTAAGTCCGTAAGTTTGGTTAACTTTCTCAAAGAGAAAACATTTGTAATGTCTTTCTCTGACAGTGTGGTAGGCCATGGCTGATGAAGATAAAAACAATAGTAACATCTTTTGGGAAATGGCAGATAGGCTGTGACTGAAATTAGAGTTAGGGCCTGTTCTGCCTTGGGCACACACACACATGTGCCCAGCATGATTTTCAAGCTGCCAGGTCCAGGACTCTTAACTGTGGTTGGTCATGTGAGAGTAAAGCCATACCACCTGCTGGCCCCTCAAGGCTATTTCTTTTCCTTCTTTCTGTTTTTCTTTATTTTTTAAAGAATTATTATTATTTTTATTATTAAAAATGTGCTATAGCATGTGTGCTTACCAAAGAAAGAAAGTGAGAAAGCAAGCCTCCAGGTCTAGGCTTGAACCCATGTCTGGAACTCAAACTCTGGTCAGCCATGTTGGAGCCCAGCACCTTAACAACCACGCCGCCTGCTGGCCCCTCAGGGTTATTTCTTTAACACACGTTGCCATTGGCCTGTAGACAATGTGTGAGACCAGATTCAGATCTCATGCAAGTATCTGCTTCCTCAGCATGGAACAGTAAAATTTCAGGAAAACAAGGACAAGGTTGGGAGTTTCTGTGTTGCTAGTTAGCATGTGGGAGCCCCCAGATGGTGTAAGCTGGCCTTGCCCTTGCAGGAGGTCTGAGCAGTCTTTCCTTCCAAGGTCCTCAGCTCCCATAAAGATGCCAAGTACTAAACTGATGAAGAAGGTGGTAAAAGACTCTACATTTGGGGGGTGAGACCTCAGAAACCAAGCTCCTGAGCAGATTTTGTAACCAAGTGTACAGAAATGGATGTGCAATGGCCAATGTGATCCTTTCCCCCTTGTTTTTTTTCTATTATATTTTGTGTCTGGGCTGTGGTCATTAAGTCAAATTCTTGGTTTTGTTTTGTTTGTTGGTTTTTTTTAAATATTTTTTTTATGGTAGATACAGAATAGGACAGAGACAGAATGTTTCTGAAAAGCATCATCCTTTGGGTTTAAAATTGTTTCTGAGACTGTATCTTTTTTTTTTTTTTTGAGAGATTTTCACTGTAGGGCGCGTGCGCTCGCCAGACAGACAGAGAGAGACATAGAGACAGAAAGCGAGAAATCACCCCCCAGGGGGGATGGTCACGCCGCAATCCCTTCTCCTCCATTCTCCTCTTGGGATCTTGGGCACGCACGCACACGCGCCTGGCGTGAGTTTTAAGCCACCGGGTCCGGGACACGAACCGCGGTCGACTACGTGGGAGTCCAGCGACATAGCCATTACGCTAACTGCTGGTTCCCCTGAGACTGTATCTTAAGGGGACAGTATTTGAAGAAGTAATTCCTCAGAACATTGGAGAGGATTTTTTCTAAAACACACTGCAATCATCAAATTCTGTCGACTTCAATGAGCAGCGTCATGATTTTCTTATAAAAATGGTAAAACAGCTTCATTTGGAAGTGGGTTGTGTCTAATGAGGTCACCTACGAGGCAGGTCAATTTGCTGAAGGTCATTTCAATGAAAATCTAATTCACTGAATGACTAATTCACCAAGTAGACTTGTTCGATATCATTTTGTCTCCATAACAGCATTTTTTTTTTTTTGGAGAGCTTTTTGTTATAGGATGTGTGCGCTCACCAGAAAGACAGAGAGAGACAGAGAGACAGAAAGCAAGAAATCACCCCTCAGGGGAATGGCCATGCCGCAATCCCTTCTCCATTCTCCTCTCAGGATCTTGAGCGTGCATGCACACTCACCTGGCGTGAGTTTAAGCCACCGGGTCCGGGACTCAAGCCATGGTCAACTACATGGGAGTCCAGCGACATAGCCATTATGCCAACTGCTGGTCCCTCCACAACAGAATTTTAAGGACTATTGAGTTTGTCTGCTTCAGCTCCTTGCTGCTCTTGGAGTCTAAAAGACAGGAAAGACTGGTCATAGAACATACTCAAGTGGGAAGGATTCTTTTCAGTACATTTTTTATTCTTTTCCTCTCAGTCTTTAGAACAGGCAAAAATTGAACATACTTACACAATATATTCTTTTAACATATTTAACATATTCACTATCAAGAAATCTTATGCACCCTGATGTCCCCTCTTTTATTTTTTAAATTTTTAATTGGCAGAGTGCATACACATTCACCAGAGAGATAGAAAGCACCCCTTAATAGGATGTAGTTACACTGCCATCCTTTTTCATCCATTCCTCCATCCCGCCAAGATTTGGGGCATGCACATACATTCACCTGGTTTGTTTTTCAGGCCACCAGGACCAGGATTTGGACCACGGTTGACCTTGCCAGATCTGTTTTCCAACACACAGCGCTTTACCTGCTGCACCACAGGGCCAGTCTCTTTTTTACCTCACTCTCAGACTAGCTACAGAGAAGTTTTTTGTCATGAAAAGCAAAATGATCTTCAGTCAACTAAAATTGTTTTCGTGGAAATGACTATTAAGTTGAATGAGCTGGTTATTTTCAGTGAATTGATTCAAAGTTGACCCTGTCCTCTGGGTCAAAGCTAGAGTGCTTTCCTGTAGAGTCAGGGACTTAAATCCTCCAAGAGAAGCACTTACTGGTTTCCACCTCGGACACTGACATGTAGCTCCCTAGAGATTGCCTTGGCAGAAGTCTCTGTGCCAGGATGAAGGGCAGACACTCTGGTCAGGGTCAGACAAGTCAGACCTGGAGCTACCTCAGTGTCCAATTCTGGGTTTCCTTCCTTATGAAGATCATGAATCAACCTCAGAAACAGATAACATGACCACTGTATACCACATCTGATTCTTGACAAGTATTTGAGAAATGACTTGGAGACAAGTTTCCATGGGTGATAGCCAGAGAGAAAGGCTTCATGAACATGGAGACCAAGATATGAGGAGGTTTTGCATCTCAGGGATGTGAGGATTCAAAGATACAAGATTGATTCTTATATTGCACAGCTTACTAATCCAAAATGATTCATTAAATTCTGGTTGGAAATGTAAAACCTAAAACATGGTAGCCCTCCTCCTTGGTTTTATGCTACATTTTTAAACTTACTGAGAAAAACTAGCATATATGATAATATGCATTTCCATCCTCGGTTTTATCCTAGATTTTTGAGCTTATTGAAAAACAGCCTTGGGACCAGCCAATGGCATAATGGCTACATGGCTGGACTCCTATATGGTCTACTGTGGTTTGAGTCCCGGACAAGTGGCTTGAAACTCACACCGCCAGGCATGTGTGCGTGCATGCCCAAAATCCCGAGAGGAGAATGGAGAAGGGATTGCTATGTGGGAGTCCCTCCTGGGGAGTGATTTCTCGCTTTCTGTCTCTGTCTCTGTCTCTCTGGTGAGCACATGCACCCTATAGCAAAACTCTCAAAAAAAAAAAAGGATAAAAAATAGAAACATAGCCTATAAGACAATACACATTAAAGCTCAGGCCAAAGTCTCAACATGTAACTAGCTATACACCAAAAGGGGTGCATGCATATATGACAGAATTAACAAAGAATGAGATCAAGAAACAAAATGTTGACATACTCGGTGGGAATCCAACTTTTAGAAGCAGGAAAATATATGAAAATTCTAGTAAGAGTACATATTCAAGTTCCAAAAGGGATTTAATAATAATTACTTAATGTCTAGTTTTATTTATCCCTTAAACCACTGCAGATTCTGCATGGCGATTCATACATGGGTTGCTGTATGATTCAAGAACCAACAGTAAGAAAAAAACAGTATGTGAGCTGGTGATTTGGTGCTTTAGCTGAATGACAGAGCAAAACTATAGATTTATGTTCTGGAACATCTAACATGAACTTGGTTAAGGACTAAACACAGGGGGCCTAGTTGAACAGGACTTCTCATTCACTCATTCAGTCAGCATTAATTGAGCTTCAACTACATGTTTAACACTGTACCAGGGATGGCAGGAGATAACAAAGACTGTTGCAATGAAGAACCTACAACCTAGCTAGAAAAGCCTGATCTGCATACAAAAACATAAATAACAGGAGGCAATACATTATTGCCAAAATGATTAAAACAGCTATGATTTAAGTACTTTTCTATGAGCCAGGCTCATGTTAAATTCTTTATATTCATCCTTTGCCCTTCTGTCACCCTACCAGGTAGGTGCTATTATTAGTTCCATTTCACAGATGAAAACATTGAAGTTCAAACAGCTAAAACAGCATGCCATAGCTCACTTAACTTACAAATGGCAGAAGTGAGATATGAACTGACTCCAAGTCCTAAACCTTTACTAAAGAGATTGCTATACAGGTACCAGCAGTTAGCGTAATGGCTATGTCACTGGACTCCCATGTAGTCATCCGCGGTTCGCATCCCGGACCCGGTGGCTTAAAACACACTGGGCGCGTGTGCATGGGTGCCCAAGATCCTGAGAGGGAGGAGAACAGGAGAGAAGGAATTGCGGCGTGGCCATCCCCCCTGAGGGGTGATTTCTCGCTTTCTGTCTGTCTCTTGTCTGTCTGACGAGCGCACACACCCTATAGCAAAAACTGCTACAAAAAAAAAAAAAAAAAAAAAAGAGATTGCTATCCCAATTCAGAGAATGGAGGCGGCTAATAGGGAACAGCTAAACTGCAGGGCAGGAGGCTTCGGAGTCAAGGAGCAGGAAAGGTTCCGTTAAAAGGTTCCGTTAAAAACTCGAGATTAGGGGCCAGGAGACAGCCTAAAGGTTACATCGCTGGACTCCCAGGTAGTCAACAGCGGTGGAGTCACAGACCCAGCGGCTTCAATTCACGCTGTGTGTGCGTGTGTGCATGCGTCCCCAAAATCCGGAGAGGAGAATGGAGAAAGGGTTGCAGCGTGGCCATCCACCCTGGGTGGTGATTTCTCGCCCTCTGTCTGTTTCTCCCAGGAGAGCGCATGCGCCCTATAGCAAAAATCTCTTAAACACACGCACGCACGCACACACACACACACACACCTTGGAGAGTTGCAAAGAGGTTGCGGAAATGATGATTACGCCAGTGTAGCTGGCTAGTGAGATTCACCTAGGAGTCAAATTCGTAGGATCACGAATACCACGCTGAAGCTTGTGAACTAGCAGCCATGAGAAACTAATGAATCTCCACTTTTAAGTTGTAGGTTTGTAGAACTGCGAGTCTGGCCAGGGAAGCAGCGCCAAGATGGGTGGGGTCGCAGGCACCAGAGGTGTAACTAGGAGACCCAGTTCAGGTTCTCCCCTTCCCTTCCAAACTGCGTTCCATAACCTGGGTTCCGCTGGCGGCAGCGGAGGGAACTGGGCCACGATTTCGGCTGGTGGAAGGGTACCCAGGTGGGTGTCGTGGAAGGCCCTGCTTCTCTGGCCTCAGCGAGGGTGAGGAAACCCGGTTCCCGCCCGGAGCCTGGTTTTACGCTGGTCCCACGGACCGCCCCTATTTTCTTCCCCACGCAGGTCGCGACTCTAAGGGTTCCGCTCCTCAGCGGAAGGCGGGGCCCTTCAGGCAGGGCTCCAAGGGGCGGGGCCAGGGTACCCAGGTGGTTGCCGAGAAACCGTCTGTTTCTCCGGCCTCGACAGGGGTCCGCAGCAGGCAGGGAAGGAAGGGGGTTCAGGGAGTCCGCCTAGTTCCTGCCCGGAGCGGGGTTCTTCGCTGGTCCAGCAGGCCACCTCTTTCGTCTTCCCCTTCTGGACGCCACTCTGAGGGTTCCGCTCCGCGGTGGAGGTGGGGTAGGAGGCGGGGCCGGGGGGCGGGGTTATGAACGCTTATGGGGGCGGGGCGGGCGGGGGCGGGGGCGGTCCGGGCGCGGTC
>NW_006160080.1:3414179-3422083 GCF_000334495.1 Tupaia belangeri chinensis | reverse complement strand
TCCCCCCTCCTCCCGTGGGGCCGAACGCGACCCGCGAACGTCGGAAACCCAGCTGGTCTCATCAAGGCGGGGCAGCGGTTGTACCAGCCCCCTTCTCCGCCCCCGCGCCTCCCAGCCGTGCGAAACTCTGGTTGGCTTGCTTTCCAATCATATTTTGGTTCTATCATTTTGAAAAGTCCCGACCTCTTCCCGCTGGACCCCATCCCAAGAATCGACTGAGGCTGTGTTTGGGGACCAGGCCCACTTGGCAGCTGCAGCCCGGGCGTCCCACTTCCACAAAGCAGGTCGGGCGCTGTGACCCGGGAGCAAGCGACAGATGCGGAGTAGGAGCAATTCCGGGGTCCGATTGGATGGGTATGCCAGGCTGGTGCAGCAAACTATCCTGTGTTACCAGGTAAGAAGGACCCACCCCGAGGGAACGCCCAGAACTGCCCTCTTGTGCCACTTATTCTCCTACCGGCACCTCTGCCCCCTCTCGTGACCTGAGACCTTGCAGTTCAGACGTTTCCTATTTGAACACAGCCCTTGCTAGCCAGTGACTACCTCCCCATGGCCGCCCAGTTTTCTTTAACAGCAAGGGACCGAACACCTGCTATGGCTACCCTTCATAGAATTCTTTGACCATTGTTTAGGGAGGAAGACATGCCTTGGGTACAAATTTCGTCCTTCTGCATCGACTCTGCTTCTTGTGTGTGTGTGGGGGGGTTGGACAGAACACAGAGAATGAGGTCAGTGAACTCTGGATTGTGAGGGCAGCAGACAGGAGTGAAGAAGCCCCTGAGGTTTGCCCCCCAACTCTGGAGTGTGAGGTGACTGCGCCTGTCCCTCCCATGAGTTGGCTGGTAGAGACCCACTTGTGAGAACCTTAGGGCCTACTCTGGTTGCTGTTTTACCAATAAAGGCCAGAAACGGTCAGGTAACATGGCCAGACCCAAAGGTAGGTCTACTCCCGAGTTGGAGGGGATGTGTGACCCCTTCCTTGTGGTCTGGGGTGTGAATATGCTGGCCCGCTTTGCATTACTGAGCTAAAGTTATGTGTGGGGGCCATCTCATAAGACCACTCAACTATTTTTATTCCTAGTGAAGACAGCAGCTATGTTGCTTGCCCTCAATCAACAGCAACTATTTATAGGGACGTCAGAGTCAAAGAAGGAAGTGGCATTTGGTGGTTAGAGGCCTGGCCTACGGGTTGGGAGTCATGGTCACTCCCAAGCCACTGACCATTTTCCCTTTTTAGCTAATTTCTCAGCCTTGTTTCCTCAGTCTGGAAGTATTTATCTCACACCTCTTATATGCAAGGCATTCTGCAAAATGCTGGGTTTACAAAGAAAAATAAATTATTGTAGCGCAGTAACATTTATGCATAGGGGGTACGTCTGGAGTCCCTTATCTGAAACCCTTGGGCCACATGTAGTTTGCAAGTCAGTAATGTTTGGATTTTAGAAAGGCAGTTCACTTACAGTGTACTGCAGCCAAGTCTGGGCAGTACCCTGAATCAAATATATTATTATTTCCACATCAGTATACGAATGTTCACACTGAGTGGATAAAGACTGAAAAGAGTTTCACATTAGTTCAGGTTATCTTTTGCCACCAAACGAGCTTGCTGCAAACTTACAAGAACACTTTGAATTTTCAGAGCTTTTGAGATTGCACATGAAGGATCGTTGTCCTTATTTGGGGAAGCTGGAGAATGGACCCCTGTCTAGTTGAGGAGGAAGGCAGGAGAGGAGTCCCGGAAGAGATGATGTTCAAGTTGAGGTCTGAGAAAGGAGAAGGCAGGGAAATAGAGGCTATTTTTGGCCTTTTGCCTTGGAATTTATTTTGATCAGATCTGTACAGTGTTTTTAAAATCCAAACTGAAAAGCCTTTCCTTTTGTTATTGTGATGAAAGATGCTGTAAGGAGAACTGCTTTGTTCTTTCATCAGACCTGGGTTTGAATCCCCAGCTCTGCCTTGAGTGACGTATGTAACTTTTACTCTTCCTTGATGAGTCCATGCCGTCTCCTGTAAAATGGGGATAATAACACTTGCTTCTCTTTTTTTAAATAATTATTTATTTTTTATTTAGTCATTTATTTATTTTAATTTGGACAGAGAGAAGGAAAGTGAGAAAGCACGCCACCAGGTCTGGGACTCAAACTGAGGTTGGCCATGTGGGAGTGCACCTTAACCACCACACACCTGCTGGTCCCAACACTTGCTTCTATTGCACTGTTGTAGAGAAAAATTAGTGCCTTTTGGCACCCAGTGGGCAGTCAGTAAATGGTGAATGTTGTGACTTTGCTATGGGCCACCAGTTAGTACCCAGGCCTGGTGGTCCTTGCATGACCACTCTGGCCCCTGATGCTTCCTTTCCTGAAAGTTCTTAAACAGCTACAGATTGCTTTCTGGTCCTTGAACATAATCATGGCTCCCTACTGAGGCAGTGAAGTCTAAATATAGAGACTCCATCAGTTTTATTTCTTTGTGTCAAGCAGACCCCAGGTGCAGGGAAGTTACCCTTGAGTCTTTGTCAATAAAATACTTCCTGCAGATTATTTTTTCAAAAATAATTATTTTATTTAACTTTATTTATTATTATTGTTATTTTCCAATTTGATCAGACAGACAGACAAAGACAGGGAAAGTGAGAAAGCAAGCCACCAGGTTCAGGACTTGAACCACGGTTGGTCATGTGGGAGTCTAGCACCTTTAACCACCACACAACCTGCTGGCCCCTTCCCACAGATTCGGAGCCATCCTAATGACCCAGCTATTGGTCCAAGCTTAGGCTTTCCCCCAGGAGCAGAAGAACTTTCTTTTCATTACAGCACACCCGCAGTGTTGGACTTTCCTCCCCAACAGCTTTAATGATTAAAAAAAAGTTGTCTGAGCCTTTAGTTGTATTTATTTTGGGGGCAGTTGGTGAGAGCTCTTATGTTTGCCCTTTTTCTCTTTCTGGCTGTATCATTGAGCTCTACTGGCTAACCGAAACACATTAAACATGGTCCCACTGGGAAACACAAGTGCAGAAATGCGTCTTCCCACCTAACCCTGCCCCTCACCATTCTGCCCAACTAGTCTTCCCAGTTATGGAGGCCTAACCCACCTAGGCTTCGTCATCTGCTCTGAGTGATCTTAAGTCCATCCAACTAGTCTGTACAAATGAATGAGCACTGGGGCCAGCAGGTGGCCTAGCAGTTACATCACTTGGTGACTGTGATTCACAGTCCCAGACCTAGAGGCTTGAAACTCATGCTGGGTGTGTATGCATGCATACCCAAGATCCTGGGAAGGGAATGGGGGAGAAGGGATTGCAGCATGGCCATCCCCCCGGGGGGTGATTTCTCATTTTCCTTCTCACCATCTCTTCCTGTCTCTCTCTCCAGTTCCCTAAGGTAAAAACCTCTTGGGGAAAAAAAGAGTGAGCAATTTCGTGTTACATATATTTTACCATAAAAAATGAGCTAGAGGGAACCAGCAGTTAGCGTAATGGCTATATCACTGGATTCCCACATAGTCGACCGCGGTTCGCATCCCAGGCCTGGTGGCTTAGAACTCACGCCGGGCACATGTGCGTGCGTGCCCAAGATCCCGAGAGGAGAATGGAGGAGAAGGGATTGCGGCGTGACCATCCCCCCTGGGGGGTGATTTCTCGCTTTCTGTCTCTGTCTCTCTCTGTCTGGCGAGCACATGCGCCCTATAGCGAAAACCTCTCAAAAAAAAAAAAAAAAGAGCTAGAGTCATTTCTAAAGTTTATGTTTTATCTCTAGGGGATGCCTAGGCCCAGAACAGCTTGCAGCTTGTGCGTTATTAGGGGGAGTGTGGAGGTAATCTCATAAGCAGTCATTTAGAGAAAGAAGTCATTTGAAAGTGAAAATTGCACGGATTATTCTCTGAGGCTGCTGCATGTTAGAGCTCGTGTCTTCAAGATTATTCTCTGAACCACCTGAGGTTTATATATCAAATTGTTCAAAATCTACCTTTTAAATTAATGTCAAAAGAAAACATTCCTCAGACAACCTAAAAGTGGTGGTCTCAGTCATAGATGCAATCATTTTCTAATAAATGATATAATTCCTGCTTTGAAACACATCTCAAGTCCAAAGCATTGCCTTTACCCACTCGCCTTTAGTATTTTAAAAGCTGGTTGTTAGGATAAAACTCCAGTAAACAAAGGAATGAGCATGTTTTAGGAGGTTTTTTGTTTGTTTGTTTGTTTGTTTTTGAGAGGTTTTTGCTATAGAGTGCGTGCACTCACCAGAAAGACAGAGAGTGGCATGCACCAAGCAATTCTCAATCCAAGAGAAGGAAGACCAAGGGTTTGGGGTTGGCCTGAGGCCTCTGTCCTCTGTCCCTGGGAGCATAAGAAAGGTAACTGACTACTGGGGTACCTGGGAAGGCTTCATGGAGGAGAGCATCTAAAGGAGAGCAGTTTGCAGGGAGGGCATTTCAGGCAGAGGGAGGAACAAGCAAGCGAGTGAGAGAGCATGTGCATAGCTCCCGAAGTGCAAGAGCAGAGCATGTGCAGGAAATACTAGCTGAAGTTTTCTTGGGGGGCACAGGAAGGAGTGTCAGGTGATTAGGCTGATTGCCAGTGGGCCCACGAACCTTGGATGGCAATCTAAGGCATTTTGATTCTGTCTTGTAGCCACTGGAGAATTCTCAGCAGGGCAGTGACGTCTTGACATTCCAGGTCATTCTATGACTACCCTTTGTGGAGAATGGATTGAAAAGGAACCAGGGCTAGAGTTTTCTTGTGGGAAAAGGGAATTTGTACTCTCTGTCCCTTTTGTGGTACCTGGAGGACAATATTCACCTTTGTGCCCTCCAGCTAGAAACTGCATTGCAAACTGTTAACTATAAGTAGTGTGGGCCAGCAGGTGGCATGGTGGTTAAGGTGCTGGATCCCACATGGCCGACCATGGCTCCAGCTCCAGCTTGCTTTCTCACTTTCATTCTCTTTCTTTCTCCCTGTCTCTCTCTCTGGTGAGCACACATTCCCTATAGCAAATTTAAAAATAATAATAATAATAATAAAATTAAATAATTTAAAAAAACATAAGTGGTGTGGTGCTAGCATCAGGCATGGGTGTTTTGCCTTAATATTGCCTCAGCTTTGCATGTTTCCGATAGCATCAAGTAAATGTTTTTGCAGTGCCTGGTTCACCATGGCTGTACAGACATGCATGGTTGTGTTTGTCAGGATTCTTTCAGTTGTAAATGACAGCAACTCACCTCAAATAGCCTTTATAACTGAGGAGGCCAGGGGGCTGTTCTAGATTCAAACATGACTGGATTTGGGAGCTGAAATTTTCAGCTCTGCCTTCTTATATTGTGTTGCCCTGTTTGAGTGGGAGTGTGCTTTATTCTCTAGCAGGCTCGTCTCCCGTGGTGCCAGAGGTGCCTGTTGGCAGCTCCAGGTTATAGTCTTCCAGAGTGGTGGGCTCTGCAGAAAGAATGCCTTTTCTAGAGTGGCTCCACCCAAAGTCCAGACTGAGAGCGGCTCTTGGTTGGCCTTGCTTAGGTTGTGTGCCCATCCCTGAACTACACCCAGATGGCCCAGGCTGGGATCACATAGCTCTCCCTGCAGCTGGGGCCAAGGCCAGGGGAGAGGCAACGATGGGGCCAGCCCCATCACTGAGGCAGAGTAGGGGAAATTATGAGTCATGACTAGAAAAAGGGGGAACAGTTGCTGGGCAGACAGAGGTAATGGCATTCCCGTCAGGGCAGGAGGAAGCAAAGGGACCAGGGGACACACCGTCTCCGATCTGCTTTGAGCTCTCCTTTCAGAGAAAGAGAAATTGAGACCTGGAGAATTTAAGTCATTTCCCCAAGATCACATGGCCAGTAAGTTGCAGAGCGGAGATTTGAACCCCAGGGCAGAGCTTATACCCTTAACCACTACATTATCCATGACACCTCTCATGTGGGATGGATCACAGGGCCCTTCTGTCCGAATGGTAGCCGAGACTGAGCCTGCATTCCCTCCAGCCCTGGTCATTCTGTTCGGGCAGTTTTATATATTAGAGGGTTTACTTTTTCTTTCTTTTTTTAAAAAGAATTATTTAATTTAATTAATTTATTATTATTATTCAATTTGAGTAGAGAGAGAGAGAGAAAGGGAGTGTGAGAAAGCAAGCCACTAGATCCAGGACTCGAACCGTGTTCAGCCATGTGTCCAGCATCCTAACTACCATGCCACCTGGCGGCCCCAGCATTAGAGGTGTTTATTCAGAGTTGAAATCCGAGGAGTTTAGGAAGGGAAAATCCTGAAGTCCTCTTTCAGAGGCTGCCCCTTAGCTCTCTGAGGCCAACTTGCTTTCCTTCAGGCCTTCTCATTCTTCCCTTGTTCTGAGGAGCCGTGGCTTTTAGCCTTTTCATCATCCCGATCGTCCTCTCTAGGTATGTTCTTGATACTGAATGTCCCTTTTAAAATATGTTGGGGCCAGCAGGTGGCATGGTGGTTAAAGCATTGGATTTCCACATGGCCGACAGCGGTTCACTTGCACACTTTCTCTTTGTTTGTCTCTGGTGAGCCAAATATATATGCCCTATAGCAAATGAAAAAAATAATAAGGGACCAACAGGTGGTGTGGTGGTTGGGGTGCTAGACTCACACATGGCCAGCAGTGATTCAAGTCCCAGACCTGGTGGCTTGCTTTTTTACTTTCCTTCTGTGCATGTTGTGTGTACGTGTTTGTGAGCCTTTCCTTCTGGTCAAATTTAAAAATAATAATAAATAGAATGAAATAAATAATTCTTTTTTAAAAATGATGAATAAAATTAAATAATTATTTTTTAAACACATGATGTTTGGGGGACCAGCAGAAGGTGTATTGATTACGTCGCTGGACTCCCACATAGTCGATCACAGTTTGAGTCCCGGACCCAGCGGTTTAAAACTCATGCCAGGGTCGTGTCGTGCCCAAGATCCCAAGAGGAGAAGGGAGGAGAAGGGATTGTGGTGTGGCCACACCCCCTGGGGGGTGATTTCTCGCTATCTGTCTCTCTGCCTCTCCAGTGAGCGCACACACCCTATAGCAAAAATCTCTCTCTAAAAAAAATAAAAAAGAGAGACATGGTGTTTGGGGTGACAATATGCAGTTCGTGTGCTCGGCTAGGCCTGCAGTCCAGTGGGCCTCTTGTTTCCCTTGTTCTGAAAACTCCTTCCATTACTGGAGCATTGGCTTTTTGGTGTGGGGTACTCCCGCGCTCTTGGTGGGGTGCTGTTAGAACTTGCAGTCGGTGTCATACAGTTCAGTTTCTTGTTCTGAGTATTGGGGCAAGCTTCTTCCTATGACTGGGTCCCAGGGTGACTGCTAGGGTGGGGGTGATTTAGAAAAAAGAGAAGATGCTGTGTTTAAAGATGTGTTGGGGTCCCCAGGGTGAGTGTGTACAGGGAGCTGAGTCAACTCAAACGTGGGAGTGATAGCTAATAAAATTAGCTTAGCAAACATTCATTAGACACATGGGCCCAGTAAATAAGTCCTCGTCCAATTCTATGTGGTTTGCTTCACTTTGTCCTCCAAGTCCGTGAGCCTTCAGCCATCCAGGGATTGGCTCAGCACCCACACTGCAGCCCTTCCCACCCCTCCCCTCCCCTCACGTGCACACACCCTCTGAGGATCAGTGTCTGTCACCATTTCGACATCTGTGTGCTCTACCATTGGGGACATCTGCCCCCCTCCCCCCACTGGCTTTAAAGAATCTCCATTAGATTGTCACTAGCCAAGAAGATTGTGTAAGTGCTCTTCTGAGCTTACACCCGTATGACTTGAGCTTTTTGTGTTCGTTTTGCAAGTTGAAAAGTATCTTGTTGAATATACGCTTTTAAACCGCGCACACACACCCCTAGGGAGTCGTGTACCCTGTCTTCTCTGGTCATCCTCCACCTCTGTCCCCCACCCCCACCCCCCGCC
>NW_006160080.1:3399786-3413682 GCF_000334495.1 Tupaia belangeri chinensis | reverse complement strand
TAACCTTTATTGGGGCCAGTATGTGGCATGATGGTTAAGGCAATGGACTTCCACATGGCTTATCACAGTTCTGGGCCCAGCAGCTTGAAAATTGCTCTGGGCGCACGTGCCCAAAATCCTGAGAGGAGAGTGGAGGAAAAGGGATTCCAGTGTGGCCATCCCCCCCTCCCGGGGGGGAGGTGATTCCTCGCATTCTGTCTCTCCATCTCTCTGTCTCAGAATGAAAAGATTATTAAATTCACTTATAGTCAGGGAAATAAACATTTTAAAAGTAGAAGTGATGATGAGATGTAACTTTACACTCATCAAAGTGACAAAAAATAAAAAATATCAATAAGTCATTGACAAGCATGAGAAACACCTGTTAAATTTCAAAGTACAAATGCATTTAATCTGTCACCCCAGCAATCCCATTTTGGGATTATATTCCATAGAAATATAAGCTCTGTTGAAAAGAACATTTGTTTTAAGAATTATTTATTGCAATATTTTTATAGTGGCAAAAACCAAAAAACAACACAACGACCTTCGGAAACAAATGAATACCCATCATAAGAGTAAATGACGGACTAGCAGATAGTGTGGTGTTTTAAGGCACTGGACTGCCACATAGCTGACTATGGTTCGTGTCCCGGACCTGGCAGCTTCCTTTCTCACTTTCTCTCTCTCTCTGTACAAATTTAAAAAAACATAATAATAAATTAAATAATTCCTTAAAAATATATATGTACATGATTGTTACGTGGACTCTATAGGATTGCTGACGTGAGGGAGGTGGGAGTCCAACAGAAAAGAGCAAGAGAAACAACTGAAAAAGATACATCTGTATAGTTATATGTTTCTACACTGTTATGTGTGGGTATAGACCTAAGTAAATATGTTTTTTAAAGATTGTAAAACGGCATGTGATTAAAATGATTATATCTGAAACCATAGGCTTAGCCGGGACAAATGTCACCTTCTTCCTGTGCCCTGCATTTACCTGTAACCACATTTAGCTGGCAAAATGACCTCAGATATGGCCACCTTTTGTTCCCTCTCCATTTACATACCTAATCGAAGTGAAAGACCCCAGAACTCTAAAGGGATGGACCTGTTTGGGTGGCTCAGAAGATTCTATGAGTGAGAGTGCAGTGATGTGGCACAGTCATCTCCAAGTAGGAGACAACGCAGAGACAAAACCCCTGGGTCATCCTTCATAGAAGCGACAGCAGACCAGGGGTGACAGAATGTCTGCCAGTGTGCAGTCATTACGGTTCTTATGAATCACATCAAAATGGAACCGCCCACATCTTCATCCAACACAATGCTGCTGCTTTTTTTTTTTTTTTCCTCCATAAACTACAGAGAAGCAAGTCAAAAAGTAAGTATTCCTTTTTGGAATAAAGTAATACCCCAATTTCCCAGAGTTGTATCAACATGGTTTTGAATGTGGGAATCCCTTGAAACGCCCAGTCTGGGTGTTTCAATGAGGGGAACAGATAGTCTAGTTTTGGGTGGTGATGAATTCACTCCAACAGTCATGCCCACATTAAAGAGTAAAAGAGTTGACTTTCAGTTAACAGGACAGTGACATTTCATAATCCAAACCACACTTTGTGCTCTGTGGAAGCGGTCACTGCTGTGTTATCAGAAGGTTGTTAGTGTCACAAACTCTTGGTTGTTGGGGACAGCAAGAAAAGCTTAGTTCTTACTCTGGATGGTTTCTTATCCCAGGCTTACCCAGCAGGCCTTAGAACAGATCAAGATGCTCATGTTATGTATCGTTGGTAACAGTGCTTTTCAAAAAAACATGAGAGTTCACTGTTGGAATAAAAATCATACTTTGACCATTCCTAGACTTCAGCTATGGTTGGCTTTAAAAAAAAAAAAGAATTATTTAATCTATTATTATTATTTTTAAATTTTTGCTATAAGGCATGTGTGCTTACCGTAGAGAGACAGAGAAACAGAGAGAGAGAGAGAGAGAAAGCCTCCAGCTCCAGGACTCGAACTGTGATTGGCCATGTGAGAGTCCAGTGCCATATAATATAATCTCATTGATTCACAGTTGGTGACTGTAGAACTATGACAATGCATTAAATATTGTTGTCCCTGAGAATACTATCAGTTGAATTGTAAGATGTTTTTGTAGAGGGCATGGATTAGGTAAAGGAGAAAGTCCAATATTTAATTCCTTAGGTGGGAAGATGTGAAATAATGCCAATGTTTTTTTTTACCAAATAACCTTGGCAGTATTACTATGAAAGTACTCAATGGAGTTTTTCATGTTCCTTCTTGTAAATAATATGATACTCTTTTGAGTAACCCATTTTTTTAAAGCTAGTAAGGTTCTGATTGTTATGAGGAATTTTATTAGATATGTATTTGTTCATATATTTGCAGGAAAAGCCAACAAAGGCTTTATCTTTATGTTTTTCATTTCCTACCTTACCCATTTTATTTCTAGACATAGATTTTATTAGGATCGGCTTTATAAAAATTAATAATTTTAGGGCCAGGCAGTGGCTCGATGGTTAAGGTGGCTAGATCCCATGTGGTGACCAACTACGCAGTTCAAGTCCCGGACCCATTGGCTTGAAAAACATACCAGGTACATGTATGTGCATGCCCAAAAATATCCCAAGAAGAGAATGGAGAAGGGATTGCAGTGTGACCATTCCCCTGGGGGTGATTTCTCATTCCCCCCCACCTCCTCCCTCTTTCTCTCTGTCTCTCTTAGGCAAGCACATGTGACCTGTAGCAAAAAGCTAAAAAAAAAAAAAAAATTGAGATATAATTTACTTACAATAAATATTACTCACTTTTTTTTAAAGAGAGGCTTTTGCTATAAGGCATGTGCGCTCACCGGACAGACAGAGACAGAAAGCAAGAAATCACCCCCCAGCGGGGGATAGCCACGACGCAGTCCCTTTTCCTCCATTCTCCTCTCGGGATTTGGGCATGCATGCACACGTGCCCAGCTTAAGTTTCAAGGGTCTGGGACTCAAACCACGGTCAGCCATGTGAGAGTCAGGAAGGTAACCGTTATGACTTCTGCTGGTCCCACAACATTGCTATTTAAAGCTCAGTGGTAGTATACTGCTCTGTGATGCTGGAAGCCATATGGAAGATCAGGGTTCAGTTCCAGGTTGGCCTGTACATGCCAGTGCATGCCTGTGGCTCTGGCTGACTGAGAAGGCTCAGTGTGGGATGGCAGATTGTGGTGTGAGACCCTCTTAAGGGTGCTTGTCTTCTCTCTCTTATGAAAGAAAAGAATAAACTTTTTAAACCATACACCTGTTTAAAATGTACGAGTGAATGGTTTTTAGTATATTCACTGTGCATTTAGCTGTGCATCCATTACCACAACCAATTTTGGAGCATTTCCATCTGAGAAGGCTCAGTGTGGGATGGCAGATTGTGGTGTGAGACCCTCTTAAGGGTGCTTGTCTTCTCTCTCTTATGAAAGAAAAGAATAAACTTTTTAAACCATACACCTGTTTAAAATGTACGAGTGAATGGTTTTTAGTATATTCACTGTGCATTTAGCTGTGCATCCATTACCACAACCAATTTTGGAGCATTTCCATCATCTGCAAAAGATAAAAACAACCTATTGGCAGCCATTCGCTCCCTGACTCCATCTCCATCCCAGCCACAGCCCCCCCCCCCCCAGCCACAGCAACCACTAATCCGCTTTCTGTCTCTATAGATTTGCCCCTTCTGGACATTTCATACAAGCTCAATCTAAAATACTGGCTTTTGATAACAGGCAGCTTTCACTTAACATAATGTTTTCAAGGTTCAGCCATGATGGAGCACGTACTAATGTTTCTTTTTCGTTGCTAAATTACATTCCGTAGTTTGCGTAGCCCACGTTTTGTTTTTACATTCATCAGTTGATATGTATTTGGCTTGTTTTTACTTTTTGGCTTTTATGAATAGTGCTGCTGTGAACATCTGTGTACAGTTATTTTTTTAATAATTATTTACCTAAGTTTTATTTCTTCATTTATTTCAGTTTGACTAGATACACACACACACACACACACACACACACACACACACACACACAGCGAGCAAGACAAAGTGAGAAAGCAAGCCACCAGGTCCGGGACTTGAACCATGGTCAACCATGTGGGAGTGTCCAACAGTGCCTTAACCACCATGCCACCTGCTGGTCCCATGTATACAGTTCTTTTGTGTGAAGGTCTGGTTTTTATTGACCAAGCTGCCCTTTTAAAAAGCAGTGATACCATAGCTAAGTAGGACTCCCACATGTCCTCTTGCTTAGCACTTTCTGTTCAGGCACATGAAGACAAGATGTTGAGGCCCAGATAGGGAAGGTGGCTTCCCTAGGCTTACAGAGCTGGAAAGCAGAGCAGCCTGCATCTAGGTGTCTTGCTCTCAAGTTAAGAGGGAAAGTGAGAAAGTAAGCTGCCAGGTCCCGGACACGAACTACGGTCGGCCATGTGGAAATCCAGTGCCTTAACCACCATGCCACCTGCGGCTCCCAGGTGCGATGTTTTACCAGTTGATTTGGAAACTGAAGGCTGAAGATGAACTAGAAACTGAAATGTGCAGCTCTGTAAGAGCTTCACAAGCTTTTTCTGTTTACTCTTTCTTCTTTTTGTCACAACAGTGTGGTCTGGTCTGAAAGTAAAAGAACATAAAAGAAGGTTCCTTAGAGATTGTTTAGTCCCACCTTGTTAAACACGTGAGGAAACGGAGACTCAGAGTGATGTGGCTTCTTGCCCAAATGACACTGTTAGTGGTGGGGTGAGGACTGGAGCACTAGCGTCTCTCCTCCTTATCCCAAATCCCCAGCTGCCGCATTAAGGCAAGCATTTGTTGTACAGGAGCTGTGTGAAGAGTGGTGCTGAGCCATTTCATGTCTCTTCTCCAACAGAATCCCGTCACAGGGCTGCTGTCAGCCAGCCATGAGCAGAAGGATGCTTGGGTGCGGGACAACATCTACAGCATCCTGGCCGTGTGGGGCCTCGGCATGGCCTACCGCAAGAATGCTGATCGCGACGAGGACAAGGCCAAGGCCTACGAGTTGGAACAGGTGATGGTGACGGCCGCTGGCCCTTGGCTGCTCAGCTCTGTTTGCACAAACTGAACAACCACGAGGAAGGATCTGTGTGTGCAAAACTGTTCGGGCACAGGCTTTCTCCATTTCTGCTATAGAATATTTTGGGGGGCTGCTCAGGTGGTCTCAACCATCTTTCTTTTAAGTGCTTCCTTTCTGTTTGAGATTTTGCCCTCCATAAAACAGTAACAACAGAAATCACCATGTAGGAGATGAAAGCATCTGAATTTCTACCCCAAAGTGTTGACTTGCCTCACTAGCTACAGTTCTCTCACACGTGCTCTATTAATTTTGTACATATTTCTATATAGGACCTCATTATAAACTAATATTATTCTGAAAAAGAATTATTTAACTTTATTTTTCTTTATTTATTTGACCAGAGAGGGACAGAGTAAGAAAGAGAGGGAAAGTGAGAAAGCAAGCCGTCAGGTCTAGGACTTGAACCGTGGTTGGCCATGTGGGAGTCCAGCGTCCTTAACCACCATGCCACCTGCTGGCCCCAACTAATAAAATTATTTTTAAACAGTGGACACATCCAGTTACCCATTCCAAAGTGTGTACTTGTCAGAGTAGTTATTTTGAAAGAATATCCAGATCCTGTTGTTGTTGCCTAAAATGTGTTTGAGACTTCACTTCAAAATGCTTTCCTAGGGTGGCCAGCAGGTGATGTACTGGTTAAGTCACTGAACTCACCGTGGTCAACTGAAGTTTGAGTTCCAGACTTGACAGATTAAAGGTCATGCCAGGCACGTGTGCATATGTGCCCAAAGTCCTTAAAGAAGTATGGAGAAGGGATTACAGTGTGGCCATCCCCCTTGCAGGGGGCTGATTTCTCACTTTCCCTCTCCCTGTCTCCCTTCAGCGAGTGCATACACCCTATGGCACAAACCTTTAAAAAAAAAAAAAAAACTTTTCCAGTTTGAGTCATTCCAGGAAAGTAGTCTTATTTATTTATGGGCACCACTTAATTTTGAACTGAATTAGTGTTATCCAGTTTTCATGCTTATGTTACTTAGCATCCAGCATAATAGAGTCCTTGGGTTGTTGGCTACGTTGACATTCAATACCCCATTTTCCATTTGTGAAGTTGTTTTATAGTTTTTTGTTTGTTTTAAGGTTTTTGCCATAGGATATATGCACTCGCCCAAGAGAGACAGAGAGAGACAGTGAGAGGGAAAGTGAGAAATCACCCCTAGGAGGAATGACCACACCACAATCCTTCTATATTCTCCTTCTGGGACTTTGGACATGCACACATACATACCCAGTTTGCGTTTCAAGCCACCAGGTCTGAAACTTGAGGCAAGGTTGACCGTGTGGGAGTCCAGCTCCTTAACCACAGCGACACCTGCTGGTCTCAGTTTCATAGTGTTTTTGATAGAACACCTTAGGGCCTGTCTTTAAATGGGCCTGATTGTGGAGGAATGAGCGGTACCATCATGGACTGGTTGAGAGCTCCAGCTCTGGAGTCTGACCTCCTGGGCTCTGTCCTTGGTCCACCGCTTGCCAGCTGGTGACCTTAACAGTATTTCCTCATCCCTGTCAGTGTCAGGTTTCTTGTCTGTAAAGTGAGGTAATAACACCAACCACCTCATAAGGCTGGTGCAAGAATTGGAGAGAACCCAAGTGAAGTGTTTTGCACAATGCCCGGCTGTAGTGTCTACTAGATGGCTGTGGTATTATTGCTGTTTATGACAGTGATGATAGTACATCATATTATTAAGAAACCTTGGCTGTCACTTGGGTTTTATAAAAACTTCACTCAACAGTCCAGCAATGGCGTCACAAGTGGCCGTTGTGGCAAAACATTACCTTTGGGCAGGTGTGGTGGACTTAATTCATCCTTAGTATAATAAAACTAAATTACTAATGATGTGACACAAAACTCAAGTATGAGGCTTATAGAAATGGTGTTGCTAAAATAAAATGCCAGTGAGGAGTCATTGAGTTTCAGAGCTGGAAAATGCCATCTGATCCAGCCCCTTATTTGGCATTCATCACATGGTCTGAGTTTACTTATTCTCTGTGATGGAGAGAAGGGGGGATAAGACAAACCATCAGGACACTCCTGTGTGCTTGGGGCTATCTTTTCAGGGCAGAGATAGAGGGAAAGAGGTAGAGGGGGCGAGGAGGAAAGCATCTGTTTAAATTCCAGCTCCTTGTGTCCTAGTGTTGAGAGGAAAAGAGCAACGATGTGTGTGAACGTGCTGACTGAGGGTGGGACGGCAACGTCTTCACCGCTGACTATGTGCGTCCTGGTGTCCTGTGCTGTGTTCCAACTACCCCTCACTGAGAATACCAGCCGCAGTAATGGCAGATCTTAAAACCAGGCATTTCATCCTAAAGGAAGACATACCGTTATAAACCTGACAGAACAAACAAGAGCATATGGCTTTCTAGCACTGGCTTGTGGGCTGCGTGGTGGGAGGAGCTGCTCAGTGGGGCGGGAAAGCCGGGCCTTGCTACTGACTCCTCTTTTTCTGCAGAACGTGGTGAAGTTGATGCGCGGTCTCCTCCAGTGCATGATGAGACAGGTAGGTGCTTCCGAGTGGGCATTCCACGTCATTGTCACTGTGATGGGGAGCATGCTTAAAGTGCTTTGAGCTGTTCTTTTTAAAAATAAGAGAGGTCAAAAATATTTTTG
The DNA here is from genome assembly GCF_000334495.1 of Tupaia belangeri chinensis. Taxonomy (NCBI): domain Eukaryota; kingdom Metazoa; phylum Chordata; class Mammalia; order Scandentia; family Tupaiidae; genus Tupaia; species Tupaia belangeri. The sequence goes on along the minus strand of NW_006160080.1, from coordinate 3,405,961 downwards.
TACTTTCTCTTTTTGAAATTATCTTCAATAATTTTATTATACTATAGAACTCATCTCTAAGGACACTTCTGCGTGTGGGGGTTTTATTTTCTAACTGGGATCTGTTTTTTTTTTTTTTTTTTTAGACAGGGTCTCACTCTGTCACTGTCCTCCTCAGCCTCTCAAGTCACTGGGACCACAGCCATGTGCCACTGTACCCAACCTGCCTCCAGTGTTGCTTGTCCCCACCCTGCCTCCAGTGTTGCTTCAGCCTGCCGAGTGGCAGTGCATGCTACTGAAGCTAGGTTGCCTTTTTTTCCCCTATAGCGAAGGAAAAAATTTTTAAAGCCACTCCCAAATGGGCCAGCCCCATAGCCCAGTGGTTAAATGCTATGCATGGGTAACCATATTCCACATGGCTGACCATGGTTCAAATCCCAGCCCAGTGGCTTGGAAAACATACTGGAGTGTGTGCATGCTTGCCTCAAATCCTGACAGGATGGAGACATGGGATGGAGGAAAAGAGATTACAGCATGACATGCCCCATTGAGGGATGCTTTCTCTTTTCCCTTTCTCTCTTTCTCCTACCCCACCCCCCATAAGTTCACATGCTCTCTGCCAATTTAAAAAGAGAAGTCTTTCCTAGAGAGCCATGTGTTCTTGTTTATGTTGTCAGGTTTGTAACAGGCTATATTTTCCTTTAGGATGAAATGCTTGTTTTTAAAACTTGATGTTACTATAGCTGGTGTTCTCGGTGAGGGGTAAATAGAACAGTTCATGGAGCATGACCAGCGCAAGACACCAAGACCCGCACGACACCAAGACCCACAACACCAAGACCCACACAAAGTCAGCGGTGAAGGTGCTGCAGTCCCACCCTCAGTCAGCACATTCACAGACATTGTTGCTCTTTTCCTTTCAATACTAGAACACAAGGAATTAAGTTGAGATTTTAACAGGTGCTCTTCCTCCCCCACAACCCCTTTCCCTCATCTCCCCTTGAATACCTACTATGTGCCACAGCTGGAGTTATGCAGACCAGGCCAGCCTTTGGCATGACCCCTTGCCCTACAGAGCTTAAGATCCTGCTGGGCTGGGGCATTCTGGTGGGTGGACGAGAAGAGTCCCCAGCACAGCCCTCTGTGGTGCTTACCAGCAGCTGCCTTCTATCCTTCTGGCTCCTGGAGTAGCAGATATGAGGTCTAGATCCAGGTGATTGGTCCTGGGTGTGACCTCTGCCAGCCATGAACTCCTCCTGTAGCTATGTGGTGCCAGCTTGCCTTCTCCCTCAGGTGGACAAAGTGGAGAAGTTCAAGCACACCCAGAGTACTAAGGACAGCCTGCACGCCAAGTACAACACTGCCACCTGCAGTACCGTGGTGGGCGATGACCAATGGGGCCACCTGCAGGTGGATGCCACCTCCCTCTTCCTCCTATTCCTGGCCCAGATGACTGCCTCAGGTAAGCCAGGACATCTGAGCCCTTTGCATAGGGAATGACAATCCAGAGAGGGGGAGGGAAAGGGCACAGGCATTGATCAGTGTCTTAGTCCGTTTGTGCCACTCTAACAAAATACCTGAGACTGGGCAATGTATAAAGAACCAAAATGTATTTCCTTACAGTTCTGGAAGCTGAGAAGTCCAAAATCAAGGCACCAGTAGGTTCAGTTGTCTGGTGAGGACTGTAAGGAGGAGAGGAATGCTATACCTCAGATGGCATAAGGCAGAGTGGCAAGAGAACTGCATGTGTGAAGCCTCTTTTGTAAGGCCCTTAATCCCTTAATCCTGCTCATGGAGTGGAGCTGTCATGGCCTAATCACTTTTCTTTTCTTTTTTTTTCAGTTTTTGCCGTAGGGTATATGTGCTTATTGGAGAGAGAAAGAGAGAGGGAAAGATAGAAATAAACCAATGGGGGATGGCCACACCACAGTCTCTTCTCCTTTATTCTCCTCTTGGGATTTCTGGCACACATGCACACATGCCTGGCATGATCATTAAGCCACCAGGTCCAGACTTGAACCGTGGTCGGCCATGTGGGAATCCAATGTGTCAACCACCATACTACCTGCTGGCTCCTCTAATCACTTTTTTTTTTAAGAGTTTTTTTTGCCATAGGGCATGTGCACTCTCAGGAGAAAGAGACACTGAGAGGGAAAGTGAGAAACCTCCCCCAGGGGAATGGCCATGCCACAATCCTATCTACATTTTCCTTTCAGGATCTTGGGCATGCACACACATGCACCTGGCATGATGTTCAAGCCAGCGGGTCCAGGACTCAAACTGCAGTCAGTCATTTGGGAGTCCAATGATGTAACCACTACACCATTCACTGACCCCTACTCTAATTACTTCCTAAAGGCTCCCCTTCTTAATTCCATCACATTGGCAACACCCAAATTTTGGAGGGGACATAATTCAAACCATAGCAATCAGTATTTTAGATGAACAATTTATACAAAGGAAAAGCATGCTTCTCTATGATATTGCATGCATTTGCCTTGGTGGTAGGGCAGGAAGTACAGGGGCCCTGTCTGTGGATAGGACAGTCAGCCCCCACCTGGGTGCTTGCAGGACAAGGACTGTCAAGCTGGCTCTGCTTGTTTCTGTTGCACCCACAGCTTCCTTCCTGTCGTGCTCATCTAGTTCCTGGAGCAGCCTAAGTTGGATCGAGCTTCGACAACTCAGTTATCTACAGACACTTTCTTGCCAGCTCTTTGACTTTTCTCCTCCAGGATTAGTACCCTGTCCCTTCAGCACTCCTTCTCTCTGCCCTGGTCACCTTCTAGACTCATACTAGAACTATATTGTCTCCACAGCTCCCAGCCTGCCTGGAGTGGGCTGACTAGCCTAAGCTGCCTAGGCAGTGAGTAGGCCCATGCTTTGCAGATAGTGTGGGTCCTTCCCGTGGAAGCCAGAGCTGCTGACTTCGATGGCTGCCCAGATACCAGGCTGGTGGTCCACGCTGCAGCCTGTCTTTGCACACCAAGTGGTCTCTGTCTTCTGCAGCAGTGTCTACTTCACACGATTCCCCAAATTAGGGCACTTAGTGGCTATGTCTCAGAGCTCTCTAATGTAATTTCTTATTTATGTCTTTGCAGGGTACAGTATAGTTTTTCAAAGCATGCTTTCAGTGTGTCGTAATCAAATCAAGGATATTTTATGTATTTAAAAATATATTTTAGGTCACGTTGTACACAGTGTTTTGTTACATAGCATTTTACTTAAGCATTTCCCATGATGTGTCAAGCTCTTCATAAATATTATTTTAGTGACTTTATCAATGGGTACACCAGAATTCATGTAACTAGTTCATGATTCTATATTTTTCTTTTTTCCTTTTATAACAATTGTTGCAATACCGATATATATATATATATATGTGTGTGTGTGTGTGTGTGTGTGTGCTATAGGGCACACTCGCCAGAGAGACAGAGAGAGATGGAGAGATAGAAAACGAGAAATCATCCCCCAGGGGGTATGGCCACGCCGCAATCCCTTCTCCTCCATTCTCCTCTTGGGATTTTGGGCACACATACACACACACCTGTGTGAATTTAAGCCACTGGGTCCAGGACTCAAACTGAGGTCGACTACATGGGAGTCCAGCGACATAGCCATTACGCTAACTGCTGGTCCCGCAATATGGATACTGACTCTATCTCTATTTCCTTCTGATAGCTAGATGTCATTCAAAGGCTATCTATATAGCCAAATTGTTTTCAGTTACTAGTTAAAATTAGCACTAAACTTCTAATGTAGCATACTAGTTAAACTTCCTTTGTTGACGTAAGATTATATATCTTATCATAGCCATATCACCCTCACGAATTCATACTTAAAAAATATGTTTGGAACTGGCCCATGGCACAGTTGTTAAAGAAGCCAGATCCCACCTGGCTGACTGTGGTTCAAATCCTGGCTCTGGCTTGTGTGTGTGTGTGTGTGTGTGTGTGTGTGCTTTCCCCAAATCCCGGCAGGACTAAGAAATGGAGAAAGTATTGTAGCATAACCACACTCCACTGGAGTGGGGAGGGATACCTTTTAAATCTCTGTCTGACAATCACATGTGCTAACTGGCTATTTATTTATTTGTTTGTTTTTGAGAGAGTGAGTTTTGCCATAAGGTGCATGTGCTTGCTGGAGATACAGAGAGAGAAAGTGAAAAATCACCCCCAAGGGAGGATGGTCACACTGTAATCCTATCTCCTCCCAGGATTTTTTTTTTAAGAGGTTTTCGCTATAGGGCGCGTGCGCTCACCAGACAGACAGAGCGAGACAGAGAGACAGAAACACCCCCCCACCCCCCGGGGGAATGGGCACGCCGCAATCCGTTCTCCTCCATTCTCCTCTCGGGATCTTGGGCACGCACACACACGCGCCTGGTGTGAGCTTAAGCCACCAGGTCCAGAACTTGAACCGTGGTTGACTACATGGGAGTCCAGCGACATAGCCATTATGCTAACTGCTAGTCCCGCCTCCCAGGATTTTGGGCACTCATGCACACACGCCCAGAATGAGTTTTCAGTCACCAGGTCTGGGACTCGAATGGTGATCGACCACATGGGAGTCCAGCACCTTAACCACCTGCTGGCCCCCCTAGCTGGGGATTTAAAAAAAAAAAATGTGTGTTTGACATAACTGACTATATTCTTAAGGGCCTAAGCAAAAGACCCAGCTTTCTTGGCCACTGCTTGCTTCAGTGGGTTGAACAGTGCCCTGGGAAGGTCCTGGGAGCTGGCCTTTCCCAGATGAAGGGCCAGCTCCTGAAGGAGGGGACTCTACTTCCCCTGTCAGCCCTTGGGGAACAGTGCCCACCCTTCTCGCCTTTGCCTTACTCAAGGATAAGGCCAGTGTCTCTGGTTCTTCTGGGCTGAAATCCTTGCTTTATCAGAAGCTTCTCTGCCCAAATCCACTGCGTGCCAGAGGCCCCACCCACCTCTTTCCACCCTTTCTACTCATTGGCACACACGCTACAATGGCACATTCTTTCCTTCCTCCTCCTCTCCTTCCCTGACTTCCTAACTTCCTTCTTTTCATCCTTCCTTTCTCTTTCCAAGCCTGGACATTGACTGCTGTGACTCACTTCAGACTTAATTTTTGATGCCCTAGTAAGAAAAGTGAAAACGAGGATTGAAAGATTTCTTATTGTGATATTTATAGGTTATAATGGGCAGCTCTATTCACAACGGAGCTCATAACCTCCTCTTTTTCTCTTTACTAGGCCTGCGTATCATTTTCACCCTCGATGAGGTGGCCTTCATACAAAATCTTGTGTTTTACATCGAGGCTGCATATAAAGTCGCAGTAAGTGTCAACCCTAACCCTTGTGGTCTTTTTAGGTGTGCCTGTCATTAAAAAGAATATGAATCATCACTGTCCATTGAGGGCCAAGCTCTTTGGGGCTGCCCAGAAGGTTAGTGAGTCTAGAGCTATACTGTCGTGTCACCTCTGCACACAAAGTGCACCTTTTTGTCCCGGGATGCAGTGGGGTTTCATGTTTTTTGTACTACATGCTCTGTCTGAATCCATTTTTTTTTTTTAAGAATTATTTAATTTATTTAATTACTTTATTTATTTAAATTTTTTTCTTTTGTAATTGAGATTTATTGGTTGTGTCAAGTACAGACATTTCAATTTGTACCCAATTCTTAACATACATACCAAAAATTTAAAAAGCCAAGTACAGTGATTCTTTTTAAGTTATTCCAGTGACATTCTAGCTTCAAATTTGTAGGCAAATTTTCCTTAAGAGGATATCAAGAACCACTGTCTTCAGATGTTGAAAGCTGTTATGTAAGTCCCACCAAATCACAATTTAGTATCATACAGACTACATACTTCAAATTTCCAATCTTTCACAGCACATTAACAGAATTATTAGGAAAACTGGACTACCACGACCAAAGATGTTACAGAGTGCACACAATTCTGACAGGGAGAGCTACAATCAAAGAATGGCTTTCTTTAGGAAACAATACTACTAAAAAACATAATAGAAGTCATTTAAAATATTCAAGACACATGAAATGCATGACTGTGACTCCAAACTGCCATTTAGTATGCTTTGTATTTAGGATATAAAAACTACCCACAAGGGAACCAGCAGTTGACGTAATGGCTATGTTGCTGGACTCCCACATAGTCGACCGCGGTTCGTGTCCTGGACCCGGTGGCTTGAAACTCACACCGGGCGCGT
>NW_006160080.1:3396841-3399526 GCF_000334495.1 Tupaia belangeri chinensis | reverse complement strand
ATGGCCATCCCCCCTGGGGGGTGATTTCTCACTTTCTATCTCTCTGTCTCTCTCTGTCTGGCTGGCGAGCGCACGTGCCCTGTAGCAAAAACCTCTCAAAAAAAACAAAAAGCATTTACACTTAAAAAATGGGATGAGGTGGGATTATCTCCTTCTTAAAAATGTTTCTAGAGCTACTAAAAAATTTGCATTTATAAAATAGTTGATAAAAATAATCCTCTGGATTGTACAAGAAGGGAGACAGGAACCATTGATAAGACATGGTATATGATGTTACTCCGCCTTGACTTCTTTCTCGCCTGCTTCATCAGAGGGTGGACTCTCCTCATTTTTAGTTTCTCCATTTTCTGCAGGTAAATCTTCTTTAGTGTCCCAGTTGGCCACTTCAGCCTGTTTCCCCTTTGCTCCCCTTTTCCCTTTTGTTTGCACTCTTCTGTCTGAAGATTTATCCTTCCCTGCTCCCTTTTCTGGCTTTGTCTCCACTTTTGCAGGAGGTTTAGCCAACAACCTTGCCAATCTCCTCTTGAGCTCTTCCTTGGCCACCCCCTCGGCTGAGCTGACCATCCTCTTGGGCATCTTGGCTGCAGACAGGGTGCGTGCTGGGTGCCTGATGAGGCCGCAGCGCGCCTAGAACCTTTGCAGAGTTGAGCAAATAAACCCTACCTCTCCTCCCGCTGCTGGAGCTGCTGAACTCCTATTTATTTAAATTTTGACCAGAGAGACAGAGAGAGAGAAAGGGAAAGTGAGAAAGCAAGCCACCAGGTCTGGGACTCGCAATGTAGTCAGCCATGTGGGAGTCCAGTGCCCCAACCACCACGCCACACCGCCTTCCCCAATTATACTTATCTTAAATAAGACCCTAAAATGTCCTACAGGATACATACAGGTTGGCCCAAGCTGGGGTACAAGGGCTCAGTCCAGGCAGAGCCCCAACCTGAACCAGCTCTGTGTGGACATAAGTATGTATAAGCCCCACCTCCTCCAGGCCTCTGTCTGGTTTGGAAGGCCTAGCCCAAGTCCATTTTACAAAATATTGGCAAACTGCATTTGGTTGAAGGCTATAGCTCAATGATCCCAGGTCTAAAGGAGCAATTCTCAACCAGGGACAGTCTGTCCCTCCTGGGCACATTTGGCAATACCTGGAGACATTCTTGGTTGTCACACCTGGAAAAGAGGTGCTACTGGCATTTAGTGGGCAAAGGCCAGGGATGCTGTAAACACCCTGCAAATATGCAAGACAGCTCCCCGTGACATAGAGTCATCTGGACTGAGATCAGTAGTTCTGCAGTTGACAAACCCCGGTCTAAAGACACTTGAGACATCATTGTGGAAAGAGAGGGCCTATAGCTGGACATTGGAGGATAACTAGGATTTAGATAAATGGAAGAGAGGAGAAAGGGCTTTGGGGTGCAGGGAAAGTATGGGCAGTCACTAAGGCAGAAACTGACTCTAGGGACCAGCAAATAGCATAGCGGTTATGTCACTGGACTCCCATGTAGTTGACTGCAGTTCAAGTCCCAGGCCCAGCAGCTTAAAACTCATACCAGGAGGGACCAGCAAGTGATATGGTAGTTAAGGCGCTAGACTCCCACGTGGCCAACAGCAGTTTGAGTCCTGGAAATGGCGGCTTGCTTTCTCATTTTCCATCTCTCTGTCTCTTTCTGGTGAAATTTAAAAATAATAATCACAAATAAAATAAAATAAATATTAAAAAAAGAAAACTCACACCGATAGCATGTGCATGTGTGCCCAAGATGAGGAGAATAGAATGGAGGAGTAGGGATTGTGGCATGGCCATCCCCCTGGGGGGTGATTTTTTGTTTTCTGTCTCTCTGGTGAGCATGCACACCCTATAGCAAAAATCTCTCTTAAAAAAAAAAAAGGAAAGAAACTGACTCTGAATATGAGTAGGTGGAATGATGCAAGTGCTTGAGAAAAAGGGGACAGGGTAAAGGAATAGACTTAGGGTAAAGGTTGAGTTTGGAAAATAGTCAATAAAGTCAGCTTGCAGGTGTGCAGGGCGTGGAGGCCAGATCTTTGCAGGTATGGCCATCCAGAGAGAGAGCTATGAGTGCAGTACACTAAGAAATACATTGTCTTTTTATTTTTTTAAAGTTGATTAATTTATATTCTCCGTGAGAGAGAAAAAAGAGACAGACACCCCCAAGGGAGTCTTCATCCCACAGTTCAGCTCCCAGCATTAGCATCACAGGTGTGCACGCATGCCCACTGTGCACAAGAAGCCCTTGAGACATGAACCTGGAGCCTTTCCATGTGGGTCCAGTTGCATTACCATTGTGCCCCTGTTTGTCCCCCCATTCATCATTTTAGACTTTGAAGCAGGGGAATAAATTGATCAAAGCTGTTCTAGTATAAGTGACAGTTTTCACATTTTGAAAATGTTCATCTTCAGAGATAAAAGAAGTAAAGAATAATTTAGCATGGGTTTTATTCTTAGACTTGGGTTGTAATATTTTAATAGTGCATGCAGCATTATTTCCAAAAAGCATCTAATACCTTGGTTTTAAATGAACATATGAATTATAAAAATTAGGCACACTTATATCAAGTCCTCTGTGTGACAGTGTCCTGAGCCAGTAGTCATCAATTTATTTTTTTTATAAAGAATTGTTAAAGGGACCAGCAGTTGGCGTAATGGCTATGTCACTGCACTCCCATTTAGCC
>NW_006160080.1:3395302-3396539 GCF_000334495.1 Tupaia belangeri chinensis | reverse complement strand
GAGAGAGAGAGAGAGAGAAAACCACCGCCAGGTCTGGGACTTGAACTGCAGTTGGCCATGTGAGAGTCCAGTCTGCTTAACCACCACGCCACCTGCCAGCCCCCAAACAGTCGTCAGTTTTTAAATACCATGTCCATTCAGCATTCTGTGTCTCTGTTTTACGTTGGCCCCAATTATTTGCTGAGCACTTCTCCCTCCCCAGAGGTAACGCTAAAAATAGGTATTAAATGATTTTAAATGGTTTTGTTGGCTTCAACTAGTCATTACTACTGTGTTCAAGTTTCTTTATTCCATCTTCCAATTTAATATAAGTTCAAAGGCATTCATTAAATAGAGGGGCAGCATTTTATTTGATTTTGAGATTAAATGTTTTGTTCTGTACAAATCAAGAGCTTCTAACAAATGAATACATTTAGAAATAAGACATTGGAGAGTGTTTTTACATGTACTTTTGTTCCACTTGAGTGTTTTCTTCTAAATTTCTGCACAGAGGTCACCTGAACTGAAATGAAGGAAAAAGAGCGTGAGCGTATAAAAGCCATGGAATTGGGAGCCTCCAAGAGGAGACGTCTCACTCAGTTTCACTGTGCCTGCAGGAACACAGGGGAATCATTTTTCCATAGCACTCTCATATTCCTCCTTGTCCCCCTCTGATCTCTGCCTTTTCTCCCCTAGGACTATGGAATGTGGGAGCGTGGAGATAAGACCAATCAAGGCATTCCAGAATTGAACGCAAGCTCTGTAGGAATGGCCAAGGTGTGACAGTCTCCTGTTTGTTCTCTCTGTGCATTTTTTACTGCTTTGATTTTGTTCTCTTCATTACGAGTTTGCATTTCATCTGATTAGCACATTTTTCAAAAGCCAGCCAGCATGTATGTGAAATTCAAGTGGCACATGTACCCCAGCCAACTGGAATTTATAGATAAAGAAAGTAGGATTTCAGGGCTAGCAGGTGGCCTGGTGGTTAAGGTGCTGGACTCCCACATGGCTGACTACGGTTCAAGTCTGGGACTCAGTGACTTGAAAATCACACTAGGCATGTGTGCATGTGTGCCCCAGATCCCAGGAGGACACGGGAGAAGAAGGAACTGCAGCATGGCGATCCCCCTGGGGGAGGGGTGATTTCCTCACTTTTCCTCTTACTGTCTCTCTTTCTCTGTCTCCAGAGAGCACACACACCCCATGGCAAAAACCTAAAAAGAAAAAAGAAAGTAGTTTTCATGCACTGAAACCTGCC
>NW_006160080.1:3394368-3395247 GCF_000334495.1 Tupaia belangeri chinensis | reverse complement strand
AGGAATGAAGTACACTCTGTCCTTGCGAGCCTTCCTTATCGCCCATGGGCCTAAGCTCTTGCTGTGGTTTAAGAAGCTGCACGTAAGTGGGGCCTTCAAAAAGTTCATGAAAAAATGAATAGCATTTTAAAACTATGCATGGATTTTAGTGGGTTTTTTTTTGCACCAAAATAAACTTGTACTTTAATTCCACTTTTCCTTGAGCTTTTCGAGGTCCCCTCATACGATATGCAGTCTTCTTTCCTGGGTTATGAAGAGGGTTAAAGAAGACCTCTTTGTAAATTGGGCTTACAGGTTCAAAAGTCTACAAGGTCAGGCAAGTAATAATAATGAGTGAAACTGGCCAGATAGAAAGATACCAGAGGGTATTGAGAACACTGGCAACCTCTTTCCTAAAGGCATTCCAGTTCAGACTCATTTAGAAAATACTCTTCAAGCCAAACAGACATACCCGTGGGGCAGATCCAGTCGCGGGTCACCATCTGTATCTCTTGCTCTAGATATTTAGTGTTTGTCCTTCCCTCCCTTCTTAAGATTGAAGTATGTTTTCCAGACAGAATAGAGGCTCCAGAGCCAGAATCTTTTTTTTTTTTCTCCCTCTCTGGTGAGCACACCAGAGAGGGAGAGATAATGAGAGAAAAAGTGAGAAGTCACCCCCCAAGGGGGTGTTGGCTATGTCACAGTTCCTACTCCATTCTCTTCCTGGGATTTCAGGCACAAACACACATGCACCTTGAGTGATTTTTCAAGCCACCAGGTCCAGGACTCTTAACTGTGGTCAACCCAGTGGGAGTCCAGCATCCCAATCACTATACCACCTGCTAGCCCCTGAGAGACGGAATTTTTTTTTTTTTTTTTGGAGAGGTTTTTGCTATAGGG
>NW_006160080.1:3385432-3394290 GCF_000334495.1 Tupaia belangeri chinensis | reverse complement strand
CAATCCCTTCTCCTCCATTCTCCTCTCGGGATCTTGGGCACGCACGCACACGCGCCTGGCGTGAGTTTTAAGCCACCGGGTCCGGGATGCGAACCGTGGTCGACTACGTGGGAGTCCAGCGACATAGCCATTACGCTAACTGCTGGTCCCGAGAGACAGAATTTTTAAAGCAACAATAAATATACTTGGTTAAGTAAACCCACTGAAAATGTACTTATTACTAAAAGAATCAACTTTCTGAAGGACCAGAAGTGCTAATGTTAGAAGCTAACCACTGAAACAAGTGAAAGAAAAGTTAGCCATGAATTTAGTGACCTCCCCCTGCCACACACACACACACACACACACACACACACACACACACACAATGTTATGAGCTTCTTCATATTTCATTTTTTGGTAGAATACTGATTTCATTTTGGGAATCTTTTCCCTGTTTTCTCTTTCTTATTTGTGCAATGAGCAGCAAAATATAGAAAAGCTTTGATCCATTGAAAGTAAGGTTTGACCATAACTGTACATAACTATAGGACTCTTTAGCTGGATTTTAAAGATGTGTGTCATCATCTTTGGGAAAACATGTATGCTATTGATAGATTGCTTGATGAAAAAAAGAGTGCCAGATATTGGAGCTTGTGGTTTTTAGAAAGAAAAAGTAATTCATACCTGTGCTTGTAGGCAGCACTTGAGGCAATTGATGAACTGGACCTTTTTGGAGCCCATGGCGGACGCAAGTCAGTGATCCATGTCCTGCCTGATGAGGTCGAGCACTGCCAGGTACTTGTCCAGCATCTCGCATTCCAGAGAGCAGGGAAGGGCAGTCCTGGAGTGGAAGACCTGGGCTCCACCTCAGATTCCCCAACTTTCTAGCTTCCTGGTACTTGACTTCCTTGAGCTTCAGTTTCTTCATCCATAAAATGGGCCTACTAGGACTCTTCCCTTTTGTCCCACAAGGTAGTTGTAAGAATCAGAGTAAATCTTCTTAGGCAGTTTGTCCAAGCACTTTGTAAGCTGGGAAATACTAACTATGCAAACATAAGACACAGGTATGCCATATCTATGCAATCAGCAATCAAAGCCATCTGGAGACAGGATCTGGTTTATGTCTTTGAACACATAGGTGGTTTTCTCTCAGGTTTATCTCACAGTGTCTCCTAACACAATTCTCCCAAACTGAATGACTGGCAAGCACTAGTTCACTTGGGGGGGGTGGAGGTAGGGATGGGCAGAATGGGCAGTATAGGAGAGATGAGATGGCAGATGAATAGAGCCTGAAATACCAATCAGAGAAAGAAATGATTTATACAGAATGAGGACTCCATTAAACAGACAGTAAGTCATTAACTGTTAGTCAGGAAACTCTTGGGGTTTCTTTATAATTATTTATTTCTTCCATGAGTGAGAGAGAGCACCTCTAGCAGGGTCCTGATGCCACGGTTCACCCTCAGACTCAGCCAGCTTGGATCATGGGCTCACACATGCCTGGTGTACTCAGGGAGGTCTCCAGACACAAACCAGTCACCTTCCATGTGGGTCAACCTCCCAGAGTGTTACATTCTAGTGCCACCCTCAGCCCTAGTCAACTCTTATTTAGTGAGGACCTACTGTATGCCAGATATTGTGCTATTGGAGTGAGACAGATCTGGGAGAACTCGAAAGTGGAGAGCTTTCAGGGGGAGTTTATATTTCTAGGTAGAGACAACCTAGAGAAGAGTGACTAGTTAAAAAAACTGGACCCAGAGATCAATGATCTAGAATGATCTAGAAAATGAAGCTTTATCCTGGAGCTGAAGGATTTCATTCAACTTTTCTCCACCTTCCAGCTCACTCCATTTTCCCCCATTAAGTCGTCCTTAATGGGAAATATTATATTTGTTAGGGTACAATTTGATAGGCTGGTGTGTATAGATGTGTAATCTCGTGGAAATACATGAGTGCTGTGGCCAGCTGGGCTTGGGTTAGTGCTCTGGCACTGTGTAACGGCATGCCCTGAGGCATGGGACTCTGTGTCTTGGAATTCTGAGTCCCATAATACCTTATTCCTTCCTTGTATGGAAGAGTTGATGAGCTGATGTTTGCAGAAGTCTAGCTCCATGGCTGTTCATGTTAGATCTCAGTTGTTAGCTGCTTTCCCTTCCCAAACGTTTCCTCGTCATTTCAGCTTCTCTCCAAGTTTGCAGTGCCTAATCCAGCCACTTTATAATCAAAGCCTTATTACAGTGCCTCTAAGTAAGCATTGCCCCTAGAAAGAATCTTAAGGGGGCCGGCAGGTGGCATGACGCTGGACTCCCACATGGCCGACTGTGATTTGAGTCCCAGACCTGATGGCTTACTTTCTCACTTTCTCTTCCTCTCTCTCCCTTTCTCCCTCTCTCACTTGGCTTGCTCTTGCTCTCACTCTGTCCCTCTCTGATCAAATTAAAGATAAATAAATAAAGTTAAATAATTCTTTAAAAAAAAATAGCCTTAAGATTGAACTGTTGGATCATCTGGAAAATCATGACACATTTTTGCATAGAAAAACATGTCATGACTTTCCCAACATCCTAATAATTCTATTGTTGACCATTTTGCCTGAGTGTTCATGACAGCTTCTGGATTGACATGGTTTCTGGGTCACCCTGTCCAACTGGTCCCATTCCAAAGAAGCCAGACATTTCCCTGAGCCAGCCCCCTTTGTGTGTTCTCTGGTCTCTCTTCTTAGCCGGGAGACTTTATCCTGCTGACACAGGTACCCTGTCTTTAGCCGTCTGCATGTCAACAGGGAGACAAGCAGTTCTCAGCACGGGCTCCAGGCAGTGCTGTGCTCTCTCCCAGGGATCAGGAATCATGGCTGGGTAGGAAGGGTTGGCCAGTGGGGCCATGTTGGTAGGACGGCGCCCCACTCAGAATTGGCAAACCCACGTGAATGTTCCCTTGGGGCCAAGATCATGATCTCTAGATACTGTGTCTAACCGATAGTGCTTCTCCAGGCTAATAATCTGCCTCTGTTTTTCATTCAGTCCATTCTCTTCTCCATGCTGCCAAGGGCATCGACATCTAAAGAGATTGATGCTGGGCTCCTTTCCATTATTTCTTTCCCAGCCTTTGCAGTAGAAGATGTAAACCTTGTGAATGTGACCAAAAATGAAATTATTTCCAAGCTCCAGGTAAGTGCTTATCATGCTGGTGCCCTTCTGCCCTCTGGTGAGTGCCACTTTCACATGGTGACAAGGAGTGGCTCACCCATGCCTCGGTTCTCTGTGAGATTAATGGACTCAGAGTGAAGTTTATGCAAAGCTGAGCACACAGGCAGAAAACAGAATCACACGGTGACTACATGCCTCTGTGTTCTGGTCTGTTCTTTTGTGAATAACAGAATTACCTGAGTTTGGGTAAGTTTTAAAAATAGAGTGTTGCTCAGCTTACAGTTTGGAGGTCTGAGGTCCAGGAGCCACATCTGGTGAGGGTCTTCTTGCTGGAGGAGACCGAGCATCGCATAGCAGCAAGAGGGACAGGCAAGCTTGTCTATGTTCGAGTGTCTTGTTCTGTCGCCTTATAAGTCCACCAGGACTCAATCGTGGGAGCCCCACCCTCCCCTAATTACGTCTAAAGGCCTCATCTTCTAGATTATTATCAGATGAAGTTTCCTCTTGATGTATTTCAGTCAGATTTCAGCACATGAACTTTTGGGGAACATACTTAACCAGGTAAATCCAGAAGCTGTCATGAACTTTGGTGACTCCAAAGTTAAATTAAAAAATTTTTGAATCCCTGTTCTGAGGTGAAATGCAGTAACTATGGCACAATCCACTAAACTTAGAATGTCATTAAATATCCCAGTAGAATGGAATTATCAGCAAACTTATCCAAATGTAATCTCCCTAAGCTGATCTCTGCATGTTGATTGTCCCACTTAGATTCAGTGAAAAATGCTTTTGTCTCAGAAACAGGTTAAAGGGTCCCAGTCATATTCCCCTCAAGAAAGCAGCTGTATTAATTAGGGTTCAGTGGAGAAAAAGGAACCTCTTTAGGCAATGGAGATAGGAAGTGAGTTAATGCAGGGAATGAAATGTTTAGGAGAGGAGCCCAGTCTAGGCTGAGAGTTCTGGACTGATGATTCCAAGAAGGAAAAAGGAAGTGAAAAGAAGGAAAGAAGAAGGAAGAAAGGAAGGGATTGGGGAATGGACACCCAAAGCTCCAGTCCAGGGATTAGAGGGTCAAATTAAGCGAGTGCTGTCCCCTCCCTCCTTTCTAGGCACCCAGGAAGCTGGAGAGGCACCCTAGAGCTGTAGCAGGAAAACCCGCAGCACCTGTCCTAGCAGGAAGGTGCTTCAGGAAGGTGGTTCCTAACAGAAAGCCCTGCCCTACCTCCTTGCCAAGCCTTGCAGGGGCACATCTGGTCAGCAGAGGCTTCCGTGCAGCCAGACCCTAACTGTGGGGAGTCTGGGGAGTGTCCTTCCAGCTTTCCAGTCTGTCCAGTAGGAAAGAGCAAACCAGTTGCCCTGTGTCTTCTCCAAATACCAAGGATCTCTTGGCATCCTTGTGTGATACAGTGAATCAGAGTGAAAGACTGGCCGTTCACCAAACTCTTTTAATTACACCGTAGCCCTAATACTCCCGTGGAATGTCTTGGCATTCCTTCCCAAGTCCTCTTCAAACCCGAACATACCTTGCTTGCTACTTAAAAATAACTCCTCAGGGGCCAGCAGGTAGTATGGTGGTTAAGGCTATAGACTCACACATGGCTGGCTGCAGTCTGAGTCCCAGACCTGCTGGCTTGAAGTTCGCACCAGGCATGTGTGTATGTGTGCCCAAAGTCCCAGGAGGAGAATGCAGAAGGGATTGCAGCATAGCCATCCCTCCTGGGGGGTGAGTTCACACTTTCCCTTTCTCCGTCTCTTTCTCTCTCTCTGGGGTATGCATGTGCCCTACGGCAAAAACCTTAAAAAAAATAACTCTTTGGTAAAAGATTCAAGGGCAAGAGGATGAAGAGCTGCTTTTTGGAAAGAGGATGAAGAGCTGAATTAGCAATGAAAAGGCAAAGAAATTCTTCTGATTTCATCTAATGTACATTATTTCTTTGTCTTCCTATTAGGGGCGTTATGGATGTTGTCGCTTCCTTCGAGATGGTTATAAAACCCCGAGAGAGGTTGTATTCAAATCTTGTTTCTGTGGTTCCTTAACTTCTCTATATCTAAGTCGCCACTGTGATGTTCTCCCTTTATGGATTCTAATTGCATATTGCAGTGTTAGGAAAGGGAAGCATAAATTTGGGAGTCAGCAAGCCTACAGTTGGGCAATGGAATAGTTAGATCTTCGGGAGGACAGCAAGCTGAAGTTTATAGCCAGTTCACAGGCGAGTTCTGTGGCCCACACTTTTTTTTTAAAAAGACCAGCCATGGCCTTCTCCTTAGGTTTCTTTGCCACAGTGAGAAATCTAACCATATACATAAAACAGACCACCTACCAAGCACTGT
The DNA here is from genome assembly GCF_000334495.1 of Tupaia belangeri chinensis. Taxonomy (NCBI): domain Eukaryota; kingdom Metazoa; phylum Chordata; class Mammalia; order Scandentia; family Tupaiidae; genus Tupaia; species Tupaia belangeri. The sequence continues at coordinate 3,388,831 of NW_006160080.1, read as the reverse complement.
GATAGGCAAATTGCTATTTATTTGTTAGAGATATAGGAAGCATTCATAAAACGAACTACCAAGGAGTCTTCTATATATTTCTTATTTACCTTGTGAAACTTTACCATGGAAAACTACCTAAATAGCATCTTCCCATAGAGTAGAATTCTAATCACAGCAACTTCCAAGCTGCATTAAATCAGATAAGCAAGGGAAACCCAGTGAGACACAATGGTATTATATATGTCATCCAACGTCACCTTTCAAAAGCTTCACCTATTTGATTTCAGGACCCAAACCGATTACATTATTGAACTCAAGCTCTTTGAAAACATTGAATGTGAGTGGCCTGTGTTCTGGACGTATTTCATCATCGATGGAGTCTTCAATGGTGATGGTGTTCAGGTGAGACAATGCTGGGTGGTGAGTTGATAATCATTTTCATCCTACTGGTGTGCCGAGTATTTAAAATGTAGGGTTATGCAAAAATGTAGGTCACTGTTTCAGTTTTCTATTGCCACTTAACAAAACTCAGAGAATTAAAGCAACAGATACTGTATTTATTTTTTCATGATTTTGCTCTTTGGGCAGAGCCCAGCAGGGACAGGTGGTCTCTGCTCACTTGGTGTCAGCGTGGTTAGTTCCATGGGGCCGGGGACCTACTTCCAAAATGGCCTCACTCTTGTGGCTGAGGACTTGATTATGGCTATCAACTGATGCCGGCAGCTCAACTGGGCTATTCTCTGAGGCCTCAGTTCTCCTCCATGGCTAGCTTGGGCTTGTCCCAACATTGTAGTCCCTGGGTTTTGAGGCTTTTTGCATGGTGGTTGTCTTCCCTCAGAATGTAAAAGCAGGAGCTGCCCAGCTTTCGCAAGTCTTCTTGGACTTAGAAAAGTGTCACTTTGATTGCACTCTATTGGCTAAAGAGCCATCACATGTTCCAGGGGAAGGGGATCAGACAAGGGATGAGTACTAGGTGGTATGGTTTGTTAGAGACCACCAAAAAGCAGTCTATCATAGACAGGTTTTGTTGTCACTGCTCTTCTTTCCAGATCAGCTAGTGGTTTTGCTATCTGTAGCTCTAGGTTAGGGGTTCTGTCAGATAATATCTTATTTAATATTAACAGCCTCCAAACCAGCGTCCTGACCTCCGACCTTGCTCTCTGCTGTTTCCATCGTCCACACTCATGTCATAGTGACCTTCATACATTTCACTCTCTCCAAAGGGCCAAGAATTGAGTGGGATCTTATTAAAGTACAAGTTAAGGGACCAGCAGTTAGTGTAATGGCTATGTCTCTGAACTCCATGTAGTCGACCGCGGTTCAAGTCCCAGACCCGGTGGCTTAAACTCATGCTAGGCACATGTGCATGTGTGCCCAAGATTCCGAGAGAAGAAGGATGGTGGCATCGCCATCCCCCCTGGGAGGTTACTTCTCACCGTCTATCTCTCTGTCTTTGTCTTTCTGGCGAACACATGTGCCCTATAGAAAAAACCTCCCAAAAAAAAAAAAAATGCAAGTTAAAGGGACCAGCAGGTGGTGTGGTGGTTGAGATGCTGGACTCCCACATAGCTGACCATGGTTCAGGTTCCAAACCTAGTGGCCTACTTTCTCACTCTCCCTTTCTCTGTCTCTTTCTGGTCAATAATTGAAGAATAATGATAATAAATAAAATTAAAAATAAATAAATCTTAAAAAAATGCAAATTAGATTATGTCACTGCCTTGTTTAAAAATTTTTAATGGCTTTCTTTTCTTTCTTTTTCTTTTTTAGAGAGATTTTTGCTATAGGGCACATGTGCTTGCCAGAGAGAAAAAAAGAGAGAAAGTTAGAAATCATTCCCCAGGGGGATGGCCACACTGCAATCCCTTCTCTTGTATTCTCTTCTCAGGATTTTGGGCACACACACACACATGCCTGGTGTGAGTTTCAGGTCACCAGGTCTGGGACTTGAACCACAGTAGGCCGTGTGGAAGTCCAGTGCCTTAACTACTACAGCACCTGTTGGCCCCTTGAATAGATTTTTGATTGCTTTGGGGGTGAAGTAGAAGCACTTCATGTATTTTGTAGACTTCCATATGATCTAGTCCTTGTTTTCAGCACTTTGGCCATAATTTCTTTCTTCCTTTCTTGTGTTCTGCAATCCAAGTACACTGAAATCCTTTCTGTCCACATTTCTTTTTTTAAAAATTTGCTAGAGGATGTATGTGTTCACCAGAGAAAGAGAGAAAATACCCCCCCACCATGAAGTAAGACCACACTACAATTCTTTCTCCATTTCTCCCTCCTTTCAAGATTTCGAGCGTGCATGCGCGTGCGCGCGCGCGCACACACACACACACACACACACACACACACACATATGCTTGTTGTGTCTCCCAAACTCCCATCCAGTTTCAGGACTCAGACCTCTCAGTCTGACATGTGGGATCCAGCTCACATAACCACCAGGCCACAGGCCAGCCCAAGACACATTTCTTTAGCTTCTTGTAAGTACTATGTGCTCTGCTGAGCCCTGAGCATACTTTGTTAGAGCAGACCTGTCCTCTTTGGGGGAAGGGGGATAGGAACTCTTCTAAAATTCATTTTAGCTTTTGAAAGCTCCCCAGTTCAGGAATGCTGAAGGGCTTCAGAACCCACAGTAAACTTGAAATGTTAACATGTACCTATGGTTAATGGTTACTCTTCCACTTCAATAATTATCTGGGGTCTTAATGTTTTCTTTTTATCACAGAATTGAAAGATCTCAAAGAATTGACTTTGAATTTCAATGGTGAACAGGCTTAACAGTTACTAGAGGGGGGAAAATCTAAGGAGAGGAAAATGTGCTTAGCATCTCATTTTGTAAGCTTCTCGGAATCTACTACCCTTGAGCCTGTGCCATCTTCTCCACTTGTTGCCCAATGACAGTTACAGAATGATACACTCGTGCCCATGCTTTGCCATCCATAAGTTTTAAAAAAAGGAGAATGAGACCCAGAAGGTATTTGTCTGGGCTCTCCAAAGTAGAAATGTGTTAAATAGCTGGGTTAAGGGTTTTTTTCCCTTCCTTCTCTTTCCTCTTCAGTATGTTAGGTTTTATCACTGCCTTTTAATATAATGAAAACATTTGCTTCAGTAGCTTTTATTTTTAACTTTTTTAAGTTGTGTTTTTCTTTTGGCTACTGGGTTCATGTGCTCACCAGAGAGACAAAGAGAGGGAAAGTGAGAATTCACCACCCAGGGAGGTATGGCCATGCCACATTCTTTTCTCTTTCATTTTCCTCTCAGGATTTGGGGCACATGTGCATGCATGCCAGGCATGATTTTCAAGCTGCCAGTCTGAGACTTAAACTGCGGTTAACCATGTGGGAGTCCAGCACTTTAAGCATCACTCCACCTGCTGATCCCTTCTGTGCCTTTTATATATTAAGCAGTACA
>NW_006160080.1:3379933-3381634 GCF_000334495.1 Tupaia belangeri chinensis | reverse complement strand
TGGCCCCTTGAATAGATTTTTGATTGCTTTGGGGGTGAAGTAGAAGCACTTCATGTATTTTGTAGACTTCCATATGATCTAGTCCTTGTTTTCAGCACTTTGGCCATAATTTCTTTCTTCCTTTCTTGTGTTCTGCAATCCAAGTACACTGAAATCCTTTCTGTCCACATTTCTTTTTTTAAAAATTTGCTAGAGGATGTATGTGTTCACCAGAGAAAGAGAGAAAATACCCCCCCACCATGAAGTAAGACCACACTACAATTCTTTCTCCATTTCTCCCTCCTTTCAAGATTTCGAGCGTGCATGCGCGTGCGCGCGCGCGTACACACACACACACACACACACACACACACACACACATATGCTTGTTGTGTTTCCCAAACTTCCAGTTTCAGGACTCAGACCTCTCAGTCTGACATGTGGGATCCAGCTCACATAACCACCAGGCCACAGGCCAGCCCAAGACACATTTCTTTAGCTTCTTGTAAGTACTATGTGCTCTGCTGAGCCCTGAGCATACTTTGTTAGAGCAGACCTGTCCTCTTTGGGGGAAGGGGGATAGGAACTCTTCTAAAATTCATTTTAGCTTTTGAAAGCTCCCCAGTTCAGGAAAGCTAAAGGGCTTCAGAACCCACAGTAAACTTGAAATGTTAACATGTACCTATGGTTAATGGTTACTCTTCCACTTCAATAATTATCTGGGGTCTTAATGTTTTCTTTTTATCACAGAATTGAAAGATCTCAAAGAATTGACTTTGAATTTCAATGGTGAACAGGCTTAACAGTTACTAGAGGGGGGAAAATCTAAGGAGAGGAAAATGTGCTTAGCATCTCATTTTGTAAGCTTCTCGGAATCTACTACCCTTGAGCCTGTGCCATCTTCTCCACTTGTTGCCCAATGACAGTTACAGAATGATACACTCGTGCCCGTGCTTTGCCATCCATAAGTTTTAAAAAAAGGAGAATGAGACCCAGAAGGTATTTGTCTGGGCTCTCCAAAGTAGAAATGTGTTAAATAGCTGGGTTAAGGGTTTTTTTCCCTTCCTTCTCTTTCCTCTTCAGTATGTTAGGTTTTATCACTGCCTTTTAATATAATGAAAACATTTGCTTCAGTAGCTTTTATTTTTAACTTTTTTAAGTTGTGTTTTTCTTTTGGCTACTGGGTTCATGTGCTCACCAGAGAGACAAAGAGAGGGAAAGTGAGAATTCACCACCCAGGGAGGTATGGCCATGCCACATTCTTTTCTCTTTCATTTTCCTCTCAGGATTTGGGGCACATGTGCATGCATGCCAGGCATGATTTTCAAGCTGCCAGTCTGAGACTTAAACTGCGGTTAACCATGTGGGAGTCCAGCACTTTAAGCATCACTCCACCTGCTGATCCCTTCTGTGCCTTTTATATATTAAGCAGTACATCCTACGAATCGCTGCGCATGGGTCAGAGTGCATACATTTCCTTTCTCTCACCTCGGATTTATTTAGCAAATATTTCCTGAGCAGTAAGTGTTTAAATGAGTGCCTTTGAAATAAAGAGCTACCAACAGGTAGAAATGGGATATGCTGCTTAAGATAATGGCTTCCGGGCCAGCCTTTTAATGTAATGAAAACATTTGGTGGTTAAGGCAGCTGGATTTCACATGGCCAATTGCACAGTTCGAGCCATTGGCTCAAAAAACACACTTGGCGTGTTGGCATGCATAC
>NW_006160080.1:3365399-3379798 GCF_000334495.1 Tupaia belangeri chinensis | reverse complement strand
CTGTAAAGAAAAAAAAAAAAAAAAAAAAAAAAAAAAAACCCTATGACTTCTACTCCAAAAAGCCTATAATCTGGTTAGTAAGACAAAATGTGAATGTGTTAGAAGTTAAGGGTGAGATATTTAAAATGTGAATTAAAGGCAGTGCAGGATGGATGACTGATGCATGGTATGGAATTCCAAGAAGCAGCAGCTGCTACATGACCTGACCCAGTGCTCTGTCCGTCTCCCTGGAAGTGTGATGGGTGGGGCTGAGTTTAGACACATGCGAGAGAGGAACAGCCCACAATAGCTCTTTCTAACATTTGCTGTCAGCGGGAGTCCCTCCTGTCTTCACGGGGCTGGTACTATTTGTGCCTTTCTCTGTCCCACATCTGAGTCCTAATCTGTCTATTGTTAAGAAAACTGGTTTTCTGAACCAGCAGATGCTGTAACGGTTACATCACTGGACTCTGACACAGTCAACTGCGGTTCGAGTCTTGGACCTGGAGGGCTTGAAACTCACACCAGACGCATGTGTGTGCGTACCCAAAATCCCAAGAGGAGAACAGAAGAGAAGGGATTGGGGCATTGTCATCCCCCCCGGGGGGGGGTGATTTCTTGCTTTCTGTGTCTCTGTTTCTCTCTGTCTCTGGTGAGCACATACATCCTATAGCAAAAATCTCTCCAAAAAAGTAAGAGAAAAAAGTGGTGTGTGTGTGGGGGGGAATCTGGTTTTCTGTGTTATGCAGACCAAAGCTCTTTCACTCAGTGGGCCATGGGGCTATTTTCCAGGTCCAGGAGTACCGAGAGGCCCTGGAAGGAATTCTAATCAGAGGCAAGAACGGGATCAAGCTTGTGCCAGAACTCTATGCCATCCCACCTGACAAGGTAACCAGGGGGTAGAGCCTGTTATGCTGCTTGTCTAGAACTAAGTGAGTAGGTGTTGGTCTTCTTCATTCCTCTGCCAGAACTGACAAACTTTTTTTGGTTTTGTTTGTTTGTTTGTTTGTTTTTGAGAGTTTTTTGCTATAGGGCACATGTGCTCTCCAGAGAGACAGAAAGCGAGAAATCACCCCCCAGGGGGGGATGGCCATGCCACAATCCCTTCTCCTCCTTTCTCCTCTCAGGATTTTGGGTATGCATGCACATGCGCCCGGCGTGAGTTAAAGCCACCAGGTCCGGGACTTGAACAGCGGTTGACTACGTGGTAGTCCAGTGACATAGCCAGTGCACTGACTGCTGGTCCCAAACTTTTTCTGCAGGAGAAGTGGTTTCTAGGGACTTAGCTAATACTCCTACTGATTACAAGGAGTTATGGCTTTGGGAAAACATGTAGAACATGTTTGACAGTGGGTGTCCCAGGGAAGCAGCAGTTGAAGACCTTGAAAGGATATTGGTCCACCCCAGGCGTTAGGAACTCCAAGGAGCACAGACATGCCTATATCTGCTTCAGAAGTAGCCTGATATGTGGGGACAGTTGAGAGTCTCTTCCTTTGATTCAAGAAGTTCCCAAGTGGAGTCTGAGTAATCAGAAGCCATTGTGTAGTAGACAGAGAGCAACTGTCCAGTTCTAAGAAGAAGCCCAATGAGTTTTGTTCTACCCAGTCTCCTAAACGAGGCCGTGATGGACCATTGTGTCTTGGCGGGAAGATTACCCTGTAGGCACATCATGTTTAGAAGAAAATAATTCACAAATCAAGGTTATTTGTTCTTTGGGTGCTTCCACACTTCATGACTGCATCTGCGGTATGAAAAGGCCTTCAGCAAGCCATGTCTTCCTGTAACCACAGGGGCCTGGAGATGATCATAACCCAGCAAAAGCCTGTTATCCAGCAGCTCGGGTTTAGAGGTTCTGTGGTTGAATCAGGCCCACACACACAGGGCCTGTGGAATAATCTGCTTCAGCTCAGAGAGGCTATGAACCTGTCAGAACACAGCACTGAGCTGTGTCCCAGGGCCCCAGGTTCAGGGCCTCCCTACAAGCCCACACTGCTTTCTGATGAGCAATATGTTTCCAGATAATGGAACAAAGCAAATGCTCTTGCTGGACTTCAGAAAGCAATGCTATAGTGACCTTTCCTTTACTTTATCATAGAAAAGAATCCGTAAAGGAGTCTGATACTTGATCCTTAAGGCAAAAAAGAACTACTGATTATTACTTTGGGCATTATATAATCTAGAAGGAACTGTTGGGTCGTTGGAAAAGTCATGATGCATTTTTGCATCAAAAAACATAGAAAATAATGTCATGACTTTCCCAACAACCCAATAGGATATTCCATTGCTAGGAGCATTTAATTCTTTTGCATTTATTATAACAGCTCAGCCATCCAGCCAATTAACTCCCACGTTCTTGGGGCTGCCCCTTAAGGTGGCTGGATCCTACCAAATGGTCTCACTGAACTCTGCCAGCCTGGGCCCTTGGCCTTGAGCTATGGAATTTTTTTCAGTTTCTTTCATGAGCAAGCAAGAGAGTGCACCCCCAACAGGGTCCCAGTGCTGTGATCTATCCCCAACCTCTGCCAGCCCGGATCACAGGGAAGCATGTGTTCACTGTACTCAGGATGTGCCCAGTGCACTCAGGGAGGTCTCTGACTTTGAACCAGGAACCTTCCCATGTGCCTTGCAGAGCCTCATGCTTTGCTTTTGTAGTACTGCCTGGCTCTGAATCCTGGGATCTTGATGGCTCTATCACCCCTGCATGAACAGACAGCACTCTCTCAGGACTGATTTCATCTAAGAGTTAAGGGCAAGACTTTGGACAAGAACTGGCCTTCCCCCACCTCACAGATTGGGCTGAGGAGCCTGCCAGGGCTGTTTTCTCTCCACGTGCCATAAAACTGGATCTTCTGCAAGTGGACTCACTTTTCTAGGTGTGAGGTGGATGGACGGCAGGTGGGGGCAGGGCTGAGCGCAGGGCCGGGTTACTTTCCAGCAACTCCATGTTCATTAAATACCTCTTTTGGTGCTCCTTTTCCAGTATGAAAGCACTTGGCAAACCCAAATTAGTAAAGGGAGGTCATTTGGAACTCGGAAGCACAGCAAGGGGACAGAAATGACTTCAGTGCTAGTTTACCTATTTTATGGTAGGAAAGTAACTGCCTGTTACCAAAAATCATGTTTTACTGACTCTAGTAACTACTAAGTGTTGCATTCTACACTATTGTGTCTGGCTGCACATCGTAAAAAGTTACTGTGCCACTTTCTCTTTTGTAAACCCCGCAGTGACCTTTGGGTTTCTGTTTATGACAATATCCTCCTTTTTTGGCGTTTATGTACTAGGCATTAATTTTTTTTTGAGAGAGATTTTCACTGTAGGGCACGTGCGCTCGCCAGACAGACAGAGAGAGACATAGAGACAGAAAGCGAGAAATCACCCCCCAGGGGGGATGGTCACGCCGCAATCCCTTCTCCTCCATTCTCCTCTCGGGATCTTGGGCACGCACGCACACGCGCCCGGCGTGAGTTTTAAGCCACCGGGTCCGGGACACGAACCACGGTCGACTACGTGGGAGTCCAGCGACATAGCCATTACGCTAACTGCTGGTTCCCTACTAGGCATTAATTTTAGACGCAATTTCATAACAACTGCTTTTTGTGTTGGCTGCTTCCAGATGACAGCTGTGAAGATGGACCTGTCACATGACTAACATGTAGAGACCACTGGGAAGGGTTCTTGTAGACAGGGCCACCCCAGGCCCATCAGGCACCTTTGTGCAGTTCAGAAAAAGGGCCTCATTCTTTGAGTGGCTGCAGCCCCAGGTCTGGATGGCATACAGCTTGGATTATAGCCTCACTCATTTTCTCAGCCAGACATGCTTCTGCAGGGTACTCTCTTCCAAGGGTCCCCATTGGGCAGCTGGAGACAAAGGCCTGGCAAACATGTACTGAGCAGCTGCTCCACTTCAGGCACCAGCCTCAGTCCTGGGGCAAGCTGGTTACTGCGAGCTCGCAGGCCAGTGGGGCTAGAGGAGCCAGTCGACAAGGTGGACGGCAGACACAGGAGTGGCCCAGCAAAGACATGGTACATTTGAGGCCCTGCAAACAGTTCAGAAGGACTGGAGTGGAGGGGGTGGGCACAGAGGCGGGAATAGGCCCCTGGGTGGGAGGAAGGCTGAGCAAGGCTGTCTTCTGATGCAGACACCTTGTCTGCTTTCTGGTCTTTACAGTGAATGTTTTTCATTGTAGATCCTTGAGGTCTTTATTAACACTACTTACATTTCAAATAGCTTTAACATACTACATGATCGGAGAAGTAATCCCACCTGCTACAAAACAGCCAGCATTCTGTGGAAGAAGAAAATATTTTCTCTAATCTGATTACCCAAAGATAATGGCTATGATACTGTGGCATTTCTGGTCTTTACAGTGAATGTTTTTCATTGTAGATCCTTGAGGTCTTTATTAACACTACTTACATTTCAAATAGCTTTAACATACTACATGATCGGAGAAGTAATCCCACCTGCTACAAAACAGCCAGCATTCTGTGGAAGAAGAAAATATTTTCTCTAATCTGATTACCCAAAGATAATGGTTATGATACTGTGGCAACTTTCCTCCCACATGATTATTTTGTTTAATTATTTGATTACCAGTGACATTGAATTCACTCTAGTTTTTGTATGTAAGGTTTTCTTACTCAGAAAATTCTTTTTTTTTTTTTTTTTTGGAAAGGTTTTTGCTATAGGGTGAGTGCGCTCGCCAGACAGAGACAGAGAGATAGAAAGCGAGAAATCACCCTCCAGGGGGGATGGCCACACTGCAATCCCTTCTCCTCCATTCTCCTCTAGGGATCCTGGGCACGCATGCACATGCGCCTGGCATGAGTTTAAGCCACCGGGTCTGGGACTCGAACCGTGGTTGACTACGTGGGAGTCCAGCAACATAGCCATTACACTAACTGCTGGTCCCCTACTACTACTGAAAAAACTAAATTTTACAAAATACAGACATGTGCTACATAATGACATTTCGGTCAACATCTGACCACATGTACGACAGTGTTCCCATAAGATTATTACGGGATACCGTATAGTGTAGGTGTGTGATAGGCCATACCATCACAGTTTGCATAAGCACACCCTGGTGTGTTTGCACAATGACGAAATTACCTCAGAGCACATTTTTCAGAATGTATCCATCATCAGGCAATGTGTAACTGTATATTAATAATATCGCTGACCCAGCTGCAGTGGCATAGCAGCAGGGTGCCACTGCATGGTGGCTGAAGCCACTCAGGAAGCCCATGTTCAGTTCCCAGCCCACTCTAAGTGGGCACAGTGACACATGCCTGTGGTCCTAGCTAACCAGGAGGCTGGGGCAGGAGGATTGCAGTGGGGTAAGATCCTGTCAAAAATCTCCTCTGTCCCCCCAACACACATTCTCTATCATAGTAAAATGAATGAATAAATGAATGAAAGGGTAATATCACTGGTTAATCCAGAGAGTGACTCCCCTCATGGGGTGGTTTTCCCCTTTGGAGAAGAATGAGTGTTTCCTATTTCCTTTCATTAACTTACATATTCTGGAGGGAAAAAGTGGTTGCTGACATTACCCCAACCAGTGTTGTAGTGACTGCAAACTCAAAGAGTAGATTGTAGGAGGAAGTCGCTGACTTACGGGGTGATCAGCGCTGTCCATGTGGAGGAGCACTGAAGTTTACTTTGGTGAGACAAAGCCCTCAGTGGATTCAGCTTTGCGAGACCTTGATGGAGGGTTAGTGATCTGGTAGTACAGTTGTCTTTCCTCGATAAATAGTGCCACCTTCTGGTAATTTCCTTGCATAGCCGCACAGTTTATAAACCCCTGGGGATGGGCCAGAAGAAACCCAACACGACATCCAGCCGCATTGTAAGCTGATGTTTCAGATCATTTTCCCCATGATCCCGCCAAATGGAAGCACGAGCTGTGAACATTCGTTTTGTTCAGAGCTGTTCACGAAGAAGGCAGGCCAGGCTCCCAGGGCCTGTTGCCTGGAGCGTGCCTAGAGGGAAAGCGCTGGCCTGGAAGCAGGCCTAGATTTGGATTCCACCTCTGCTGCTTAGAGCCACACGCTTCATCCGATTCCTCATCTTGCACAGGACTGGTCTGGAGCATGTGCGCTGTTGTGTGACTCCTTAACGCCCCCGCCCCAGCATACCGTGCCTTCGGCCTTCTTATCCTCTGACAGTGACATTCTGACTTCGGGTTTTTCTCCCTTTGCCAGGTAGACGAGGAGTACAAGAGCCCTCACACGGTGGACAGAGTGCCTCTGGGGAAGCTGCCTCATCTCTGGGGCCAGTCCTTATACATCCTCAGCTCGCTGTTGGCAGAGGTAGGGGCTGGGGGGCTTCACAGGCTGGCACCCATTTGATTGGGGGATCAGGTAAACCCAGAAGAGCACTGGGGCACCCCACCTGGTACCGGCATGGAAGTCTTTTGCATCTTCATGCCAGCTCCCAGGCTTGGCTCCTGGCCTGTGTGCCCATATTCACATCAGAGCAGTTTGGGTCCCCTCCTGCCAGCATCCTGGTCTGAGGCTAGAACTTGTGAGCAGGAGCTGAATACTGTTCAGCCAGGGTTAGCACATCTGATTCTGGAAGATGCAGGATTTGGGAAACTCCCATTGGGCTTTGACCTGCCTATGCCCCTGCCCTGGACATGGGAAGCAGATGGACTCTAGATCTCTCCACACAAAGAGGCAGCAGGCCAGTGTTCCAGTGACTATTGGGGTAGGTGTTTTCTCAGACTACTGCCCTACACACACACACACACACACACACACACACACACACACTCACACACTCCTTAGACATTTACTTGACCCCAGGCTTTTGTTTCAAAATATAGCTCTTCTGAGCTGCCTCAGAATGAGTCCTATCCTAGATGTGAATGCCTCTACCAAGGAGGGTCTTGCCTAGCTGAACCCTCTGGGCCCCTGGCAGGGGGAGGGGTGTGGAGAAAGGGCCTCCCAGGCCGGCCCAGACTAGAAATGGGGGAGAGAGCGCTGGGGAAGGGTGCTGCTGGGCTCACAGTTTGTAAGGAAGGCCTCAGTTAAAGATGGCCCAGTGCCAGCAGCCCTGTGGAGCTGGAGTTGCTGGGGCAGAGCAGTTGTCTCGTGGGTATGCCTAGTCACTCCATTTTCAAGGCCATGCCCACGGGGATAAGGAGTGTGTTTCCTAGTTAGTAGGGAAATGCATATATCTCCTTTGGAAAGCTAGCCCTGTCTGTTTAGACGGCTCTGTGACTTTGGACACGTTTGTTACCTCTCTGGGCTTCAGTTTCTTCATCTATACAGTGAAGAGATTGGACTTGATTATCCCTGCAATACTTTCCAGCTCTGATTCCTGAGATGGGAAATGAGTAACTCTACTCCCCTGCTTCCTCCTCCCCAATGGGCCCAGAATGAGGTCTACTTCCTCCTCAGAGCCCCCAGGATACCTTGATCCCCTCGAGTTTACAGGAAGTGTAAGGAGAGGCCTATTCAAAGAGCACACTTTTGCAAGGTGGGGGAACTTTATGTTTTAGAACAGTCAGCCCTGGGCCAAGTGCCCGCTCTGCCACTTCCCTTAGGTGTGGTACCTCAGTTTCCCCACCTATAAAATGGTAATAATGGTAGTGGCTACCTGTTACGGGCCCGGTGTAACTGTACATGAACGTTCAGGAAATTTTAGTTACCACTCTTTACAGCCACACAAATGGCGGTGTGTTTAACCATCTCCCAGAGCTAAGTGCCCAAAATGCAATCCATTTATAAATGGACATTTGAGTATTGTACTGTGTTTCTCGGAAAATAAACGATTGGCTCAAAATACGAAGTAAAAATATTAAATATTTTGAGACCCCTCCCCCAAATTTTCATTTTCTTTTGTTTTAAATTTCAATATTTAAAAAAAAATTATAAAGATCTACATTTTTATGTGGACAACATACAAACTATACATTTCATTTTCAAACTTGGGGTTAAGGTGAAATTTTAATTAATCAGTGTTTTATAGTGTTAATGCTCCTCTTTTCATAGGGATTCCTTGCTACGGGTGAAATTGATCCCTTAAATAGGAGATTTTCCACTTCAGTCAAACCTGATGTTGTAGTCCAAGGTTTGTGGCATGTTTAATAATCATATTTATCTTTGTAAAACTAATGTTATTTTTAATTCATATTGTTCTCAGGTTTCATATTTAATTAAAAAAAAAAAAAAAAAACCAAGGGGGTGGGGGAGCACATAGCCTGGAGTTAAAGGAGCTGGATCCCACAAGGCCAACTGCATGGTCAGAGGCTTCTTAAGAAATGCATGTGAGTGCCCAGAATCCCGAAGGGAGGGAGAAATGGAGGAGAGGGGGTCGCGGCATGATCATGCCTCATGGAGGTGCTTTCTCCCCCCCTTTCTCTCTCCAGTGAGCACATACACCCTCTGCCCCCCCAAAAGAGGTGTGTGAGTGAGAACTTTCGCATTTCAGTTCTGTAAGATATCTCATATAACTCAGTAGCTCCTAAAGGCAGCAGTGTTCTTCCCAACCACAAATAGCCTTTCTACAAAGCAATCGTTTTCTTGAATCTAACCCTTGATTCCAACTGGGGACCCAGTGGTCCACTGAGTATTGTTTCTCATGACTGTCATTCTCTGAACAGATAAAGCATGAGCCCAAGTGAGGGTCATTCTCCTGCCCTTGGAGGTTTGCTGTCCCGCCACCTTTTGCCTGTCTCCACCTTCCTATCCCTCTTCTCTAGCCAGCTCCCCTTCCAGACGTTGGGAGACCAGCCTAGGCTGCTGCTGTCTTTCAGGCTCTCCTTCTCTGTATGTTGTGGTCGTTAGGGCCCATGTTCCCAGACCAGGTTGCCTTGAGACGGACTGCAACTTCCTCCCTATGAGGAAGGCTTGCAGTGCAGCGCCTGGCTATGGTGTGCACCACTGCAGCAGCTCCTCTTCCTCCCTTCCCTCTCGTGGGGTGCTCCTGCCAGCTCTGTAACTTTGCATACCTCGCAGAACACTCGTATGCGTGTCATGTGCACCATGTTGCCCCTAAATTAGACCGTACACTATGACTGCTGTTTCTGCTTCATCATTGTTTTCTCTATCTCTTCCATCTTCTCCTTTGCCAGAGGGTGTCTGTGCCGGTGAGAGAAAGCACCTCCCAGTGGGCTGTAGTCACGTCACAACTTCTTTTCCATTTCTCCATCCTGTCGGGATTTTGGACATCATGCACACACACAACATGCCTGGTGTATTTTTCAAGCTGCCAGGACTGGAACTTGAGCCCTGGTTGGCCATGTGGGATCCAGCTTCCTCTGTGTAGCACTTACTGCTGCGTTGCAGGGCCAGCCCTAGACTATACACCTCTTTCTTTCTTTCTTTCTTTCTTTCTTTCTTTCTTTCTTTCTTTTTATTTATTTTTTTATTTTTTTAGAGAGAGAGAGAGATTTTTGCTATAGGATGCGTGCCTATAGCATGAGAGAGAGAGAGAGAGAGATAAATCACCCCCTAATGGGGTGGCTATGCCACAGTCCCTCCTCCTACTCCATCTTCCTCTTAGGATTTTGGTCATGCATACATATGCACCTGGTGTGAGTTTCAAGTCATTGGGTCCCAGACTCGAACCACAGTTGGCCATGTGGGAGTCCAGTGGTTAATTATTATGCCACCTGCTGGCTCCAGCTGTATACTTCTTAGAAAACAGTGCTTGAACAAAGGGAGAGCATTCCTCTTTATGGCCACTGGCTCATTTCACTGCACCTGCCCCTGATGCCATGAGGCAAACTGCAGCTCATCCCCGGGTTCATACTGATCAATACAGTGTGACAGGCCAGCTACAGACCTAGCTGCCACAACACGGATTAGGCAAAACGCGTAATGATTATGATTATCATCTCTGCTTACATGTAAGGCTTCGAGGCTTGCCTACTCACTCACCCAAGGACCCACAGCTGAAGGCATGACCCCATCTCTGACATCCAGGTAGAATAATCCAGCCACACTCCATGGTCCCTGGGCTTACCCAGAGCACATGCTCACATGCTGCTAATTAGCCCTTCAGTCTACATAACCACATTTCCAGCTGCTGGCCAGGACACGTTTATGGGTTCTGACCAGCATTTATCTTCCTTCCTTCCTTCCTTCCTTTCTTTCTTTACTTTCTTTTTTTTTTTTTTTTTTTTTTTTTGGTGGGTTTTGTCAATGCTCGCCAGAAAGACAGAGAGAGACAGAAAGTGAGAAATCACCCCCCAGGGTGGATGGCTACACCACAGTCCCTTCTCCATTCTCCTCTCAGGATCTTGGGCATTCACGCACACATGCCCAGTGTAAGTTTAAGCCACTAGGTCCGGTACTCAAACCATGGTCGACTACATGGGAATCCAGCAACATAGTCATTATGCCAACTGCTGGTCCCCTGACCAGCATTTTTTATGTTAGGACAGAATAGAATAGAAATGACCCGAGGCCTGGCATGGAGGAAGGGCAGTGCAGTTTCAGAGATGTACCCTCAGACGGCTGTATCAGACAGAAGGCTCCTAGGTCTCAGACCACAACGCAGCTCTGAAAGAATTGGCCCCACAGAGAGTGGCCTCTGGATAGTTTTAGTAAATGTGGATTGCTGTGTCACTGAAAGCTTCAGAAGAGAGAGATGTTAGGGGAAGCCACCCACCCAATCCCACATGGCCAGTGTTCCCATTTGCTGGGATCCTGGGGAGTAGGTTGGGGTTGGTTCCCTGAACCTGGCCAGGTAAGCAGGCAAGGCTAGCCTGGGGGCTTGGTGGGAAGACCGGATGAGATCATGGATAGGAAAGTGCTTTCAAAGCATCAAGAGCCATGTAGCAGGAGGTGACTCGGCTCTGAGGGGCGTTTCCATGTATGCAGTTCAGGCTCTGCCAGCCTGTGGGTATGCTGGTGGGACCCAGGGGCTGCGTTCACAGTGGCTGACTCTTTTCTCTGGCCTGAGCACCATTCAGGCCCATATTGTTCCCAGAAGGCTCTGCTGCAGCTGGACATGGTACCGACCCCTCCCTCTGCAGCTGTACACCCCTTCTCTAGCCCTCCCTGGGACGCCTTCCCTTTGCCAAAGTACTGTCCCTTCTCATAAGGGCAGCTACAAGTGCAGAGGTGCGACCTAGCTGGTCCTTGATGTGGCCCCAAGTGAAGGTCTGGCACTCTGTCCACCATGGCCCCCAGGTCCTGGGTACTCAGAGCTCCCCTGAGCACCAGGTATCCAGCTTCACTCAAAGGAACCAGGGCTCAGGCCACCAGCAGGGCCCTGCACTGTGGTTCTGGTGGTCCCCCTATCACCCACTTCCACACTAGCAGGCCCACGATTCTTTTTCTAGGAAAGGTGCACTCCCCCTGGAGTCAGAGCCTCCCCTGAGAGTAGTCTCCACCCCCTTGCTCCTTTCTCCCTGTCCTTTGGGAGCAGGGACACAGGCATCTCCTGGCCTCCCCCCACATAGCCATTTCTCTCCTGACTGAAAAGGACACAGACAGGTTTAGAATAAAGATAGACCAGAGGGAGGCAAGACATTATTTGAGATAGGATCATTTGCCTTGGGACCTAGTGAAGAGAATTTCTAGAAGTCTCTTACCATACTGCCTTGCACGTTGAGGGCGCTTGATAGATATGCACTCTGGCTGTTGAGTGACAAGGACAGAGATAGCCAGGAAGAGGAGCATGACGAACGTGTCATTTCCAAAGTCAGCCAGTGCATAGGAGCACGGCGACATGTACTGGATGAGGGGTCACTGGATGGGAGTAGAGGCGACTACAGTGCACGGTGCTGCGAGGTGACAGGTGTCACAGGCTAATGCGGATTGTCTGTCTGCTTGTTCGCAGTTACTGTTTTGGCAGAAAACAGTCACATTAAGGAACTGTTGAGAAAACATGGAATAAATGTCCAGAGCATTGCCGACATCCATCCGATTCGAGTCCAGCCAGGCCGGATTCTTAGTCACATATATGCCAAGCTTGGTAGGTCTGGGGAACCGGCAGGGCATTTTTGACCAGGGGGCATCTGTCTGACTTGTGGGCCTGAATGGGATTGTGATGGGTATAAACCCTAAAGAACTGGCCACACGCTGAAGCAGGTGTTCCACTGCTCCGATGTAAAGAGGACTGGAAGAACAAACGTGTCCTTGTCTCCCTCGGTCAGCGCATGCCGCCATCAGCTGGCCATGTTTTCCAGATCAGCTGTAAAATTCACACCTGTGAAAATTCAGTTAGATGGGTCATTTTTGTCTTGACCTTGTTTTTGAAGTACCAGAAAATGTTTATTTGCCTGTTAAAATGGGAGAGAGTGCTCTCTTTTCTAGAGTCTGACTTTGTTTACCTCTATGGCTCAATACTAAATAAATAAAAAGTAAACCTTCCTAAATTCCTTTTAATAGTTCTGTTCCATACCAATTGAATCTGACACTGTTTACATACACGTAAGAAAAGAAGGGGACGGGGTTTGTTTTTGTATTCTGCCTTGTCCCATTTCAAAGAAGGATGATGCTATTAGAAAAACTAAACCCCAGAATGGGTTGCCTAACATGAAAACGAGCTCAGCCCTAGCCTGAGTCACCCAGTCGGTTGTTACTGTATCTTCTCTAACCTTGATTTCTCTGTTATTTTTCAAATAGGACGGAATAAGAACATGAAATTGAGCGGGAGGCCATATAGGCACATTGGCGTCCTTGGGACCTCTAAACTGTATGTGATTAGGAACCAGATCTTCACTTTTACACCCCAGGTGAGACAAGCAGGCCATTAGCAAACCAGCCTATCTCTTTTTAAATTTATTTAGGTTTTTGCTATAGGGCACATGTGCTCACTGGAGAGAGCCAGAGAGAGGGAAAGTGAGAAATAACCCCCCCAGGGGTAGATGGCTATGCCACAGTCCCTTCTCTTCAATTCTCCTCTTGGGACTTTGGGCATGCACGCATACATGCCCAGAGTGATTTTTAAGCTGCCAGGTCTGAGACTTGAACCGCGGGCAGCTGGGTGGGAGTCCAGTGCCTTAACCACCATGCCACCTGCTGGCCCCCACACATCCTTTTAATAAGTTATCTTTTCTGTCTGGTAAGCTGTTCCACTTTGAATACAGAGCAGTTTTGCATGCCTAAGTTCAGACAGAGACATATGTAATGATACTGGTTCCTAGTACAATTCTTTGCACATAGTAGGTGCTCAGTAAATGGATTGAGTTGAATCGAGTGTGCCATCACTCCCAGTCATGAATATTAGTGAATTCACACTGCTTTAGAAATTTACTAGTGACATGTCGGTTAACTCACAGCTCTTGTGCCCCTATTCGCTATAGTCCCCAACCCTTGAGTAGGCTGTCACCAGCCCCCTATAACACATGCAGGTAGTCCGACTTTCAGGCCCCAACCCCGTTACCAGGATACTGAATATACAGATAATGAAACTCATCTTCAGAGCTTTTGTTTCCAAAGAGAACTTGTTCCATGGAACCAACCACACATCAGGTGCTTTCAATCCATTTGGGCAACTAGAAAGACCACCAGGTCAGGGATACTTTGTCAGCTTGGGCCACAGTGGTCACTTACCTGGGCACACGGTTCGCAGCAACACCAAGACACCGGTTTTCCTTGTAGCCATGCTGCTCACTTAGGTCTTGAGTCATTTCCCTTAGTGACAAATTTCATACCAGAGCTGAGTGTGCACCAGCCCAGAGGCCAAGAGAGCAATTAGATTGACATTAACCGGTCACCAGTCAGGTAAACAGAGTCCCCACATCTCACTTGCTCTTGGTACCCTCAATGAAAAGCTCTCCAAACCCAGTAACCTGGAAGGAGGAGGAAATAGGAGTTGCTGATCTGCATCCAGAGAGAGCCATGCTGGGTAAGGTGCTGGAACCCCACCTGAAGAGCTACAAATAGACCTAGCAGTGCACTTTCCCTGGGCAGCTGACAGGTTGATTTGTCCCATCTCGAGGAAGCAACACCATGCTTGGGTAGACTGAAGCCAGCCCTGAGCCTCTTCTCTGGCCACAAAACCAGGATCAGTGCTGCCCTGAGTGACAGCTGATGGTGTTTCGAGGTCCATGTAGGGTGGCTTTTGACCTGACCTGTCCTGAATTCCAGTTCACCGACCAGCATCACTTCTACCTGGCCTTGGACAACGAGATGATCGTGGAGATGCTGAGGATCGAGCTGGCCTACCTGTGCACCTGCTGGCGGATGACGGGCAGACCCACGCTCACCTTCCCCATCACTCACACCATGCTCAGTAACTCTGTGCATTTGATCTGGCTAATCCATGTCCCAGTGGGTTTGGGTCCTTTTCTGAATGTGTAAAACAGCTTCCATGGACAGAGCTAAGTCCTGAAGGGGGTTCTTAGTTTGGTTTCTTATCTCTGGAATCTTCTGTGTCATAAGTACTTTAATTAGATTGTGTTGATGAAGACAGTGTATACTATACTGATGGGGGGCCAGAGGAGGTAGGGAA
>NW_006160080.1:3360665-3365371 GCF_000334495.1 Tupaia belangeri chinensis | reverse complement strand
GGAAAGATTTACCTAATTATTCACTTTCTGTTTTTTTAGCAAACGATGGCTCAGATATTCATGCTGCGGTTCTTTCCACAATTAGAAAACTAGAGGATGGCTATTTCGGAGGAGCTAGGTAATTTGTGATTTAAAAATGATAATGAGTGTAGCATTGACCTTTCTTTATCTTTGGCTGCCCTGCCATTATGTGTATCAGTTGTTGAATCTACAAGCATGGAGTTTTAGATGAAGAAAGAAGTTACAACTAATCCAGTCTCCCATGGGAAACTTGCGTCATCTCTAACGGTATTTGGTTGATAGTTGGTGTCTTTGAAGCCTTTCTGGGTGTCAGGAGGACTCGGGCACAGGGACATGAACATATCAAGCCTGTCTGAAGAGGCGTTCTTCCTGGAACGCTTGTATGGAATGCTGAGTTCATTTCTGCAGAGAGGCACACCCCATGCCTGGGGTCCAGCAGGTGCTTATTGAATTGATTTGGAGTGTGCTGTCGAGTGCAGAATAACTCAGAGAACTTGACAGATTTCAAGAGCAGAGTGCCTATATGGGCCTGTGTAGATCGCTGTCCCCTCCTGCTCAGTGGAATGAGAGCCATTCAGTTTTCTGACTCTCTGGCCTGGAGAACGCCAGCCACTCCCGGGTCTTGTGCATCGGCACCTACAGTAAGAGGGGGCTCACCCTCCAGGAAAGCCCTTTCCATATTTTTCCCTCTGACTGTCACAAGGTGGAGTACTCTCTGCAGTGTCTGAGCCTGCATCTTCGCAAATCCCCTGGGATATGCCAGAAAGGCCCCAAGAGAACCTCCCTGTGTATCCCAAATGTATGGTCTTTCCTGGGCTCAGGAAGGCTTCCATTTGGTTTCTGATGGAATACTCCAGTAAAAATGTTTGGAGGTTGAAGTCATCCCATCTTCTCATATCCCCCTATGTCAGGGACCCTGCTACCACAAGAAAGTCCCTCATTTTTTAAAATTGTGGTAAAATACATATAGCATCATCATCTTAATATTTTTTATTTTTTTAAAGAGGGATTTTTTGCTGTAGGGCACGTGCACTCACTGGAGAGACAGAGACAGAGAGGAAGAAAAGTGAGAAATCACCCCCTGGGGGGCTGGCCACACCCCCATCCCTTCTCCGTTCCCTGGGATCTTGGGCATGCATGCACACCTGGTGTGAGTTTCAAGCTGCTGGGTCCAGGACCCAGACCACGGTTGGCCGTTTGGGAGTCCAGCAATGTAACCATTATGCCATCTGCTGGTCCCCCATCTTAGCCATTTTCAAATGTGAATTTCCAGAGTGTTAATAAACATATTCGCACTGTGGAGCCTGCATCTCCAGAACTCTCTTCTTCATCTTGCAGAGCTGAAACTCCAGGCCATTTAACAGAAGCTCTTGGTTGGCTCCGCCCCCAGCCAGGCAGCCACCGCTCTTACTGTCTCTGTCTCTGTCTCTGTCTCTGTGCGCTTGCTTACTCTAGATACCTCACGTCAGTGGACTCATCTTTCTCTGATGGGCTCCTTGAACCCCGCTGGGTGTCCTCAAGGTGGAGTCACTGTGTTTCCAGCTCTGGCCTCATGAGACTTGCAGCTCTCACTGAGGCCGGGGCCTCTACACACAGTTTGCTATGGGGTTTGCTGTGGCCTTGACATAGGCCTAGACCCTAAACTGTGGGCATGTCAGCAAGATTTCCCCAGTGTTTTGCTGGCTACACTCGGAGGGCTACTTCCACAAGTACAATCTGTGTCCACTTTTGTACATTTTACCTGCAGTTTGGAAAAGTTACCACCTGGTGTATGGCGCCACAATGAAGAGAAAATACCATAACCCATAGAACTGGCTCCATGCCACAGTGGTAACGCGCTTCTCAAGAGAAGCCAGATCCCACATGGTGACCACAGTTCAAACCCCTGGCTCAATCAGCCTGATACATCCTGGGCACATACATAAGCACCTGAGATTCTGCAGCCTCCCCAGACCCTGTGGAGGGTGCTCCTCTCTCTCTCATCCTCCTGTGTTCAAGCATGCACTCTGTCATGTATATTTAAAAAAAAAAACCTTTTTTTCCCTTAGGGCGGATGTGCTCGCCAGAGAGAGTGAGAAGGAAAGTAAGAAATCGCTCCCCAGGGGGCGTGGCCACAATGCCACCTTCTCCATTCTCCTCCTGGGATTTTGGGCATGCATGCACAGGTGCCTGACATGATTTTCAGGTCTCCAGGTCCAGGACTCGAACCGTTGTCAGCCATGTGAGAGTCCATTGCCTTAACTGCCACACCACCTGCTGGCCTCTCGGAGCTCTCTTTAGCCTAAAAAAACCTGACTCCTATTAGCTTTTTCAGAGAAAAATCTTTCTTATTTATTTATTTCTGAAACACTTTTTAAAATTAATTTATATTCATTCCCTAAGTATCATCACAGCATACAAAACGTGATTTCCTATCCAGGATTTACTGCATAGTGGTTTAATCATGCATGTTATCATCAGTAAATTTCCATTTCTAGCTTTATATATTTTTACCCTATTTCTGACTCTGCCATTTCCCATCCTCTTCACACACTATCTCTGGTGTCTACAGTTGTCTTCCATTCCTTTTTCCCTCACATTTTATTGATCACAGAATTTCTTAAATAATCTAACTACTTTCAATAGCAAGTTCTGCTGGTAATTTCAAGAAAAGCAGTTTTAACTTGAATAAGTCAAAATCCAACAATATTAATAAAAAATTGCCTAAGATTTAAAACCAGGAAAAAGGTTAAGATTCTGTTCAAATAATAGGCAATCACCCCCCAGGGGGGATGGTCACGCCGCAATCCCTTCTCCTCCATTCTCCTCTCGGGATCTTGGGCACGCATGCACACGCGCCTGGCGTGAGTTTTAAGCCACCGGGTCTGGGACATGAACCGCGGTCGACTACGTGGGAGTCCAGCGACATAGCTATTACGCTAACTGCTGGTTCCCAGGACAAAAATTCTTAAAACCGGAAAACAAAGCCTAGAAGGAAATCAGCAATGTTTTAGTCAAGTCATAAAATGCCATTTTACCAGTTCAGTCTCATGTACTTAAGCTATCTTCTGTTGTGGTTCCATCTTCCCGATTAAGTTCTGGGATACAATACTCAATTCCAGACTTGTCCCTATAATTAAGTTGGCCATTTTCTTAGTTTTTGGAGAAAAATCTTGCATTGCCTTTTTCTGCGCCCCAGCCCACCTCCTGTTCCCGAGCCCCAGGGCAAAAACAACACAATCCTTAGAAGGTGGCCCCTTGGCTCTGGGGAAAGGTTTTAGTTGGGGACAGGCTCTTCCCCTCAGGCCATCTTTCTAGCTGGAGCCCATTTGCCCACTGAAGCTTGAGCACCTGTGAGTTCATTTGCATTGCCAGCTTCAATTTTGCTTGAAGGCTTCTCTCCTCATTTCAACCAAGTCATGATCTGATGCTGGGAGCTAGGAAGGATCCTTGGTTTGCTTCTTCCTGCTCTAACATTTTAGGAATGCTTCTCTCTATGGGGTGGAAACCAACCAGAGAACTTGGAGCTGCTGTCTCTGCAGTCAGATCACAGGCTGCCAAACTGGCCCTAGTCTGCAGTGGAACTTTTCCCAGCCTGATGTAATAGGGCCATGCAGGGTGTCTGCTCCAGTCTGGGGACAGCCTGTGCATGGAATCCTTTGTAGAGGGAACTGACTCTGAGGCTCGCGTCTTCCATCCTCACACCCCTGTGCCCCTGCGACTGCATTTTGTAGTAGGGACTGAAATAATGGTTCACTCAATATATTTTGTAAAATTTTGGTTGGTTCAGTAAAATACATATGCATTTGTGTTGGTTATGGGAGTTAGAAATCAGCGTGATTCATTTGGCTTTTAATAGGATGTGTGCTGTCACTTCATCCCTGCTGTTGAGTTTTTGTATTAATTTCTCGGTTGATGATGTATACGGAGCAATCTGCAGAGTAGTACATTTATTGATGGTGGCAAAAGCGCCACGTGGTCGTTGAAAAATCTTCCAGTGATTTGGCCGGGAAATCTGTTCCCCTCTACCTGTGTATCTAACATAGCATCTTCTTGGCAGAGTGAAGTTGGGGAGCCTTTCGGAATTTCTCACCACGTCATTCTACACCTACCTGACCTTCCTGGATCCAGACTGTGATGAGAAGCTGTTTGAGGAAACCAGCGACGGGAGCTTCAGCCCCGACAGTGATTCTGATTTGGGAGGGTATTTAGAAGACACCTATAACCCAGGTGTGGCTTGGAGTGCTTTCGTGAGCAGTTCGTTGAATTTGTTTAAACCTTGGCATTGTGATAACATTGCCCTAAGACAAAGTGCAGAAAATGATTTGTAATTAAGTAAAAGCACACAAAAAGAGGCTTCTGAGATGTGCATGTATTAAATTGAATAAAATGCAGTTTAAAAACCCAAACTGCAAGTGTTGCCCTTAAAAGTAGAGCTTTTTTAATTAAAGAATGAGTTCATTTTATTTATTATTTTTAATTTGCTGTAGGTCATGTGCACTCACCAGAGAGAGAAAGTAAAAAAGCAAGCCACCGGCTCCACGACTCAAGTCACAGTTAACCATGTAGAAGTCCTGTGCCTTAGCCACCATGCCACCTGCTAGTCCCAAAAGTGAAGGTTTTTTTTTTAAAGAATTATTTTTTATTATTATTATTATTATTATTATTAATTTGACCAGAGAGAGACAGAGAAGGAAAGTGAGAAA
>NW_006160080.1:3358636-3359952 GCF_000334495.1 Tupaia belangeri chinensis | reverse complement strand
AAATAATTATTTTTAAACTTTATTTATTTATTTACTTATTGTATAATTTGACCAGAGAGGGACAGAGACAGAGAGAGAGCGTGCAAAAGTGAGAAAGCAAGCCACCAGGTCCGGGACTCAAACCGCTATCAGCCATGTGGGAGTCTAGCACCTTAACCACTACACCATCTGCCAGCCCCAATAAAACAGTTCTTTAAAAAATAAATAAAACAGAAAGCCTGAATGTGGCTGTTGTACTTCATGTGGTCTTAATGTATTATTCAGATCATCTTGGGGTGATGCGATGTAAACACTACCTCGACCTGTATTTTCTTCTCTGGGTGTGATGTTTTTCCTAACCGTAAATTTATACATACATATATTTATCTCTGTAAATCTCACTTACTCTGCAGGGGTGCCTGGAGATGCAAATATCTGTATGTAGATGTTATCTCCCACTAAATCTTCTCAATTCTGCACACAACACGCACTATTGTATGCTTAGGATATTTCCGCAACCTGTTTTCAGTTGGCTCATATTCTTGCTTTTTTAATTACAGAAAACCAAGATGAACTTGATCACTATATCAACAGCCTTCTGCAAAGCACATCTTTGAAGTGCTATCTGCCCCCTCTTTGTAAGAAGATGGAAGACTGTCATGTTTTCAGCGCCATCCACTCCACTCGGGACATACTTTCCGTGATGGCAAAAGCAAAGGGTTTGGAAATTCCATGTACAGTATTAACTCTTTTCTACCTGCCAAAATACCTTACTTTATCAAAATAACATATGGATGTATTTAAATGTTAAAGAATCCTAAAAGACAGCAAAGTGCACCACCCCATTCTACTTAGAGATGACTACTTTCAACTTTTTTTTTTTTTTTGAGAGGTTTTTGCTATAGGGCGCGTGCGCTCGCCAGACAGACAGAGAGAGACATAGAGACAGAAAGCGAGAAATCACCCCCCAGGGGGGATGGTCATGCCGCAATCCCTTCTCCTCCATTCTCCTCTTGGGATCTTGGGCACGTACGCACACGTGCCCGGCGTGAGTTTTAAGCCACCGGGTCCGGGACGCGAACTGCGGTCGACTATGTGGGAATCCAGCGACATAGCCATTACGCTAACTGCTGGTTCCCCCTACTTTCAACTTTTGACTTTTTTCTCTGGCATTTAGATATCTCCATATTTCTAAAATAATGTGTATATACTGCCATCTTCTGATGCACCAATTTGATTCTATACCTATTGACTTTTTATTATAGGGATAAGGATTTAGCTGGGATCTTTTTGTCTGGTTTTTTTTTTTTTTTTTGAATTTTGTTATAGGGCAGGTG
>NW_006160080.1:3350480-3358597 GCF_000334495.1 Tupaia belangeri chinensis | reverse complement strand
AAAGAGAGAAGGAAAGTGAGAAAGCATCCCTTGGAAGGATGAGCATGCCACAATCCCCTCTTCATTTTCTTCTCAGGATTTTAGGTACACATACAATGTGTGTTTTTCAAGCCATCAGGTCTAGACTTGAACTGTGTAGTCAGCCACATGGACCTAAATAACACTTTTAAGCATACATGACTGTCCTAAATTATTTTTTCACACCCACCATCCACTACTCACTCTCTACCAGCAACTTTCCCCCCTTATAGTGTCTAGCATCCACAGCCATTCTCTCCACCATCACATCTTCAGATCTCTCTGCCATAGACATTCAGTACAAATTGACGTGGGATATACAATGTATGTCTTTCAAAGTTTGGCTCACTTCGCTCAACAATAAGTCTTCTATATTTATCCATTTTGAGTCAAATGATAGTATCTTGTTTTCCTTTTTATTTTTTTAACATTTATTTATTTTTACATTTTCCCACAAGCATTTACTTTACATCTCAAAAAAATATTTTTGCTCATATTCTGTAGTTCTTGACAGTTAATAAACAACTTTCAAAATTGCAAGAAACTGAATTTAAAGATGATTATCAAAATATTTGTTACAATTTTGTTCGTGACTCTATAACAGAAACAATATGGCTTTAAATATTTTTGAGAAAATATTTATATGACAACGACTCAGACTGTTAAAAAGCAAAGACTCAGCACATAATTTGTACATGAACTTTCTCAATTCAGCCCTGCCTACCAATTATTCAGTGGTATACCATCTGCTAGCAAAGATCAGTCTCTCGTCCTTCCTTCAGAGTCTTCTTCAAGCTAAAGCTCTGGTTGCGGCTGCTCTTTTGCAATCTCTACTGATTACAATGTAGGACTGGAAAAGCCCAGGTTATTTTATGGTATGGGTTCTTTCATATAGCTTCTCTAATCCTCCCTGCCAGACAGAACTGTTTACTGTGCCAGGCCACCTTTCCAAGAGCTTCTGTTGGCTTACTTGAGATTTACCTTAGCTCCATAGTTTTCTGGTTTAATCTTCAGATATGACATTCCAGTCAAAGCCCTCTCTAATAACAAGTATTTCCAATTTCTGATTCAAGGCAGCAGGTATTATTGAACTTACGTAAATAACCATTCTGCCACAGAAGAAGAAAGCACCCAGATATTTTCCAGAAGGGCAGGAAGGAAGAAAAGTTTGTTTTCATTTAAAGAAACAAACAAGAAGAAAAAACATTTTAACAAATTCCTAAACCTATCAATAGCTCAAAAGAAAGCAAAATCCTTAAATTGGGAAAACAAAGCATAGTAAAGAAAAAGTAACATTTTACTCAAAAGTCATAAATTTCTATTTCCTGAGTTGAGTCTTATGTAATGAATCTTTCTTCTGTTAATTTTGCAATGTTACTGTGGTCTGATCTTTCCGATTACATCCTAGATGTTAACATCCAGTGTTATTGATATGTCTTGTCCCTAGCATTCAGTTGGTCATTTCCTTGGTTGCTTTTTATTCTCTTATTTCTGTATGTGTGTCTTTAGTTTTCTTGGTAAAGCACTCCTTTTAAAACTTCTTAAAGAGCTGGTCTGGCGTTGGTAAATTCTTTCAGGTTTTGCTTATCTGAGAATGTTCTTGTCTTCTCTTCTCATATAAATAATAATCTTGCCAGATATAGTATTCTTGGTTAAAGTTGTTTTTCACTCAACACTTTGAATATATTTTCCCATTCGTTCCTTGCTTGCATTATTTTTGATGAGAGGTCTGATGTTAGCCTGATGGGATAACCTTTATAAGTAACCTGACGTTTCTCTCTTGCCAATTTTAGTACCTTGTCTTCGTCTGTGGTTTGGCCAATCTGGCTATGATGTGCCTTGGAGAAGATCTTCTTGGGTTGATTCTATTTGGGGTCCTTTGTATTTCTTGGGTCTGGATATTTGAATGCCTCTTTAGATTTGGAAAGTTTTCTTCCAGGATTTCATGGAATAGCTTATCAATGCCCTTATTAGTTTCTTCACCTCCTGGGATACTGATTATCAGGATGTTTGGGTGCTTAATAGTATCTAGTATTTCTCGTATAGTATTCTCATTTTTTCTGGTTATTTTCTCTTTTTGTTTTTTTTGGTTGTTTTTCCTAGGTCAGAGGTTTTGCCTTCAATATCCAAGATTCCATCTTCTGCGTGGACTAATCTGCTTTTAATACTTTGGGGGGAGGATTTGATTTCCTGTATTGCAGCCTTTATCTCTAACAGTTCTGTTTGATTCTTTTTTATGGTGTATATTTCCTCTTTCAGATCGTACAAGAACTTCCTCACCGCCTGGAATTTGTCTCTTTTCTACCACATCTTCTGGAGTTCATTGTCTCTCACCTCTTACATCTTACTTAGTTTTGTCACTATGAATATTCTGAATTTTCTATCAGGCATTTCCATGAGTTCCACTGCACTGTCTGTGGATGGTGAAAGATTGTTCTTTTCACTTATGGGGGAGACGTTTCCTTGATTTCTCATATTTCTTTTGCCTTTACGGTGGTTGCTGCTCATTCCGTAACAAAATCTCTCCTCTACTGTGTTTTGCAATGTCATACCCACAGAAAGAAATTATGAGTTCAGATATATACAAAGAAGATTCTTCCTTAAACAGGAAGTTCAATAAGTGTTGAGGATTTCAATAACCATAAAAGTATTCAGATGCTTGGCTACTGTGCACCTAGGCCTGTCTAGACACTCACTGTGTGCAGAACAGCATAGGAAAGTAAAGTTAAAAAAAAAAAAGGCAAAAGGAAAAGAAAGGAAAAAATAAAACTAGACAAAACGACCCAAAAAAAGGGAAAAAAATTATTCTTAAAAGGTAAAATAATGAATGGGACCAGCAGTTGGTGTAATGGCTATGTTGCTGGACTCCCATGTAGTCGACTGCAGTGCAAGTGCCGGACCTGGTGGCTTAAAACTCATGCCGGGCGCGTGTGTGTGCGTGCCCAAGATCCCGAGAGGAGAATGGAGAAGAAGGGATTGAGGCGTGGTCATACCCCCTGGGGGGTGATTTCTCGCTTTCTGTCTCTCTGTCTCTCTCTGTCTTTCTGTGCAGCACACACGCCCTGTAGCAGAAAACCTCTCAAAAAAATGTTAAAAAATAAAAACCACGCTATGCTGTGTGAACACGCCAGGACACACCTCAGATTTAAAATGGCTTCTGAAATTAGCAAGAGAAAGAAAAGGCCCAATGTGAAAAGAAGTGGTTTTAAAATTAAAAAATAAATAAATAAAAAATTTAAAGAGAGACATACAGACAGAGTGGCACAAAGAGAGGAGAGAGGTCGCCCTACCTTGTCTGAGTGTTTTGGGGAGTCTAGAAGATGAGGTTTAGAGCATAACTTTAGTAGCCTTGGTCCCTGAACATGCCAGGACACATCTTGGATTTAAAATGGCTCATTGGGACCAGCAGTTGACATAATGGCTGTGTTGTTGGACTCCCATGTAGTCGACCGCAGTTCGAGTCCCGGACCCGGTGGCTTAAACTCACGCCGGGCACATGTGTGTATGTGCCCAAGATCCCGAGAGGAGAATGGAGGAGAAAGGATTGCGGCGTGGCCATCCCCCCTGGGGGGTTTCGTTTTCTATCTCTCTGTCTCTCTCTGTCTGTTGGGTGAGCGTACGCCCCCTATAGCAAAAACCTCTCCAAAAAAAAAAAAGTATAAAAGAAGTATCCTATCATTCTTATCCTCAGAGGAGCTCTCCTTAATGTTTTGTTTTCCAGTTGTTCCCATGACTTTGCCAACGAAAGTTCTAAGTGCCCACCGGAAATCATTGAATCTTGTTGATTCTCCTCAGCCACTCCTGAAAAAGGTAAAGCATTTGGAGTAGCTTTGGGGGGAAAAAAAAGATAACATTCTACTGTATTAGGTAAGTGCCAAGAGCTCTTTTAAATGGTTAAACTCAAAAGAGTGTATTTCTTGATATCCAGGACCATTAGGTTCAGAAGCTCTGGGTTTTTATGTGACCCCATTTGCTTAGGTGTCTGAAATCTGAACCACGTGTCCTGCCTGTGTCAGCCAGGCAAGGCGGGACTGCTTGCAGAACAGGATATAGGACTCTTTGTTTCTCTTAGTATAACAACACCCGGTAAAAGATTACTCAGGACACTCAGATTCAGTGTGTTCCATATTGAGTCCCAGAATTTTGTTCTTTTATCCAGAAGTCTCCCCTGATTTTATCCCACATAAATAAAAAGACTCAATGCCTGTCAGAGATTCTTTTAACCTCACTTCAGTTTTAGGTTGTTTAATACATACTTTTTGTGTTTGTTTTGCTTTCAAAAATATTTCATTGAAGTGTGACATACATACAGAAAGGCACATAAAGCGTGTATAGAGCACAGTGAGTGATCCCGAGCCCATGCACCCCATGAACAGCCACCCTCTGGGCCCCCTCCCTGTCTCTTCCTCCAACTCCAGTCCAGAGATGACTGCTGTCAGGATTTCCAACACAGAGGTTAGTTTTGTTTTTTACCTTTGCATAAGTAAAACTTAGATGCATTTTAACTGGACAGGTCAGCTTTGCAAATATTAACCAACACAGTAATTCACTGATTAAAAATAGTAAAGCCTATAAATAAAACGGTACAGAAGAGTCACAGAGAAACTGGAGCACAGCACAGTGCCAGAGTTCAAAGACCAGGTTGGTGCTTCACTTCTGGCTCATCTCAAAGTTCCCATACTCAGCTCTTCTCCCTACTTTTTTGCTTTTGTGTGGTCAGGCTCCTGAAGGTGACTTCCAGTGGCCCAGAGATGACCAGGGTGATGTGGACTGTGAGAAGCTGGTTGAGCAGCTGAAAGATTGTTCAAACCTACAGGACCAAGCAGACATTCTGTATATTCTTTATGTAATAAAGTAAGTGTCTGAGTCTGTTCGGGCCACCGTGACAGAACGCCATAAATCGGAGAACTAATACTCAACAGAATCTTTCCCCTCCTGGTTCCGGAGGCTGAAAAGTTGAAGATCAAGGCAGATTCGGTGTCTGGTGAGGGCCTGCTTCCTCGTAGATGGGGTCTCTCAGCAGTGTCCTCATATGGACAAAGGGGTGACTGAGCTCTCTGGGGCCTCTTTTATAAGAGCTCTCGGGAACCAGCAGTTAGTGTAATGGCTATGTCGCTGGACTCCCACGTAGTCGACCACGGTTCGCGTCCCAGACCCGGTGGCTTAAAACTCACGCCGGGCGCGTGTGCGTGTGTGCCCAAGATCCCGAGAGGAGAATGGTGGAGAAGGGATTGCGGCGTGACCATCCCCTCTGGGGGGTGATTTCTCGCTTTCTGTCTCTATGTCTCTCTCTGTCTGTCTGGCGAGCGCATGCACCCTATAGCAAAAACCTCTCCAAAAAAAAAAAAAAAAAAGAGCTCTAATCCCAATCATGAGAGCTCTGTCCTCCAACTAATCACCTCCTAAAGGTTTACCTCCTAATACATCACCCTGGGTGGTAGGAGGAAAAGAGAGACATTTGTGGTCTTCATTATGTTGAGCTTTCTCAGTTCTCCTTCATTCTTCTAGAGAGCCCAGACCGTGACTATATTTACCCAAGTGACCCGGCAATCCCATGAGTTGAGACTTTGTCTTCTTCCCTGCCTACTGATCCTGGCCTTCCAGAATAAGAGGGTCAGGTGAGGCTAGGGTCCCCCGATGTGCTGATGTCAAGCTTTTCTTTCAGAAGGCATAGGGATGCTTTGGTAGGACGTGACCCTTTAGGCCCTGGGAGCGCCTAAACACTTGGTAAAATGGGCAGTGATTCATTCATTCCTCACTCAGCCTTTCAACATTCCAGACTTGATTTCTGGGGTTTTCTGTTTCTTGACAGGGGACCCAACTGGGACACAAATCTCTCTGGCCAGCACGGGGTCACTGTTCACAACCTTCTCAGTGAGCTCTATGGGAAAGCCGGCTTGAACCAGGAATGGGGTCTGATTCGCTACATCTCAGGTCTGCTCAGGAAGAAAGTGGAGGTCCTGGCCGAGGTCAGAGCAGTTGTGCTGGCTTGTCTGTTTGTCCTCTCTTGCCCCATGTCCACTTCGTCTTCCACTTCCATCTTCAGTTCCGAAAGCTCCAGGCAGGCACGTCTGGTTGATAAAGGAAAGTGAGGATTTGATACAGAGGTGGAGCAGGCTTTCCTCTTCAGACCTCCCACTGCTCTGAGACGGGAACAGGAGGGGGGAAATTCAGGCTGATCCATTAGTTCTTTGTCAGCTAGAGAAAAGGCTTACCGAGATGCCAAAGGAAAACGCTCTGTGGCCTGGCATCGTCTTAACCAGAGCTCTCTTATTACTGTCCATCACAGCCCAGTGCCCGTGAATATTCATAGCCCCCAGGCACTGCTCAATCCAGGACCACTTTCTCAGACAGTACCATTCATTGTCACGAGGGGAAGGCGATGGTATCCGTTCTACGTGAATAATGGGGAAACCAGCACGGTAGGGATAGTGCTGTCAGTATGTAGGACTCACCCCCACCTTGCTGAGTATCAGCGAGTCCAGTGTGTTGGCTAAATGCCTGCTGGTCCTGCAGAGCCCGGCCTGTGCCACACATGGGAGACACAGGGGTTGAGACCCAGCCCTACCTGGATGGTGCAGTCTGGGAGCTAGGTATAAGTTTTTCAAATACAGGGCAACATAGGTCCCAAAGTTTATGGAGATAAATTTGTGACCTTATTGGCAGTGACCCCCTCACACCATGGCTTTGCTAATCAGCTTTCTCCCCCTGTTCCTAAATGCCTAGGCCTGCACCGACCTGCTGTCACACCAGAAGCAGCTCACGGTGGGCCTGCCACCCGAGCCCCGAGAGAAGACCATCTCAGCGTAAGTCCTGGGCCGAGGGACCTCAGGGCTGTGGGAGCTGTGGGGAAGAATCAGCTCTCTGCCCTCAGGACCACCGGGCGAGGCCGCGGGGGCTGCTCACCTGCTGTGCTGGTGCTCCTTCTAGGCCCCTTCCTCCCGAGGAGCTCACGAAGCTCATCTATGAGGCCAGTGGGCAGGACATCAGCATCGCTGTCCTCACACAGGTCAGAGCTGGCATGGGAGGGGCGGGCGGGAGCCTCAGGGCCACCCAGTGGGCCTCTGAACCCTGTCCCCGTGTCTGCATCAGGAGATTGTGGTTTACCTGGCCATGTACGTCAGGGCCCAGCCCAGCCTCTTTGTGGAAATGCTCAGACTCCGGATTGGACTGATCATTCAGGTGATGGCCACGGAGCTGGCGCGGAGCCTGAACTGCTCAGGTGAGAGGCAAGTCCCCTGCAGTCACCCTGCCCTACAGTGGCCCGCCCCTCTGCTCCAAGGAGTGGCCCCGTTTTCCTGAGGACCCTGCCCAGGCTTCTGTAGGCTGTCTAATTTGGATACAGCACAGGGCTGGAGGGCAGAGGCAGGCAGCAAGGCCTAGTGATGGTTCCTGTGGTCACCCAGGAGCTTGGGAGCAAGGCTGAGCTGCTTTCCTGAGCCTCTGCTAAGCTCCTTACGGGGAATGGCCATGCAGAGATGTCATCTCCCCTCTAATGACACTGTCCTTGGAGAAGTCCTGCTGAGATAAATATGAAAAGCAGCCACAGGCCCTGCCAATTAAAA
The DNA here is from genome assembly GCF_000334495.1 of Tupaia belangeri chinensis. Taxonomy (NCBI): domain Eukaryota; kingdom Metazoa; phylum Chordata; class Mammalia; order Scandentia; family Tupaiidae; genus Tupaia; species Tupaia belangeri. Next base: position 3,351,014 of record NW_006160080.1, on the reverse strand, counting down.
GATTGGTACATTTCGGGGGACCAGCAGTTGGAATAATGGCTATGTCGCTGGACTCCCATGTAGTCGACCATGGTTCAAGTCCCGGACCTGGTGGCTTAAACTCACACCGGGTGCGTGTGCATGAGTGCCCAAGATCCCCAGAGGAGAATGGAGGAGAAGGGATTGCGGTGTGTCCATCCCCCCTCCCAGGGGGGGGTGATTTCTCACTTTCTGTCTCTCTGTCTCTCTGTCTTTCTGGCGAGCGCACGCGCCCTATAGCAAAAACCAAAACCTCTCCAGGATTGGGATAGCGCCAAAAACCATGCGTCTGGGACTGACGCAGAGACACGACTTAAGCAGCAGGTTTAAACAGACTCGCCTCATCTCAGGGCAGATGGCCACGGCATCCTTTGTCACCCTTCCCATTCAGGCTCCCACTCTCTTGTTACCCACCACCAGCCCCATGGCTGGGACACTTACAGGATGTTTGTTTTTAGGAGAAGAAGCTTCTGAGAGTTTGATGAACCTCAGCCCCTTCGATATGAAGAATCTCCT
>NW_006160080.1:3347782-3350469 GCF_000334495.1 Tupaia belangeri chinensis | reverse complement strand
AAAGAGTTTGGTTTTGAAAGAAGCAGTAAGTAACTACCCCAGTGCCCTCCACGGGGATGCCTCCCCCATGTGCAAATTGCCACCAGTGCTGGACCCTGGGCATGGAACGTGAGCGTGCAGGACTCCTATTTAACCACCTGGACTGAGCCTTGGGCTCAAGAATCCTGCTTCCGGAGTTTGGAGATGCCCTTCTCACAGTTTGGATAGAGAGCCTTTTCCTCCACTGCCGGCATGGTTTGTGGGTGTTGTGCGTCCCAGGTACCATCACTTGCACATGTGCATTAGGGGAGTGCCCCTGAGCACCAGGGTGACAGGGCTGCCTTTGCATGTCATCTGAGTGTCCCAGCTTTGAGTTTGGGTAAAAGCATTAAACATCACCCTACGGGGCAGGGAGAAGACCTCCGGGGTCCCCACAACACACTGGAGAGCTCGTTGGCCTTTTGTCTGTCCTGCTCGCTTTGTTTTGTTCTGTTTTTTAAATTTTATTTTTTATTTTTATTTTTAAATTTGCTATAGGGCACATATACTCACCAGAGAGAGAAAGAGAGAGTGAGAGAGCAAGCTGCTGGGTCCAGGACTTAAACCGTGGTTGGCCATGTGGGAGTCCAGTACCTTAACTCTACGCCCCCTGCCGGCCCCTCACTCTGCTTTTATCAGCGCTAGCAAATGCAGTCGCCCAAGTCCTGGGGTGATTTTTGTTCTCAAATGCTCCCTAATTATAAATGAAGAAATTACCATTTCTCCTCCTCATGAAAAAGCCAGGTGGTTTGCAGACACATTGGTGAATTTGCTTCATAAGCCAAAGAAATGTGCCGTGGGCTGGCACTCTTCTGATTTAATAAGAAGGACACTGGGTACTTGGTACTGTTCCCAGGTGTGTGCCAGCACAAACAGAGGCCATGCCGGGCACTCGGACGTGGGTTGTGGCTTTTCTCCTTTCCTGAAGGAGGTGTGCTCTAGAACCTTTTCCGTGAGTAATTTTCAAGTTCTTTCCAGTGCCCGGTCCATAAAAGGCAAAAATACAGGGTGAACATTTAACATGCCCCTGCCCGTCACAGATGATTACTGAAAATTTGTCACCAGATGCAGAACTTTAAATGTGTGTTAATCTGGGAAATAAGAAATGTCATCTGAAAGCCTAATTGCAAGTCAGGACAGAAGACATGCTGTCTTTTAAAAATATAACATTATTTGTTAATTGTCTTTCATAATTGTCCGATTTTTATAAATTGGGATGCCCAAATAGGCTTAGGATTTTGATTCCATCCTGAGGTGTCTGAGACACATGTTTCCAGGGAATAACCCCCCGTTCAGATGTCCTTGTGGCTCCCAGACCCCTTTGGGCTTCTGTTTTCTACGTGCCTGCTGTCCCTCCTCCATCCCTGGCTGATTGTGGAGTCTCCTGTGATGCTCCTCTCCCCTTCGTCCTGTAAATGTCCTCCCGCAGTGCCCATGACCTCAGTGGGCTCAGGTGGGCATGCTGGGCACGAGGGACGTTCCTAAGGAAGGGACCTTTGAGCTGGGCCTGCCCAGGGGAGCAGCGTATGCAGAGGCCCAGTGTGGTGTGGCTGGCCAGAGTGGGGAGCTGAGAGGAGCATGTGGGGCATGAGTCAGTAGGGCCACAGGTGGGGCTGGGAGGACTGTTTGGGCTTTATCCTGAAGGCAGAATGAAACCTGGAAGAATTTTGAGTAGGCAGTGACACCATCACACTTGCCTTTGGAGAAAGAGAAAGTGAGAGAGCAAGCTGCTGGGTCCAGGGCTCAAACTGTAGTCGGCCATGTGGGAGTCCAGTGCCTTAACTCTACGGTCCCTGCCGGCCCTGGGTCATTGGACATTTTTGCATAGAAAAAGATACATCATGACTTTTCCAATGACTCAATAGAAGGATTGCTGTGACCGTAGCACAGAGGTAGGGCCTAGGAGGTAGAGGGCAGGACAGGTGCCAGGGTGAATCTGGAGGCTGGTGCAGTGGGCTGGAAGCAAGGGGCTGGTGGCCTGGCGCAGTGACCCACAGTAGCCTGGCCTCCTCTCTACGCACCTGTCTCCAGCCCCTGGGCACAGGCTCTCCCAGCACATTCCTGTCTAGCCAAGGCCCACCGTCAGGCTCAGTCCCCCTCTGCTGCCTCCTTCTACCTGTGCCTCACCACCCAGGCCTGGCAGCTCTCCCCCTGCTCCAGGGAGCATCGCTCCTATACCCAGTACCCAGAGCTGCCCGTCACCCAGCCCACGTTGCAAGCCGCCCCTCAGTTTTTTCATTTCCCATGGGATTGTTGGCATTCCATGGGACACACAGGCCTGGGGACAGAGCCCAGCAAGGCCAGTGTGGGTCCTATACATTAGCCATGACAAACCCTTTAGAAAAATACAAATAGGGGGCCAGCAGGTGGTGTGGTGGTTAAGGTGGCCGACTGTGGTTTGAGTCCTGAACCTGGTGGTTTGCTTTCTCTCTGTCTCTCTCTGGTCAAATAAAATAATAATAATAAATAAAATTAAATAATTTTAAAAAGTGATAAAAATACAATTAAAATGGGGTGTATAGGGACCAGCAGTTGGCATAATGGCTATGTTGTTGGACTCCCATGTAGTCGACTGCGGTTCGAGTCCTAGACTCAATGGCTTAAACTCATGCTGGGCGTGTGTGCGTACGTGCCCAAGATCACCGAGAGAATGGCAGAGGAGGGATTGC
>NW_006160080.1:3339305-3347738 GCF_000334495.1 Tupaia belangeri chinensis | reverse complement strand
CTCTCTGTCTCTCTCTGTCTGTCTGGCGAGCACACACGCCCTATAGCAGAAACCTCTCCAAAAAAAAGAAAAATTGAGTGTATAAGTGACCACTCATATACTCGTGAGCTTAGCCATGAGCCATTACCCATGACCTGATAGAATACGTGATGCCAGGGAAAGGCATCTATGATCCATTCAGTACAAAATGCAGATCACTGAGCTACATATACATACATATCATGTACATATATACCTCATGTTGATACACACACAGACATATATGTGATGAATCTGTTTTGTAAATTAAAAACATTTACCCAATTTCAGGGAAAAACTGGAAGAATGACAACTAAAATGCCAAGAAATGTCAGTTTAGGTGGTCTCAGTTTTTTCTACAAGGAAGGTATGCTTTTGGATATGTAAACCATTATTTTCAAAACCCATATCTAACCCAGGGAAGGGCCCTCTGGCCCTGATTCATGCTGTGTAAGACTGGCAGAGCCTGTACAGCTGGAGACAGTGGCCGCGGCCACCCTGAGGGGTCACAGATGCTATGGAGCATATCATGTGCTTGCTCCCGCGGGGGGCACTTCCTGAGGGGTACCCATGTGCTTCTCTCCAGTGCGTCCTACCCCCCCCGCCACGTCCAGCCCTGCCATCTCTATCCATGAGGTGGGACATACTGGTGTCACCAAAACCGAGAGGAGCGGCATTAACAGACTGAGGAGTGAGATGAAGCAGGTACGAACACGGGTACGAACACTTCGGCAGCGGAGGCAGCCACAGCAAGGGGGCAACGCTGCTTTCCCTGCCTGGGCTCACCCCAGAAAGGGATAGAAAGACCAGGCATGCAGCTTAGGCTGCTGTTTGTAGAGGGTGCGAGGCCCCTTCTGTCCTGGGACCTGAACAGAGCATATCCCAGCGCCATTCACGGGCACCCACACATCCTTTACCTTAACCCGTTATATGAACGTTCCAGAAAACATCCTTGTCCGCGTTTGCCTCTGTTCCTGAGAACTGCTTGGGCCACGGCTGTTTCTAAAGGACAGTTGTGCAAAAAGTAGTGTTTTCTCTCCATCAGTCGTGGCTTCCGGCTGACATGATGAGAAAGGTCTGGAAATAGTATTGCTCACGATTCCTGGATAGCCATCACCCAGAGGTGTCACTTTTTCTTTCTTCATCTTCATTTCATTCACAGTAAAAACATCTTGCTGCACTGACCCCACAGGTCGGCAGCTCAGTGACCGTCCAGTCCTCATATGCCAGGTGCCATGCTAGGACGTGGCTGGGATCTACGGTGGGAAATCGAGTTTCCTTCTGACCGTGACCTGCAGTAAATGCACCCCAGTTTTCTATTTCAGATGCTGCCCACTAGGCAGAGTTGGTGGCGCTCTACTGGGTCACCCCCTGCAGCCCGGTCAACATGTCCCAGATGAGCAGAGGGCGGGAGGAGTAGCAGGGTGTCCTTGACGCAGAACTGGGTGTTGCTTACTTCCTGATGTGTTTTCACTTTCAGATGACTAGGCGGTTTAGTGCCGACGAACAGGTGAAACACCTTCGCTTCATCTGTCTTCTGTGTGTGCTTTGCCTTCTTTCTGGCTTGAATGTGGAAAGCGAGGCGGATACGCAGTGTGATGTGTGGAGGATGGCTTGCCATCCAACTGGCCTCAGCAGAGGCAACTACACAGGCCACACAGACAGCCCCTGGGGACAGGTGGAGAGCAGGACTGAAGGATCGGAAGTGACCTTGCCCGTGCCTTTTAAAAAGCAATCAGGCTCTCAGCTCTGTAGGATACTTTGTGAAGGAGATAGTCCAGCTCTGCCTCAGTGGAAGCTCCTATTCGAAAAGAGGGAGCTAAATAGGGCGAAAGTCAGTAGAAAGAATTCTGCTGTGCTCGACCCAGATGGCCTGGGGGATTTAACCTGGAGGGGGAAATGCACGAATGTCCTCTTGTATATCACCTCTTCCCTCCAGGGATTGGAGTCGCTGGGAGAGTCTACAGGATACATCTGCTGGCATGTAAATGCAGCTCCCACATGTCAGAGGGTAAAACATATAAGGGCCCTTCAAAAAGTCATGGGAAAATGGAAATCAAATAGGAGTTTATTTTTGGAGCAGAAAAAATTTTGAAATCCCTGCCTAGGTTTTCGAAATACTATGCATTTTCAATGACCTTTTTGAAGACCCCCCTCATTCTTGCTCTCATTCGAAGTTATGTCCTTTGCAAGTGAGGAGCCGACTTTTGAAACATCTTCCTTTGCCAGCCACTCGGTGGCACCGTCCCTCTGTCACTCACATCCCGATGGTCTGACCATGGGTGAATATGGGCAGTTCCTTCCGTCTCCTTTCATGTTCTGGGGACAAAATGATCACCTTCTTCTCTGATGGGTTTGCATTCAGCTAGCCAGAGTAAGTTTGGGTTCGGAGCTATTTTGCCAAGGAGATATATTATTAGTCCCTGTTCAAAATGTGATAGCTGCCATGGCCTTGTAAATCTCTACCCACTTCTGCCAGAAAACTGTGTGTACAGAACTCTGTACCATGCAAGTTAGGGTAGGGCCTGGATTTTTACACAAGGAGATCATCTGAAAATGCTGAGTGCAAGTCATCAGCCTGGCCGTAACTGCTCATTCCACAAATGCCCATGAATGCCTGCGAGGCACCAGTCTTTAGTGCCAGTTGGGCCATTTCCTGGATCTTTATAGGTTTTTCACAACTCAGGATAAAACCTTAGAATCTCGTGACTGGGACTTTGGAAGACAACTCATATCCTAAGTTGATTAGGCACCCTCCACATACAGCCCAGCCCTGGTGATATTAATATGTTTTAAAAGATCATTTAGCAAGTTCTGTAAGGAGCAGGAGCCTAAGGCTGTGCTACCGGGTGCTTTCTGCAGCCAGTGACCCATGGTTCCGGGGAGCTTCCTGCCTACCTTCTCTGCCCCTTCCTCCCGTGGTGTCTTGGCGCTGCTCTGTGGTCTTCCTCTCCGTCCGCATTTCGGTGTCCTTCCACATGACCGAGTCAACTCTTTTTGTTTTGTAGTTCTTTTCCATGGGCCAGGCCGCGTCCAGCAGTGCGCATTCCACCAAGTTCGCGGTAAACGTGCGGGGGGACCCTCCTGGCCTCCGTGCCCCTCCTTTGCAGCACTGAACCCTCTGTTGGCCTCTGTCGTGCTCCCACCTCATCCCCAGCTTTCTGAGATTTGAGCAGGGGTGAAGCGTTTTTATGTGAGGCTGGCGGTCTCGCCCTGTATTCCAAGGACAATCTAGCAGGAAGGCTGAACTCTTGAACTGACCTTTGTTTTCCAGCTTGGGCCCCCGGTTCTCTGCTTTTGCTCCTCCAGGCAACGTGTCAAGTCCCAGGAGCTTCGAGAACCTTCAGAGCATTGGTTCCGTGCCTTGTCATCAAGCCACAGTGGTGAACCCTTGCACACACATCTGGCCCACTCTTTGCACTCACAACAGTCCAGCCTGGCCCGGGCCGGCTCAGGCGGAGGCCCAGGCAGCCTCCTCATTGCAGAGGCGAAGCCGGCTCTCCTGAAAAACCAGAAGGGAGAATTCAGCCTAGTCATTGATGAGTGCGACTCTAATTACTTTTATTTGTGTCTAATCGTTGCCTTATTTAAATGGCACCAATGAGCGCTGTGGAATAACCCAGCCTAACTGCCTTTTCAAAATAAGATCTGAAGGCAGAGCGAGAGCAGAGAGGACCCCAGCTCGGCCCTGCTGGTGTGCTGACGTTTGGATGGCATTTTTAAACCTGTACAGTTGATGTCACATAGCAAGAAATGCAACTGCCCAGTCATCCCGAGCAGAGAGGCAGGAGGATGGAGGTTACCTCCTCCTCCAGCCGGAGACCCAGGGGCACGCGAGGATGCAGCCCCAAGGAGGAGCAAGCCAGTGGCCTGGAGCAAGGGACCCGACTGAACCAGCCCTGCTCTAGGGCCCCATGCAGGGAGTGTCTGGGAGAGCTGCCTCTTGCTGGGGGGAGGGGGCGCTGGAGTAGGGCCAGCCTCAGGCAGGGAGCTGGGAAGATGGGCCCTGTTCCCCACTTTGCTCCCACGAAGCCTGTGTTCCTAGCTTGGAGGCAGCCATTGTCCCAGATTGGGATAAAGGCCAGGACCAGGAAGAGCAGAAGGCAGGCCCAAACGCGCTGGGTGTGCACCCTCACTGACCCCAGGCCCTGCTCGCACTCACCACGGATTCTGGCCTAAGCTCTCAGCCTTTGCCTCTAGACCCTTTCCCTGGGCCCTGCGTTGCTTTGTCTGTGACACAAGAGCAAATGGACACTTTAGCATTTGTCTTCCTGGCTGCGGCCACCGCTGATTCCTGGCTGCGGCCACCGCTGACAGGCTCCCCTGCTCTGCAGGCCTGAGCCCCACTTTCCTCTGCCGTGAGTGCGGGCACCCTGCCGGGCATGCTCTTGGTCCTTCCCAGGCAATGAGTGCCCCCAGATGGCTTTTCAAAGGTGGGCTGGCGGTGTTCCCACGGCACAGCTGAGAACGAGGCCCGGAGGTTCCGTTAGTGTCGGGGGTGGGCGGGTGATCTCTGTGGGTGTTGGCATAGCTAGGGCTGACTGGGGTAGGACCCTAGCAGCCAGAACCCAGAGCCCAGGCTGCCCCCGCTTGGCCTCCTCCCTGTGAGTTCAGGGTCCTTTGGGTGTTGTACATCCTCTTGGGAGCAGGGCAGGGCATGGATTGAGTTGTCGCCAAAGCAGGACCTGAAAGGTTAATCTGGTGTCAAGAAAGGTACAAGGTGGCCTGCTCTGGGCTCCCCGTGCTGTCCTTCATGATGGCCCTGTGGCTCTGAGTGCCAGGTGCTGTCTGTCTTGCAGAGGTCCAGCACCCCATCATCACCCACCGGCACGTCGTCATCAGACTCGGGAGGCCACCATATTGGCTGGGGGGGGCGGCGGGGGCGCAGGGCGGGGGGCGCCGGTGGGTTTTTTTTTGGGTCCCTGTGGGGTTCTACCAGAAGGTGGGGAAGATTCTGCAGAAGGTGAGCTCGGCCGTCATGCCGCACGTGCTGCCATCGTGCTGGAGGGACACACCCTCAGGGAAGTGAAGCATCCCCTCACCATCTCTGCAAGGCAGGGGGCACCTCTGGGGATTAGACTGTGAATTGCCCCGACCTTGAACCCTGTGGAATAAGCCAGCACCAGGTCACTCCAGTGGGGGCTGGGCTCTGTGCTATAGAATGGAGAGTGGCACCCCGGCCTGTACCCACTAGGTGACAGTAGTGACAACCGAAAGTGTCTCCAGGCATTGCCACGTGGCTCCTGGGAATAATGTTCCCTGGCTGAGAACCACAGGCAGGAACCATAGCAAGTAAGACCCGGTGGCAGCCCAGGTTGTAGGGGCTGCCTTTGGCATTTGGGGTGTAGAAGGGCAGAACGTAGGGCCAGGCAGTGGGACAGCCACAACACAACTGGACCCACATGGGGCGGGTCCTGGGTTTGCGTCCTCGAGCCTCCCTGAGCACGCAGGCTCATGTCCGTGATTGGGACGGGCCGACCCTGCTGGGAGTGCCTCTCTCTCTCTGTGTGTCCCTTTGTCTCATGGACAAAATAAATTAAAAAGAAAGAGTCAGAACAGAGACAGAGACTGAAGGCAGGGCAGGCTCTAGATGAGAACACAGCAACGGAGCGGCCTTGGTCCCGGAATGACCATTCAGGAGGGGTCCGGATCCTGCCAGGCAGGCATGGCGTCCCTGTCACGCGCGAACCCAGTCCCAGTTGTAGGCAGGGATGACCTGGTATGTGCCTGGTCGCAGGGGGCATACACAGATGGAGAGCTTCCAGGGCCTGCATGCCCTGAAGGCATGGGGGCCCCCAGACCCGCTCTCAAGCCAGCTGCCTGCTTCTCCTGCAGCCACCAGACAGGGCTGCATTTCCCTCTGCCCGGAGTCATCAGCATCTCACTAGCAGCTGGCACTAGGAACAGATGCGAGGTGTCCAGGCCGCAGACTGTGCGCTGGTGGCCAAGGAGGGGGCAGCTGGGAAGACGGGCACCTTGTTCTCGACATCCCACGTTCTATCTCCCTTCTCCATCAGCCCTGGAGCATCCCGGCATCTCCCTGGGCCTCCCTGGGGAAGTTCCGAGGGCCCTCCTTGCATGGAGGGACAGTAGGTGTCAGGTTAAAAACTACTACTACTACTTTTAAAATAATAATTTATTTAATTCCATTTGTTATTATTGTTTTTTAATTTGACCAGAGAGAGAGAAAGGGAAAGGGAGAAAACAAGCCGCCAAGTCCGGGATTTGAACCATGGTCAGCCATGTGGGAGTCCAGCACCTTTAACACCATGCCTCTTGCCAGCCCCTCAGTTAAAAACTTCTACAAAAACTGAGACAGATCTTCTTTCTAAATGATGTTTAAAGTTTTATTTATTTTCTCCGTGAGAGGACACCCTGGACAGTATCTTTACACCACCATCCTCTCCTAGCCCTGCAGCCAGCCGGAATCACAGGTGCCCCCACGTGTCGGAGCAGACCTGGGAACCAGACCCAGAGCCTTCCCACATGCTCCCTAGCATGGCGCAGCTGTGTCCCTACTGGCACTGCTCTGGCGGAGCTGGAAAGGTTCCTTTTTAGCTCGTCTCACAGCTGGAGAGGGACAGAGCACCCAGATGAGAGCATGGGGCAAACCCTGCCCACAGCCTGGTACATTCGCCCCCTGTTCTCTGTGCCGCAGGGGGCCTGGCCAGCTTGGGGCCCGAGGCCTCCCTCCCAGAGCAGGCCCTCAGCCTCCAGTGGCCTCGACCTCCTTCCTTGGCGCTTTTTAGGAGGCAGAGTGTCTACTGCTGCTCCTGCCTTGGCCTTGGGGACAGGGTGGCAGCTGCCAGCTAGGGTGCTGGACTTAGAAGGTAGCCCATCAGACCGGAGCACACTATTCCTAGAAAATCTCCCTGCTCTTCCGGGGGCATCACACGCTCCATCCGGACCTCCACGAGCACAACATCGAGATGCTTTTATTATGAAAAAGCAGCATTTCGCGTGGAGCCGGCGCTTGGTATTTATATACACGGCGTGTGTGTGCGTGTGCGTGTGCGTGTCTGTGCATGTGCTCGAGGCTTTTGTGATCAGTGCTTATTATAGAAATCGCAAAAATAGATGCCTGTGAAGGCACAGAAGCCTCACTTCGCCAGCAGGGGCCATGAAAAGCTCCCTTTATTATGGTGCCAAAGGGGTCCTCACTGTCACCAGAGCCTGGTTGCCAAGTGAGATGTGGGGCCCCCAAGGAGGACTCGGAAGCACCCCAGAGCATTGTTCGTGCGGATCTGAGAGATGCCTGCTGGCTCCCCTAGAATTGTTCCATGGAAAACACAGCCTGTGGGCAGTGAGAACAAGCGCTCTAAAAATAGCTCTGACAGTCTGGCGTGTTCCAGCCCTTGTGCAGGTTTCCAGGGCAGAGAGCTCCGGGCGTGCGCGTGCGTGTGCGCCTGCGCGTCCTGGACAGTCTGTGCGTGTGCCTGCGCGTGTGCCTGCGCGTGCGTGTGACCACACACTTCCTGGCCTGCCGGAATGTGACCGGCGTTTGTGTTCTGCCTGCAGTGCCATGGCCTCTCCATCGATGGTTACGTCCTCCCGTCCTCGACCACCCGAGAGGTATGACGAGACAACCCCGGTGCCGGCCCGCCCGTGCAATTACAAGAAGTGCCCTATTTCATGGGCTCTGAGCCTCGTGCTCCTGTCAGCCTGTTTTAGGCAGGCCATTTGTCGGTCTGGTCTCAGCGTCACCTTTCCTCTTTCTTGCCCCTCAGAAAGTAGGTCTGGGTTAGCAGGCTCTTTAGATTTGCCCCGAGACTGCTTAGAACTCTGTTAAAAGGAGTCCGGCTCCATGCTACACTTGCCAGCCTGCGTGAGACCCCCCTCGGGCCCCTTTCCTCTGGTTCACAGCCGTCCTCTCCCCTGGCTTATTTACCCCTATTCATTTTTTTTTTAATACGTAGTGATTTTTGCTATAGGACACATGCACTCACCGGAGAGGCAGAGACAGAACGCAAGAAATCACTCCCCGGGGAGATGGCCACACTGCAGTCCCTTCTCCTCTTGGGGTTTTGGGCACACACACGCTCACCCAGCGTGAGTTTCAAGTCGCTGGGTCAGGGGCTCGAACTGCGGTCAACCATGTGGGAATCCAGTGTCTTAACCATTACGCCACCTGCTGGTCCCCTAAAAAGTAATCTTTTTAGTTTTCTCCCTGTCCAAGGCACTATGTTTTGTGCCACAGGGACTAATGAAGAAGAAGAAAGAGAAGCAGGAAATGGCCCCTGCTCCCGGTGAGGGGGGTCCAGAAGGCTGGGACCAAAGGCGCCGGCCTTCTGCCGGGGGGAGGGCTTCTGCTGGCGGAGTCAGGAAGCAGGCCACAAAGGAGGCAGCATTTGCACCCAGTCCCGCCCAGATAGTGCTGCAGTCAGCGTTGGGGGCAGGCCACGGGTGTACTGGCCT
>NW_006160080.1:3330021-3339260 GCF_000334495.1 Tupaia belangeri chinensis | reverse complement strand
CAAGTTCGCCTGGCACGTGGAGTCGGTGCTGACCCGCGTGCCGCAGCCCGAGTACCGGCAGCTGCTGGTGGAGGCCATCATGGTGCTGACGCTGCTGTCGGATGCCGAGATGAACAGCATCGGGGGCATCATCCAGGTGGACCAGATCGTGCAGATGGCCAACCAGCTGTTCCTGCAGGACCAGGTGCATGGGCCCTACACCCGGCGTGCCCGCCAGGCAGGGACGGGGCAGGGCTATGGGCTGCCTGGCATTTATCTCCATTGAGGCCAGAGAGTCTGTGTCCAGAAAGAACGAATATACTTGAACAAAGAAAATGTCATCACAGATGGTGAAAAAATGTCAACCATTTGGTTAGAAAATGGCACAGTGGCCGCTTGGGAAATCTAAAGACCTGGGGGATAGACAGGCTTGTCTCAGCACAGGTTAGTCACCACTGTTCGCTACGGAAGTGGCCCTGCATAAACCGGAGTGAGGCAAACCTACCCTGTCACTAGAATCAGTAAAGAGCTGCAGACTAGGGTCCGGGAAGACAGGACAGTGCCCAGAGCAGAGGTGGAATGTTCCCCAGCTGGCTCTGGCTTCCTGCCGTGGGAATTGGAGCGCTTCTCCAGCAAGCCCAGTGCTGGCCCATGGTGGCCCAGCTCCAGCACATGCCATCCAGCGGGCAGAGTCCCTGCAGGGGGGCAGAGTCCCTGCAGGGGTCTGGGGGGACGTGGATTCTGCTCATTCCTTCCCTCTGCCTTTTCCTGCTGCAGGTGTCGGTGGGCGCTGTGGACACCCTGGAGCAAGACCAAGCCACTGGAATCTGCCACTTCTTTTATGACAGTGCTCCAAGTGGGGCTTATGGGACAATGACTTACCTAACCAAAGCAGTGGCTTCTCATTTGCAGGAATTGCTGCCCAGTTCAGGCTGCCAGATGCAGTAGGGCCCCACTGTAACTGTGACCACACTCTGAACCTGTCCCTTGCCCCCAGCCTCATTGGGAACTTTTCTTCTGCCCCCAAGACCCCCCTCGCTGCCACCAAAGCCTGTCCCATCAGTAACACCGGCAGGGAGGAGCTGGCAGCACTCCACTCCAAACCCATGTACCTTCGAGCCACAGACAGAGCTGACAGTCCTGGCTCCCCCCAGGAGCACCCGGGGATCATCTTCCAGGTTCATTTCGCTGGAACATTTGTCACAGCATCTGGTCTCACGGGCTCTGAGGTGGAATTGGAAATTGGGCTCTTTTGAGTGCAGAGTGAGCTGAGAAGCCGGCTTAAATTGGCTCTTGCAGAGCTCCAGAAATAGGTTCGATGAGCCAGTGACACATCTTCAAGATGGAAAGATCCTTCCCGCAGCAGTAACTAGACAAGCAGCCCTTGACGAGGGGACCATCTTAACGGGGTGCAGTCTGCCGTGGCCCGTGTTTACCAAATAGAACCATTCTTCCTGTGGCATCTGGGTGATCTCGTGCCATGCTTGCTTTTCTTAGCCTCACGTTGCGTTGGCGTGACTGCCTTCGTGTGACATAATTCTGGCTTCTTTCCAGACGGTGTGTGCACTCACAAAACAGAGGGGGGGGAGGGAGAGAAAGCACCCTCCAGCGGGGCGTGGTCACACTGCAGTCCTTGTTTCTCGCTCCCAGGATTTGGGGCCCGCACCCGAGCTTGGTTGGCAGTGTGTTTTTTGAGCCACCAGGGCCAGGATGTGAGCCACGTTGGCCATGTGGGATCCAGCTCCCAATGCACAGCTCTTTTTTCTTGAGAGATTTTTTGCTACAGGGCACTTTTGCTCGCTGGAGAGACAGACAAAAAGTGAGAAATCACCCCCCGGGTGGATGGCCATACCACAGTCCCTTCTCCTCCATTCTCCTCTCGGGATCTTGGATATGCATGCACGTGCACCCAGTATGAGTTTAAGCCACAGGGTCCTCCTTGTGGGCTGATGTCTCACTTTCTCCCTCTCTCTGTCTCTCCAGTGAGTGCATGCGAAAAAACAAAAAAGCAAAACAAACAAACAACAAAACACAGATACTCAATTATAAGCTTTACAGGAAATATATGTTTGATTCAAAGATGCAAATAGACAACTCAACGGAAACTGGAATGCCTATGCTGCTAATATCTGACCAAACCCCGGGGGGATGGCCACGCCGCAATCCCTTCTCCTCCATTCTCCTCTCAGGATCTTGGGCATGCACGCACACGCGCCCGGCGTGAGTTTAAGTCACTGGGTCCAGGACTCGAACTGCGGTCGACTACATGGGAGTCCAATCACATAGTCATTACGCTAACTGCTGGTCCCCATAGCTCTTAACCTCTGCGCCACAGGGGCCAGCTGTGTGTGCGTAATTCTCTATTGCCTTGCTGCCAGTTAACTTTGATCTTGAGGATTTTATCCTGGCTGCTCTCCAGTTAGGGTTTTCTCCTGCCTTTGGCAAAATCGCACATTTTCCATAATCTGGCAAATTTTCAAAAGTGAATATAAGCAGATGAACCATGTTTTGGGGCCGAAGCAGGTAGTGAGTCCCCTGGCGAGGCCCCTGCCTCCCCTGCGCGAGACAAACGCCCTGGTGGCCGATGCTTCTTCCTGGCTCTGGGTGAACCAGCACGTGATGAGAATGAGTCAGCAGATGCCAGGGAAATTAGTGGTGTGCACCCGCGGGAACAATGCTTCCTCTTAAAAATAGAGGCAGGCTGTGAACTTGAACCCTTCTCAGAGAAGCACTTTCCCGGTCACGCTCGGGGCGGGGCTGGAGGCGCCCAGTGTAGCCGAGCGAGGCGAGGTCACAACGGCCCAGGGACTTTGCCAATGTCCTGGGGAATGGAGTTTCTCTCCAGGCACTGGTCTTGGGGGAGTCAGCAAAAGGGAACACAGCTCTGTATGCAGTGAACCTCGAAGGTCGCGGGGTTGCCTGGTGGCCCAACTCCGTCTGATGAAAGTGATGGCTTAGCTGTGGTGACTGTCACTGGAATGGAAATCAGGCCATCGGATGGTTTCCTCGGAAGTCTCTGGAGATGAAGAGCCAGGATGCTCTGACTGCTTTGAGGGGACATGGTGGTGCCCAGCACCCCTCAGGGTCCAGATGCAGTACTGACAGCTGCTCTGAAGCAGAGGGCCAGACTGGTGCGCTCCCTGTGGCTCCAGTCCAAGGCACACCCCGCAGCTGCCCGGGGACACAGGGAGGTCCCAGAGCACTCACCTGGGCTTGGTCTACCTGGGACGCCTGTGCCTTGTCTCCCTGTCTTCGGAACCACAGTACGCCCCTGCCAAGGTACCAAGTAGTTATATTAAAAACTCCCCGAGGGGCCAGCAGGTGGCGTGCTAGAGAAGTGCTGCATCCCAGACATGGCCGACTGCGGTTTGAGTTCTGGATGAAAGTCATGCCAGGTACACGTGTATGCATGCCCCAAATCCCCCGGGCATGGAGAAGGGATTGCAGCATGGCCACCCGCCCTTCTGCGGGGGTAATTTCTCACTCCTCCTCTCACTCTCTCTGTGTCTCTCTGACAAGTGCACCTGTCCCATGGCAAAAACAAAAAGTTCTGCGAGTCTCTTGATTTCTGCTTGTGGACTGCTATATCCTTGACTTGGTGGGCAGAGCCCAGAGACCACGTGGGTGGCAGGGCCTGCAGCATCAGCTCCATAGCGCATGTGCAGGCGGGGTACGTGCCCGTCACCCCAAGGAGCTCCTGTCCTGGACAGCAATAGGGACAGCAGGGCTGCGGGGAGCTGCTCTCCCCTCTCCCCTCAGAAGCCCATTTGTCTCTGGGGCTCCAGGGACCACAGCCTCCCAGGGTCCCTAGTAGCATTCTCACAGCCGTGTGTGTGTGTGTGTGTGTGTGTTTGTGTGTGTGTCTTTAAGACAGGCCTGACATAAACGGGAGCCTAGCCATGTAATTCACCTGACAGTCCCCGGGGACTCCTTTCAGACGCAGACCATGTAGGAAAGGTACAAGGCGTGAATGTTCTCTTGCTTCTTGGGAGAAGCTCCAGGAGAGTTGGAGCCCTCCAGAACGAGCCAGGTGCTGGTTTAGAACAACCGCCTGCCTGCGGGTGGCGTGAGAAGCCCCAGCTGCCATGTTTGGGCTCACCCGCCGAGATGCGGCCGGGAGAGGAGCCATAATAAGCGATTCAGCCGAGCCTTCAAGCCACTCTTTTGAAACCTCTTTAAAATGAAATCCTGAAATAGGACTGCATTTCCACAGGCATCAAGCTGTCAGCTTCAAAGGAGGAGAGCAGGCTTCTGAGGCTTGATCCCTTTAGCAGCTGTGACCCACGCCAAGGAGCAGATGTGTGCGGGGGACAGCAGAGGTCCTGTCCTGACACCATCCTCCCCTGCCGAGGCAGTTTCTGTGCTCCACCAGAGCGGGCCTGGCAGCCCCTGCAGCCTTCAGTCTGGGCTGGCTCCTTTCCAACAGTAGGTGTGGTTGGTAGGGAGCGGGGGAGGCTCTCTCTCCTCTCTCTCCCCCTGCTACTGAACTCCACCCAAGGTCACCCACCTGTGCAGCACAAACCGAAATGGAGGCACAGGGCGTGGGGCAGGGAAGAGCAGCTTCTGGGCCGTGTGCAGAGCACAAAGGGGGCACAAAGCGAGGAGAGCGGGCAGCTCTTGCTGAGAGGGCCTAGTCTTCCCGAGGGCTCCCCCACATCCATTCTTAAGGGCAAGATTAAGTGGGGGGGAGGGCGTCTTGGCCACAGGATCATCTCGTCTTTCTTGATTAGTGGGGCTTTCGGTAATAAATTTCTGTTCTGGGAGGGGCAGTTATCGGGTTTCTAGTGCCATTCAGCCTGGGCCCTATGGGCGCACAGCCAGATTCTCCAGCCTGGAAAACATCTTAAGAATTTAAGTTAAAACCTTATCTTTTCCTTCAAGTGGGAGTTTTAGAAATCTTTTGGCCCTGACTCATGGACAGAAGTCTTTTTTTTTTTTTTTTGAGGGGGGGTTTTTAACTATAGAGAGAGAGAGAGAGAAAGAGAGAGACAGAAAGCAAGAAATTACCACCCAGTGGGGATGGCTATGCTACAATCCCTTCTCCTCTATTCTCCTTTTGGGATTTTGGGGAAGCACGCACATGCATCTGGAGTGAGTTTCAAGTCACTGAGTCTAGGACTCAAAATGTGGTTGGCCATGTGGGAGTCCAGTGCCACAACCACCATGCTCCCTTCTGGCCCCCAGAAGTTATTTAATTACCATGATTCCCTACTTCCTGCATCTGAGATGGCAGAGAAGGACGGAGGTGACAAGTTCCTTGGAAGAGTTCATGTTGCCCTGTTAGAGTAACACAGCACCACTTCTGCAGCCTGCTGGAGGAGAGGTGAAGGCCACCGTTTGAAGGTCATTTTTGTTTCCTTTTTTTTTTTTTTTTTTTTTGCCATAGGGCATGTGCACTTGCCAGACAGACAGACAGAGAGACAGAGAGACAGAAAGCGAGAAATCACCCCCCAGGGGGGATGGCCACGCCGCAATCCCTTCTCCTCTGTTCTCCTCTCTGATCTTGGGCACGCACGCACACGCACCCGGCGTGAGTTTTAAGCCACTGGGTCTGGGACGCGTACCGCAGTCGACTACGTGGGAGTCCAGTGACATAGCCATTACGCTAACTGCTGGTCCCCCATTTTGTTTCCTAACAGAAGTCCAGACTCTCAGGCTTTACTTGGGTAATTAAAATTTAAATGGCCTTCACATTTCAAGCAGCTTAGAAAGACTTTTAGTTCAGCTCTTACTAATTTTCAGTTTGGGAAATTTCCATTTTTTTCCTTAACAGAAGGGGAAACTAAGAGCCCAGTTCTTTTAGGGGTCCCTGCTTGGTTTCACCTCCTTGGAACCATGAAGCTGATTTTGACCTTTCTTGGAGCTGGGTGTTAGGATGTTCTCTCTTGCAGGACAAGCCCATTGGGCCAGGAACAAACATTTCTTGTAATATCTTAAATTGAAAAGCAGCTGGTCACCCCACCCCTGCTCTCCCCGGCTTTGACTAGAGGAAAATGCAACATCCTGCCCCTTCCCCCCCCCACACACACACTAGGCAAGTTAACCTCCTCACATGCCTCATTTTGCTCTTCTCCATGTCGACAGAAATAACCAGCTCTGTAGAAGCAATAATTACTAAGCATGAAATGGAGTGACCAGACCCGGAGAAAGGCAAGCATGTTTCTCAGGGTGCTTAAATACAGTGGCTCCTTTTATTTGGTTTTGAGAGCAAGAGACACAAAGTTTGTAAAGGTGTTTCATTTTTTTTTTCCATTGGTCTGACCCAAGACGTCAGGACATCTGGAAGCAGAGGCTTGTAGGTTATAGGTGGGTTCACAGCTTTTTAGGCTAGTGATTTGGAAGAAAGGTCTGTCTTGGGAAGAAATCAGCAAAAGAATGTCTGTGTTTCACTTTCACAGAGATAAGAAGGTTTACCATACATGCTCAAGATACTAAACCAGGGATAGGATGTAGGGAGAGTTCTATTATCAATGAGACAGGGTATAGGGAAGTCATATTATCAATCTACCAAAGCAGTCTGTTAATGTTTGTAGGTGTGACTCCCCCCAGGCCCTTTGGAAAGAATTTTGGAATAGGAAAAAGCAATCAGACCTCTGCCCTCATGCAAAAGTGCAAGAGGCCTACAGATTGGCACAGGCCTGGCCGTGAGGGAATGACATGAACTCCTAACTCACCCTGCTGGCAGTCCAGGGCAAGGGCCTCCTGCTAACAGGAAACCCAGATATGCACTATGGCAACCCCAGGGCTAAGCAAGGAAGAGGAGGCTCTCTGCCAAGCCTGGGATTCGCTGGGATGCAAATCCACCCATCAGGAGGTCAGCAAGCAAGTCTGTAGCTCTTCTGAGATGGTGATGGGAAGGAGAGGTTAAGAGAGGATCAGGAAGCAAGAGGAATAGTTTGGCAGCTGATCGATCCCATTGATTTCTGGATAGGAAGACAGGAGACTTGGCCTCCCTCAATGTAAATTACAGCAGAGCCGTCTCAGGTCTCTGGACTCCTGCACACGTCTGGCAAACAGCTTTTGTCTTTCCTGCTTCCTTGTTGTCAAAGGGCACAAAAGCTTCCCTCCTCCCTTTGCGCCATTATCTTTCAAGGTGACTCTCATCCTTCTGAAGTCCCTGCCATCTGCTCTGTGCAACTCTGCACCTTGCAGGATGTGGGAGCACTGTGCTCCCAGAAGGCCTTCTGCCTTCCCAGACGTGGCCATTAGAGCTCTGTGAGAGGAAGAGGCAGCCTGTACACAGGCCCAGTCCTGTGTGCGGAATGAGAAGGCCTCGCAAGAGAGACTGTTCTCCAGTCTAATGCTCAGCACGTGTGACTGATACTGGGGAAACAAAAAGTTCCATCAAAAAACTTTTTTTTTTTTTTTTTTTTGATAAACGTGTCCAGAAGATGGCATGGTGGTTAAGGTGCTAGCCTCCCATATGGCCAACCACAGTTCGAGTCCTGGACCCAGAGGCTTGAAAATCATGCCAGGTATGTGTGCGTGTGTGCCCAAAATCCCCAAAAAAGGAATGGAAAGGAATGGAGGAGAAGGGACTGTGACGTGGCCATCACCTCTGTCTGTCTTTCTCTGGTGAGCACACGGCCCTATGACAAAAAAAAAAATGTCTCTAAAAAAAAAAGAAGTGTGTGCAATGCCTTCTTACAAGGACTGGGGTCATGGGAACCAGTGAACTCTGAAGTTGTGTGAGTCTTCCCTCTGCCTTCCTATGTCATTATGTCATGTCAATGTGGATTCTGTTCTGCAGGGAATTTTATTATTTTTATTATTATTTTATTTCCGTGTGTGCCTAACCAAACGCTGTTCTGCTTCTGTAAACTGCTTGCAATGCCCAGCGAAAGTACTGCGTCGCGATCGCCCTGATCGGCTCCCTGTAAGTGCCTGGGCCCAGCACATGCAGACCACAAATAGCAAGATGGGCCCAAGCCAGTCTGACCAGACACTCCCGCATGTGAGCGCCTGGGCCCAGCAGCTGCAGACCAGACCTGCCCAAGTCAGTTCAAATTGGACGGCCCCGCCCGCGAAGCCCCTCTCCTCCCCCACTACAGGAGCCCTTAATAAACCTGCTGCCATGCTTGTTCTGGGCCCAGAGCTTAGAGTGCAAACTCTTGTGAGGCCGCCGGCTTAATAACCCTGGGTTCTCCTACTCTGCAAATGGCGCTCTGTTTCTCAGGGGTCTGTTTCTGCAACAATGTAAACGATTCTGAAAAAATAAGTCCAGACCAGCAGATGGCATAGTGGTTATGCTGCTGAACTCTCATTAGTCGACCATGGTTCGAGTCCTGGACCCAGTGGCTTAAAACTCACTGGGCACATGTGTGTGTGTGCCCAAAATCCCAAGAGAAGAATGGAGGAGAAGGGATTGTAGTGTGGCCATCCCCCCTGGGGGATGAGTTCTTGCTTTTTGTCTCTCTGGTGAGCACAGGTGCCCTATAGTAAAAATCTTTCTAGAAAAAGTAAACAAATAAAAATAAGTTACATCCAGAACCCTTCCTCATGCGCCTCTTATGGGCCAGACACACAGAAACACAGGCGGTGTGCTGAGGACCCGAGGAGAGCACCTCTGTAGTTTTGAAGACCTGAGGAAGGACGCTCCTGGTGCTCTGGGCTCAGGCGCTGGGGCTTGCACCGGAGACACCCCCAATGCTGGACACTGTCCCTGGGCCGCAGTCTCTGCTCCTTTGGAAACTAAATACAGAGGCTGCCACCCACCAACCGAATGCCAAACTAGAGGCTGGTTGGGGGCTCGGGCAGAGGGGCTGCATCTGCTCACAGGAGAGGGGCGCACATGCCGAGCATCGCAAACCAAGTGCCCACTCAGGGCAGGCCAGCGGGGAAGGAGCGCTACCCATGCATTGCGCCCGATCATCGCCGCTGCCCGGGGACGCCCACCACACCCTTCCACACTCGGCTTCCCAGGAGCTGTCAGGAAACAGCCCAGCGACGCCGCGGGGGAACTGCCAATATGCCTCGCCCACCAGCCCAGCCCCACCCCATTACACTTTACTGGGCCCTGAGTGACAGCTCATCCGGGACAAGACACAAATGATTGTCACATCTTTCCAAGGCTTTAGCCGGCTGGGGGATTTAAAAATAAAGAATTGGAACTGACTTGTGGTATAAGCCTCTCTCCTGACAGTGTGAATAATTTCCCCAGCTGTCACCAGGGACCCTTCCCTGAGTTCTCCAAGCATCTGAGCGGCTCTCCTGGCTCACAGGAGGCCCCGCCATCTGGGCACCGTTGCCTCCCCGCTCCC
>NW_006160080.1:3327683-3329848 GCF_000334495.1 Tupaia belangeri chinensis | reverse complement strand
CCGTGCAGAGGGGACTGTTGCAGGGCGGCTGCATCCAGGCTAGGGCTGCCCCTGCGGCCCAGTCCCACCCGGCAGGTCTCTGGCCTATTCGTCCCGAAAGCAGCAGGTTCATGTGATGGGGTGACAACTGGCACCTCTGTCCGGTAGCACATCGGCTTTTGTCCCCAGGACCCCTGACAGAGACCGGCCTTCAGCTTGGCACGAGGCCATATAGCCATCCGCCTCCACCTGCCTGCAATCTGTCGGACAGGAAGCGGGCTGGAGAGCCGGCCCTGGCACTCCCTCCTCGGGCTGGCTGCCCTCTCATCTGCCTTTCGGATGCTCCCGCCACCGGCCGCAGGACAGAGGGCCACAGACCTCTGCTCTGGAGGCCTCAAGCCCCCACTTGCCCTTGAAGCGGAGGCCTTAGAGAGCACGACTTACAGGCTTTGGGGCTGAGGCCTTCGAGGGCTCTAAAGGCTTCACATTTTGCAAGTTGTTCAAAGGCTGCTTCCTCGGCACTTTAAATAGATGTGCGCTGTGCCGAGCTTTAAATTTGACACGTTTCTTTTTTTAAACTTAAAAAAAAAAAAAAAAAAAGCACAATCAAAAAAGAAAAAAAAAAAGAAAGAGAAAGAAAGAAAGAAAGAAATGTAGTGAGTCATCCACAGGAGGAAGGGAGGTGCTCCCTGGGAGCTGTTGATCCAGAACATTCCAGGAGCTGGCCAGGGGGAGTGTACCTGGTGGTGGGAGCAGAAAGGCAGGTGGCGATAGTCAAGGGCAGGAGGATGGGCTGTGAGGAGTCCCTGGAATAAGCGCTTACCCTCCAGGGGCTTCCGGCTGGCAAACCTCAGGCACAATGCAAAAACAGGAAGGCACAGGCCTGAATCGCGCATCTGGCCGGGCCGCCCTCCCTCGGGCATGGGCAGAGCGACCGCCGTCACCATCGCACACCTGCCCGGTTAGCTGGCCACCGGATCTGAACTTCGCAGATGGTGAGAATGAGGCCAAGAGGGCGTGTGAATCTCCCACGTTTCTACACGCCAGTGGCTGGTCAGGGCAAAAGCTCATTTCTCATTTCATGTTTACCTCCATCTGGGCAAAGCCCTTCGCATTTCCCAGACACATTTTCCTGGGTCACATGAGATTTGGATGGTGGCTATGAAGAGAAATATTGAAGGGAAGGGACTTCTCAGCTTAGCTGAGAAAACTACAAGGATTAGAAAACTAAATTCAGGGACCAGCAGGTGGCATGGTGGTTAAGGCATTGGACTCTCACATAGCCAACTGCAGTTCAAATCCCAGACCTGGTGTCTTGTTTTCTCACTTTCCCTCTCTGTCTCAGGTCAAATTTTTAAAAAAATCGGGATCAGCAGTTAGCATAATGGCTATGTCGTTGAACTCCCATGTAGTTGACCGCGGTTTGTGTCCCGGACCCGATGGCTTAAAACTCACGCCGGGCACATGTGCGTGTGTGCCCAAGATCCCGAGAGGAGAATGGAGAAGGAATTGCGACGTGGCCATCCCTCCTGGGGGGTGATTTCTTGCTTTCTGGCTCTCTGGCTTTCTCTTTCTGGCAAGCACACCTGCCCTGTAGGAAAACAACAACAACAACAACAAACCTTTCCAAAATAATAATAATAATGATGAATAAAATTAATTTTTTTTTTAAATCCAAAACTAAATTTGGCCTAGGATGACCCAAATCATTTTTGCAAATGGGCCTCACTCAGTCCCTGGGAGGCCTTCCACTCCTCCAAACCCATTTCTCCAATCTTGAAGTCGGGAACCAAAGTCCCATTCCACCTCTGTCAAAGGGTTTGTTTCAAGCTCAGAAAAAATGTGATTAGTGCTTTGAAGATGGAAAAGCTCTTCACTAGAGTCTCTTTTTCCATGTGGACACAGCCACCCTTAGCGACCCTGACTGATGGCCAGCCTTTGGCAAAACCGTAACTAGAGGCAGTGGGAGGGCCTGGTGTTGCACCGAGATCAGGCGCTGCTCCTTCACTTGGGAGAAGTATGGCTGCCCTCAGGAGAAGCAGGAGAGCCTTTGACAAGGGCCACCTAGGGAGGAGGCTGAGGAGCAGGCTCGTTTGGGCAACTGGAGCCCTCAAGGTGCATGGGGTGGGGGTGGGCAGCTCAACCCACAGGAAGAAAGGGGCAACCAGAGACTGGCTATACACAGT
>NW_006160080.1:3325352-3327652 GCF_000334495.1 Tupaia belangeri chinensis | reverse complement strand
TCTGTGTTATACCGGTGTGTGCTGGCCCCCTGCCATAAGGGCGTAGAGCCCTGTGCTGGTCTGGCCAACCTAGTCCCTGCCAAATCCTGCTACCGCAGACTCCAGACTCATCTGGAATCGCGCCTAGTGGTAGCGCCTGGGCCTCCAGTGATCACTGCAAGGATTTAGTGTGTTCATATATTTCAAGTGCTAGGATACCGCTTGGCACATAGTAAGTGCTAAACGAATGTTTGCTTAATTTTTAAAAATAGAGAGTGAGGGAAAAGCTCCTGGCACCTAGCAAACTTTCAATAAGTTCCTCTTCTCAAAGAGCCCTCGCATGCCTTCCTGCCCTCTGTCCTCACCGACCAGCGCCTCCTGGCACTCCCCCCAGAAGCCGGGGGCCGCTGGTCACTCCCAGCCTCTCCAGGAGTGCTTCCAGCTCCCAAGTGGAATTCCTGGCCTCTGAGCGAGACAGTGCAGAAAGCAGGGGGAGACGAAGGGTCTAAGCCGCATGCACACCTTGCTCAGGGCAGAGAGGGGCTGAGACGGCATTTGCCAGCTGGGAGACGAGGCCGTCACGCAAGTATCTAGGGTTGGAGGCTTGGGCTAGAATCAGATCTCAGCTCACTGCCGCTCGCCGCCTCCGCCTCCCTTGCGTGGTCCAGACGCTTGGCCAGTCCCAGCACTGCGGCAGTCTCTCTCCACAGGCCACATCCACCCGCCCTCGTCCTCCTTAGGCCCTGACCCCACTGCACAGGGCTCGCAATGTCGCCACTGCGCTCGCCTCACGGCACACCGCAAGCTGCAACTGGCTTTCTGTGCTCCCCCTCCTTCATGTGCTAGGGATTTTAAAGCCATAGAAGATTAAGACCAGAAGGCCCCAGAGAGTGCCAGAGAGGAGCGATGGGCGAACTCCCACCTAGACACGTGAGAGTAAAAGTGAGGGCTATGGAAGATGAGAGGGGAGTCTCATGACTGAACGAGCAGTCCTGGGGCCAGCAGGTGGCGTGGTGGTTAAAGGCACTGCACTCCCAGGTAACTGACCACAGTTCAAGTCCCAAACTTGGTGGCTTGCTTTCTCCCTTTCCTTCCCCCCCCTCTCTCTCTCTCTGGTCAAATGAAAATAATAATAATAATAAATAAACTTACATAAAGTTTAAATAAAGAACGGGTCTCATGCAAGCGAACAAGACTTTGGTGTGTCAGTGAAACCTGAGTACAAGGAGACCATGGAATGGGACAAAAGAACACGGCACAGCGTGGTGGTTAAGGCTCTGGGCTCCCACTTAGGCGACTGTGCTTTGATTCCCAGACCTGGTGGCTTGAAAATCACACTGGGTGCATGTACATGTGTGCCCCAAATCCTGAGAGGTGGATGGAGGAGAAGGGATTTCAGAGTGGCCACACTCCTGGGTGGTGGTTCTCTCCCTCTCTTTGTCTCTTCATCTCTCTCTGGCAAGTGCATGCATCCTATGGCAAAACCCGAAAAAAAAAATCATAAAGCAAAAGGCATGTTGGGCAAGAGCTAACCAAAAGAAAGCTGGTATCAGGGGCCAGCAGATGGCGTAATGGTGACGTCACTGGCCTCCCACGTAGTCGACCACCATTCAAGTCCTGGCTGAAACCACTCAGGGCACGTGCGCGTGCGCGCCCAAGATCGCGAGAGGAGAATGGAGAAGGGATTGCAGGGCGGCCATCCCTGAGGGGGGTGATGTTCTGCTTTCTGTCTCTGTCTCTCAGGCAAGCGCACACATCCTAAAGCAAAAATGTGTCTCTCTTAAAAAGAGAGCGGGAGCTGGTATCACTGTTGGGTAAAATAAACTTCAGGACCAAAAGGATGAAAAAGGTGACAAATGACAATAAAAGATTAAATTCACCAAGAAGTCTCCATTGAAGGAAGGACGGATATGACAGGGAAAGCGGATGAATCCATCGTCATAGTGGGAGATGGCAGCGTCTCTCTTTGGACTCCTGAAAGGTCAAGCTGAGAAGAAGATTACCGAGGACACAGACGACCTGATGGACGAAAACCTGAAAACACGCACGGACCATTACAATTTTGATTATGTACTAAGCCACAAGGAAAAGATCAACCAATTTTTTTAAAGAATTATTTTTATTTAACTTTTTTTCCTTTTTTTTTGAAGAGGTTTTCACTATAGGGAACGTGCGCTCGCCAGACAGAGAGACAGAAAGCGAGAAATCACCCCCCAGGGGGGATGGTCACGCTACAATCCCTTCTCCTCCATTCTCTTCTCAGGATCATGGGCACACACGCACACGCACCCGGCGTGAGTTCAAGCCACCGGGTCTGGGAC
>NW_006160080.1:3320866-3324871 GCF_000334495.1 Tupaia belangeri chinensis | reverse complement strand
ATTCTCCTCTCAGGATCTTGGGCACGCACGCACACGCGCCCGGCGTGAGTTTAAGCCACCAGGTCTGGGACGCGAACCGCGGTCGACTACATGGGAGTCCAGTGACATAGCCCTTATGCTAACCGCTAGCATAAGGAGAATGGAGAAGGGATTGTGGCATGACCATCCCCCCTGGGGGGTGATTTCTCGCTTTCTGTCTCTCTGTCTCTCTCTGTCTGTCTGGCGAGCGCACGCGCCCTATAGCAAAAACCTCTCCAAAAAAAAAAGAAAGAAAAAAAATGTGATGATAATAATGAATAAAATTAAATAAATGATCCTTTAAGAAATAAGTAAGTAGAAGTGTAGAAGTGTGTGAGGGAAATTATAGCCTTAACTAATTCTATTAGAAGAGAGCGTCAAGGTTAAGGAGCTAAATTTCCACTCTAAGAAATCAGAGAAAGGGGTCAGCAGGTGGCGTGGTGGTTAAGGCCCTGGACTCCCACCTAGCCGACCACAGTTGGAGTACTGGACCTGGAGGTTTGCTTTCTCACTTTCTCTGTCTCTCTCTGGTGAGCACACATTCCCTGTAGCAAACTTAAAAAGTAATATAATAATGATACATTAAATAATTAAGATATCAGAGAAATCAGGGCTGGCACTGTGGCATGGTGGTTATACACTCTCCAAGAGAAACCAGATGCCACATGGTGAATGGTTCAAATCCTCAATGCAGTCAGCCTGAAACACACTGGGCATGCGTGCCAGTGCCCAAGATCCGATGGGCTGGAGGACTGGGGGAAGGAGATTGCAGTGTGACCAGATCCTGTGCATCTCTCTGTCATGTGTGCATGCATGTGCGCTATCATGAATAAAGAAAAAAGAAAAGAAAATTAGAGAAAATGCCCAATAAGTCCGTGAACAAAATGTTCAGCATTGCTGATTATCCGGGAAATGCAAATAAAAACTACAATGAGACATCACCTCATCTCAGGCAGAATGGATATTATTATTTGTAATTATTTTATTAACTTTATTTATTTATTTTAATCTGGCTAGAGATGGACAGAGCAAGAGAGAGAGATGGAAAGTAAGAAAGTAAGCTGCCCGGTCTGGAACTCAAACTCTGGTCAGCCACGTGGGAGTTCGGTGCCTCTAACCACCACACCACCTGCCGGCCCCCAGAATGGATATTATTGGGAAGACAAAGAATTACAAGTGCTGGCAAAGGTTGTGGAAAAAGGGAAAAGCTCGTGCACTATTGGGGGAATGTAAATTAGTATAGCCACTGTGGAAAACAGTATGGTGGCTCCTCAGTAAGCTCAGATTCATTTCCCAGTGATCTAGTAATGCCCCCACCGGGTATATACCCCGAGGAAAAGAAAGCAGTATATTGAAGAGCTCTCTGCGCTCCCACGTCTACTGCAGTGCTACTCACAATAGCCAAGAGAAGGAATCAACCTAAGCATCCAAGAACTGATGAATGAATTTTACAAATGTGGTAGATAGGAGCTGGCAGGTGGCTTGGTGGTTAAAGCGCTGGACTCCCACATGGCCAACTGCGGTTCGAGTCCCAGACCTGGCAGCTTACCTTCTTATTCTCCATCTCTCTCTCTCTCTCTCGCACTGTCCTTCTTAAAAATTAAAAATTAAAAATAAATACATTTAAATAAAATAATTCTTTAAAAAATGTAGTACATAAACATAACAGAATATTATTCAGCCATTAAAAAAAAGATGAAATCCTGTTATTTGCCACAACGTGGATGAACCTGGAAGAAATGATGCTAAGTGAAATAAGCCAGGCACTGAAAGACAAACACCATATGTTCACACTCATTACTGGAAGCTGAAAGATTCGATAGCATTGAAGTGGAGAGTGGAACAGCGGCTGGCAGAAGCTGGCAAGGGCAGGGGTGGGGGGAAGGGGGAGAACTCAGCTGACAGATACAAGAGCACGAGGAGGTGAGCGGAAAGGGGCCTAGATAAACGACAGCTGGTGACAATTCAATGTGTGCGTCCGTTAGTTAAGAGAGGACTGGGAATGTTCGCACCACAACATACTGACACATGTCTGAGATGGTGAACGCACTTACTGCTCTGGTTTGATCATCGCATGTTGTATTCACGTATTGGAAAACTACACCGGCCCCCATCAATATGTACGACTGTTATATGTCTATTCAAAATTAGAATCAAAAAGTACCTAGAGAAAGGACAGCAAAAATAATAAAAATAAGCACAAATTACTGGAATAGAAGAGAGACAGACAAGAAAAAATTCACAAAAACAAAAGTTAACTCTTTGAGGAAAGTAACAAAATAGATAAACCTCTGCCAATGTTGTTCAAGAAGCAGAGAAGAAATAAAACTTAGTAGGCATGGGAGCCAGCAGGTGTCTTGGTAGTTAATGCACTAGACTCTCACATGGTTGACCATGGTTCAAGACCGGGACCAGGCAACTTGCTTTCTTGCTTTCCCTTATCTCTCTCTGGTCATATTAAAAAATAATAATAACAAATAGAAATAAAGAAATAAATGTTTAAATCAAAATTAGTAGGAATGAAAAAGGGGTCATGACTACAGAATACAAGACTTTTAAAAAAGATAATTAAAGAATACTAGGGGGTGAGCCCTATGGCCTAATGGTTAAGAGAGCTGGAACCCACATGGCCAACTGAGGTTTGAATCCTGGTTCCAATGGCTTAAAAAAACTCTGGGACTCTGGGCATACATGTCCCAAATCCAGAAAAGGTGGAGAAATAGAAGAGAAGGGATTATGGCAAAAGCACACCCATTGGGGGATGCTTTCTCTCTCTCTCTCTCTCTCTCTAGAATACTAGGAATAATTCAACAATATGCCCATGATTCTGAAAGCTGAGCTAGGAAGAGGCCTTGGCAATGTTGATAGCACAGCGCCCACAAAGGCAGCCTGGGAAATCTTTGCCTGGCTGCGCACGGGAGTGCGTTCACACGGTGGGATTTTCTAAGGAATTCAGAATGAGTGAACCACTGCGAACTCCGACAATGTGGATGGATCTTAGCAATACAGCAGTAAGTCTGAAAAGATTAAAAGCGGGATGACATCCTATTTACAACATAAGACCAAGTATGTTTCCTGGGAGCACATACAGAGCACACGGGCTTTAGGACAGGTTCAGTCCACCGGGGAGACAGGAGAAAGAGATGGCGCTGGGACTGTGTGACCCGGCCGCTGTTGTCGTCAGAATCTTGGCTTTTGTTTAGGTAGTGGGTTTGTGAGTGTTTATAATTAAAAATAGGCTGCTAGGGGCCAGCAGGTGGCGTGGTGGTTAAGGGTGCTGGACTCCCACATGGCTGATCACAGTTCAAGTCCCAGGTGTGGTGTCTTGTTTTCTCTCTCTCTCTCTCTCTCTCTCTCTCTCTCTTGCTTTGTCCCTTTCTGGTCAAATTAAAATAAATATATACATAAATAAAGTTAAATAAATCATTCTTTTTTTAAAAGAGGATGCTCAATAACTAAATAAATAGAAGCTGGTCACGCAGGACCAACGGAAAGAGTCGGTGGAATGAGGGTCCCGCAGGCGGTGTGGTGGTAAGGCATTGGACTCCCATATAGGTGACTGCAGTTCGAGTTCCACATCCAGTGGCTTGAAACTCGTGCCAGGCACAGGTGCATGCGTGCCCAAAATCCCAAGAGGAAAACGGAGAAGGGAGTAGAGTGTGGCCATCCCTGCTAGGGGGTGATTTCTCACTTTCCCTCTCTGTCTCCAGTGAGCACATGTGCCCTGTGACAAAAACCCAAGTAATGATAATAGAGTAGGCTGACCGAGAAAGAGAGAGGCAGAAAAGGCATCGAGTTTGCAATCGTCGTTACTACTTTCTCCAAAGTCTAAGAGAAGCACAGAGCAAATGCAGTGGACCTAGGGGTTCGGCTCGGCTATGTCTCTGGGTGGGGCCCTTCACTTCCCCCCAACTCTGCGCCCACAGTTGGTGCCCCTCCCGGCATATGGAAGGCACATGGCAAGTGAGCCGCCGCCGTCCCTGGCAA
>NW_006160080.1:3318554-3320781 GCF_000334495.1 Tupaia belangeri chinensis | reverse complement strand
GGGCTGGAGCAGGAGCCCCGAAGAGAATCCAAACACCAGCCTGGGTGGAAACGGGAGGGGGAGCAGGCTGCAGGCCCAGCCTCACGAGACTTGGACAAGAGGGTGGAAGGGACCAGGAGGATGCAGCTGTCACTGTGTGGGCAGTAGAGTTCTGGGGTTAAGAGTGGCCACGGATGATTACTTCACCACTCTGGGCCCCAGTAGTGAGCACCTCTGTGTGCCGGGCACTGGTCCAGGCACATGGGTGATCCAGGAGCGAAACAATGGTACTTCCCCGCTGGATGCCTTGCTTCCAGCAGAGACAAGCGAGAAGCAATAAGGAAAGTAAATAGATGTTATATATTCTGTCGGCATGGCTGGCTCTGGACTAAAGGTCAAAGAAAGACTAGCGGAGCCAGCAGGTGGCGTGGTGGTTAAGGGCGCTGATCTCTCACACGGGGAAAGAAATATGGTTCAAGTCCCAGACCTGGTGGCTTGCTTTCTCACTTTCCCTTTCTCTCTTTCTGTCCCTCTCTGGTCAAATGAAAATAAACAAATAAATAAATAAATAAATTGAAAGAAAAAAATAATTCTTTAAAAATAAAAAGAAAGACTAGGGTAATGGAGTCAGATCACAGTATTAAATAGGGTGCAGAGGTTAGGTCTTGTCAAAAGTAAAGATTTGGCTCAGCCTCTCTGGCATAGCTGGTAGCGTACTGGACTGCAGAGCAGAAAACCACATGCCGACTGTGGTTCAAATCCCTGGCGTGATCAACCCGAAACCGCACCAGGAGTGCACACACACGTGCCTAGGATCCTGGCGACTGGAAGACTGGAGAAAGGGGATTGTGGCATGACCAGACCCTTGAAGAGTTCCCATCACCCCTTTCATGCACGAACATGTGCTCTGTCATGAATTTAAAAAGGAAGGAAGGAAAGAAGGATCTGAGCAAAGACTTGAGTGGGTTGAAGGAGGGAGCAAAATGGCTACTCCAAGGGGGCGAGTATTCCTAGTGGGGGCAGGACCCAGGGCAAAGGCCTGAGAGCAAGAGCTTGGGCCTGACCAGGTGATCCACTGGTGGACTGTTTTGACCAGAGCGGAGGGACAGAGGGAGAGACGAGGACATGAGGACAGAGGCCACAGGGGCCCAGAGGACCCTGGAAGGACTTTGACTTTTGCTCTGAAGCTGGGATCCACTGCAGAGCTCTGAGTGCACCCATGCCCTAATATAACAAAAAGGACAGGTGGGGCTGCGTGACAGCAGGGAGCCCTGCGGGGGGCGGGCGCGGTCATCCGGGTGAGAGATGGCGGTGGCTTCACCTAGGGTGGTGGCAGTGGAGGTGGCAAGAAAGGTAGGATTCTGAAGCGACATAGAGGACAGAGTCAAGGTCACATTCAGACAGATCAGAGGGGGCAGTGAGAGAAAGGAGTCAGCGATGGCCACAAGGTTCTTCTTTCTTTTTCTTCCTTTCTTTCTTTTTTTTTTTTCTTTTTTTTTTTTCAAGGTTTTTGCCATAGGGCGTGAGTGCTCACTTGAAAGAGACAGAGAGAGGGAAAGTGAGAAATGACCCCCTGGGGGGTGATCATGCCTCAATATCCATTCTCCTTCTGGGATTTTGGGCATGCACACACACGTGCCCAACATGATTTTCAGGCCGCTGGGTCTGGGACTCGAACCATGGTCAGCATGTGGGAATCCAGTGCCTTAACCACCTCAGCACCTGCCGGCCCACCACAAGGTCCTTCGCTTGCGCAGCTGGAAGGATGAAGCTGCCATGGACTGAGCTGGAGCAGGTGGCGGGCAGGAACAGGGCGTTCGCTGTGGCGCACGTTAACTGCGGCACTCACGACACGGACAGACGGGAGCAGTACCTGGCCTAGAGGACTCTGTGGAGATCAAGTGAGGCCATCTGAGTGAGGGACTCAGACCGATGCCAGCCACACTGTCGTCCGCAGGTAATGTCGCTGCCCATCATCACCCCCATCTCACTGCCATCATTTTCTCATCCGCATCATCCTGGGGATGGGATTGCCAGCCGACGCCAAGCGCTCCAGGCAGGTGCTTTGGAATGAACTGAACCCTTGGCATTGCGCCCCTTCCTCACTCCGAAAGCAGGAAGCAGCCTTGGCTGCTGCCTGGAACTGGGACCCACGTGCAGGCCAACCAGTGTGCCAGTGCACCAGTGTGCCAGGCAGGGCGGGCCACATCTGGTTAAAGGGAAGACGAGCTGCGCTTCACACCCTCAA
>NW_006160080.1:3315805-3318479 GCF_000334495.1 Tupaia belangeri chinensis | reverse complement strand
TCACCCAGTGTGACAGCAGACGTCTGACGGCGGGCAGCTGACGCGAGGGACGCAGGTCCTGCGTTTCTGAGCGGAAAGGGGAATACGCCTCCCTGTGAAGTAGGCACCACGTGCAGTTTGGTTTTGTTTTCCATTTTACTGAGGTATGATTGACAAGTCAAAATGCTACATAGCAGGGTGTGCAGCACGATGTTTGATAGACGTATACACTGCAGGATGATGACCACAATGGAGCCGGTTACCACATCCATCCGCTCGCATAGCTGCAGTTCTGTGCGGTGAGGGCACTGGAGATTTACTTTCAGTACAAGTACAACCTTAGTGTTATCCACAACTGCCGAGATACAGAGACAACCTAAGTGTCCAGCAACAGACGAATGGATAAAGAAACTGGCGGAGGGAGCCAGGCTGAGGCACAGCAGCAAGCCCTGGCGCTCCGTGGGGCTGCCCTGCAGGAGGGTGCCTGGTTCACGTGAATACCCATGATCTGGGGCGAGCTGAGTCTAGTGGTAGACCACAGAGTCGAGACCCTGGCTCTGTATCTCCATCTCTGTCTCTGCCTCACTCCCTCTGTTTTCCTCACTCATGGAAGAAAGACAGAATTACTAAACTTAAAAAAGTGTAACATCTATACCCAAGGGAATATTATTCAGCTTTAAAGTTTGGAAATCCAGACCTGGTGGTGGCATGGTGGTTGAGGCAGCTGCATCCCACATGGTCAACTGCATGGTTCAAGTCCTGGACCTGGTGGGTTGAGAGAAATGCTAGGCACATGTGCGTGCACCCCAAAAATCCTGAAAAGAGGGAAAGATAGAAGAGAAGGAATTGCACTATGACCAGGCCCCATAAAAATGCTTCCCCTCTCTCTCTGGCAAACGCACATGTCCTCTGACACAATTAATGTCCTTTTTCTGAATTTAATTGGATCCTGATGGCTTCCTGATCCAAGGCCCGACTAAAGCTAACCCTCACTGGCCCACACGGCCTCCTCGGCTGTCCACACAGCACCCTCATCCTGGCCCTGAGCTGTGCCTACCCACCCCATAGGTGTCACTCTCTGCTCTGTACAGGGCTTCCAGCCTGAGGCTGTCCCTGGCCATCTTCCTCTTCGGCACACACAGTTTCCTAACTTCCCAGGAGGCGACAAGTCCATTGTCTGCCCCCCTGCAATGCGCCCCAGCCCCAAGTCCCACCTGCTCCCAACATGCTTGCTCACCGGCACGAGGCGGCCTTGGCCGCCAGCCCTGGAGGCCTGCGTGCTTACCTGAATCCCGTCCACGTGCATTGCAGTAATACCGCGGTCCTAGGATGGGGCTTACTCTTCGGAGGCACTTGTAAGGATACGAGGAAAGCAGGAGCTGGGAAGGAAGTGGGGTGTGGGATGCGGGTGGAGGCCAGGTTTACCTTAATCCCGCAGGGAGCGCTGGAGTGCGAATCCAGGACAGAGGCAAGGGCCCTCTGGGGTCACTCCACTCCACAGATGCTGGCCGTCGCCTGGTGGCGATGTGGGGAGGCGTGCAGAGTCATGACCTCCTAGGCAGGAGCTTCCCGTCAGCCTAGGGCAACTCACCAGAAAAGGCCGTCGCTATGAGCTGTACCCAACGTTCTCAGAAGCCTTTCTAGAGGTGCACCCGCCCACGCGGGGGATCTGGCAGGGCCATCAGCAGCGTGCTGTGCTGCGGGCTACCGTTTCCTATGCTCCAATTCGCTTTAATCCTTGCTGTGGCCCCCGGACATGGATGCAGCTCTGCTCATTGCGCAGGACAGGAAGCGGAGGCTCCAAATGCTCCAGACATCTGTCCAGACTTTCACAGTCTCTTGGTGACAGAAGGGACATCTGAAGCCAGGTTGTGCGACTTCAAAGTCCAGGTAAGGCTGCCAGAGCTAACGATTACACATACAGCACACTCAACTAAATCTGAATTCCAGTTCAACAGCGACTACGTTTTTAGTATATCTGTGACATGTTTAAACCAAAAAATTATGCATTGTTTATGTGAAATGCACCTTTAACTGGGCATCCTGTGTTTTATCCGGCACCCCTGAAGCCGGGGTTCAGGCCGCCCTCTACAATTTATTCAGTTACTCAAGCAAACCCAGGCCGGTTGTGTGAATTACACAGGAAGCCAGATGCTGGGGCGTTACTCTGCAATGAAATGCACACTGCGTTCCTGCTTTGCAGAGGGAGGGGAACTACTGGTTTTTGGCCCATAACAAGGATACGGTTGTGGCCACACTGCCACCGAGGTCAAATGCAGTCCTTCAGGGTGTCATTGAAACTGCACGGCATTTTCTGGCATTTTCTTTCCGGGGCTATCAGGTCCCGGTGTGAGCGGCCCCGGGCAGGGCAGAAAGCCTTGGGTTTCCCTCCACCCTCGCTCGAGGGAGCTTTGACTAAATCCTATTTCTTTCTCTCAATCGATCACCCCAAACACCCACACTCAGCGCGCGTGAATCTCAGCTCGAGACTGCATCAAGGGGAAGCCCGAGAAGCGCAGACACCCCGGGGGCTTGAGCTCCTCCACCGCACAGCTTTTCCAACTTGTTTAAGAAGGGCTCCCTCTGGCTGAGGTCCCCTGGAGAGACTTCCGCTGAGCGCGATGTGACAAAGGGCACCTGCCGAAAACCGTTTGCAACGCCCTCTCCCGCTCCGGCACCCACCGGGCAGCGGCAG
>NW_006160080.1:3309588-3315437 GCF_000334495.1 Tupaia belangeri chinensis | reverse complement strand
TGGGGGTGGTTCGGCGCCCCACCGAGCCGGCAGCGAATCTAGGCTATAATTAAATCAGACTGCGAACATATTGTTCACGGAAACCTTAG
Organism: Tupaia belangeri chinensis; assembly: GCF_000334495.1. Classification (NCBI taxonomy): domain Eukaryota; kingdom Metazoa; phylum Chordata; class Mammalia; order Scandentia; family Tupaiidae; genus Tupaia; species Tupaia belangeri. The sequence goes on along the minus strand of NW_006160080.1, from coordinate 3,315,348 downwards.
CAGAACATGAGTCATGTTGGGTAAGTGAATCACAGCCTCAGAGTTTCCATTTATATTTGCTTTATTTGGGGCCTTTGTACTTCGCTCAGGATTTCTGCCCCCCACCCCCCCACCCATGTTGGCTCTTGAGGAGGAATCCTCAGGCCTGGGCATGGCTAAGGGTCCGATTGGGTGGCCAGGAAGGAGGAGAGCGGGAATGGGGGCTCAGGACACCAAGGGAATGCTCTCACCAGTAACAGGGGTGCTAGCACAGCGAGGGTGGCCCCTGCGTCCTGGGAGGCAGAGAAATAGGAGGAGAGGGAATCTGGCCATTTCAACTATCGCTAGTAGCTGGGGCAAAATTTTTTGTAAAGTAAAATTTGGTGACAGAGAGGCCATGTGGCCTGGGGTAAGTGGCTTCATCTCTCTGTGGCACAGTTTCTTCCTAAAGGAGGAGTGATGAGAAGGTACTGACCTCCCAGGGTGTGAGGACGATGAGCTGGTCGGTGTGGCGTGCTCAGAACAGTGGCTCAGAGGACGGCCGAACCTGTTCCTTCCGTCAACATCGTCGTGAGACTTCGAGGCAGCGCTGAGCCCTGGGCCCTGGGCCACAGCGCCCCACTTGTTTTACAGGCAGAGGCAGGACTCCCAGAACGAGGGGGTCACCAGGGCCTCCCCTGCATCCTGATGGTCACTTTGGTTGTAAGTGAGGAACGAGCCCCATCTCGCTCGCAGCCACAGCCAGCTTGAGCAGAGCTGAGCCTCCCGGTACCGATTCAAATGCTCTTGGTGTGCTCCCCGGGGCCCATGCGCTGACATTCTCTCCAAGGGGAGCAGGATTTTCCCTTTAGGAGATGTGCCGGGTGGGGCCTGTAGCACACGGAGGTGATGCGGCTGTCCACTTTGAGCCGTCCCAGTGTAGACAGGATCCCCACAACCACGAAGCAACCACACCCATTCAGGCATGGCAGGTTCCAACATGGCCAGCTCCCCTGGATCCTCACTCCAATCTCAGGGGGGCAACGTGTGTGGGGGGTAGGGCTCCCTGCCCCTATTTAATCTACTCAGACACAACACGTATGTGGCTTCGGGGATAAGTAGTTTTCTCCAGTGGGGATCTTTTTTACCTCCCCCTGTTTCCTGTGCTTTGAAAGATTTTATCTACCAAGCTGCAAGCGATAAGTCAATTAATTTGTTCTGTAATTTATTAATTGGAGATACACATAATGGCCAAATAAAGCTCCTGTTCAGCATGGGATAAATGGTGTTCCCAAGCTGAGGAGCTGGGATTCCTGCCAAAAGCAAAGAAATATGACATTTTTGTCGGCCCGAGATGTCTTATTTGGAGCTCCGTGTGTGTTCCCTGGAAGACTTTATAAAATGACAACACCTGACAGACTCATGCTACGATGACTACCCTCCCAGAGGCTGAGGAAGGGACCCAGGAAGGGAGCTTTGGGGATTCTGGTCACACTGTGGCAATCTAAGCCTGCCTAGGATAATGACCGCGCAAGGATCCGAAGAGACAGTAGTGAGGGAGAGGAGGCCTAATAGCTGGGGCTGGGAACAGGACCTTGAGTCTGGGCCCAAGTTAAAGACTACCCTGAGGATTTGGGGCTTCCTTCGCTTGGTGATTTCCCCCGAAACCTTAGGGGTCCTCAGAACGCTACCTTCTGGACAGAGAGCCCAAAGCTCTGCCCTTCCCCTGAGAAGCTCGGAACTCAAGGCTATGCCCCACTGCTGGTGAGGACCTGTTGCTAAAAGGGCAGAAGGTCTAGGATCCTCCTAAGGGGACTCCTGAAGAATACTGCCAGCAGGCCTGCAGTTCGAGCCATGCCAGACCTCGAGAGCCTCGGACACTGAGGCCTGACCCTTCCCACCTAAGATGCTCATTCTGCTCCCCTCAAGGTCCTCACTGACGTGCCCAGAGTGCTAACCCTGACCCTGAGCTGTGCTAGCATGAGCCATATATTTCCATTAGCAATGCTTAGTTCTGCTCTGAACCCCTGGTACTGTGGGAGAGGAACACTTGGATTAGAGTCAAGAAGACACCAGTTTGACTTTTAGCTCCATAAACTTATCTCTGTTAGATTATCACTTAAAAATCTCATGTGAGAGGCTGGCAGGTGGTATGGTGGATAAAGGTGCTGGACTCCACATGGCTGACTGTGGCTCGAGTCCTGGACCTGGCAGCTTACCTTCTCGCTTTCCCTTTTTCTCTCTCTGTCTGGTCAAATTAAAAAATAATAATGACAAATGGAATTAAATAAATCAATAATTAATTTTTTTTAAATCTCATGTGAAAGACTAAAAGAAAAAAACTTGAAGAACTTACACTTGTAAGTTCCACAAAAAGTCTATTTATCTACAGTAGATATTAATAAGGGAGACATGGAATGAATGGAAATTAAACTAGAAAGAAAAAAAATTAATAAATAGAGTTATGTGAATAAAAGAAAATTAAGCATATAAATTTGTCAAAGCTGATTGAACTGAATCCACCTAATAAAAGATAGAAATGATCAGAGCTAAAAATAAAAATCTAGGTATATGCTGCTTAGAAAAAAAATGCATAAAATATAATAACAGAGAAAGATCGAAATAAAATGCCAAAAGATATCAGAAAAATGCCAATAAGAAGAAAGTAGGGTGGGGCCAGCAGGTGGCATAGTGGTTAAGGTGCTTGACTCCCACATGGCTGACTGCAGTTTGAGTCCCAGATCCAGTGGCTTGAAACTTACGTAGGTACGTGTGTATACCTGGCCACAATCCGAAGTGGAGAGTGGAGGAGAAAGGATTGTAGCGTGGTCATCTTCCCAGGGGCTTATTTCTCACTTTCTGTGTCTCCAGCAAGCTATGTGCCCTATAGCAAAAATCTCTTGAAAAAAAGGAAGAAAGCATCAAGAGAAGAGGTAAGGAAAACATTAAGGCTCCAAACTCTATCTAGGATCAAGAAGAACTTGTTAATGAAAAAAGTATGCAAGTAAGAACATATAATATTTGGGGCTGGCAGGTGGCGTGGTGGTTAAAGGTGCTGGGATCCCACATGGCTGACCGTGGTTCAAGTCCTGGACCTGGTGGCTTGCTTTCTCACTTCCCCTTTCTTTCTCTCTCTGTCTGTGTCTGGTCAAATTAAAAAAATAGTAACGAATAGAATTAAATAAGTAAATAATTCTTTAGAAAAAAGAACATATAATATTCATAATTTATGTGCAACTAAACAGCATAAATGCCAAAATCATAAAACAAGGGAAAAAACTATAGAAATACAACAGAATATAATAAAAATATGATTTTAGTAGGTTGCTCCAATTGACCTCGTTCAGAGCTGGCTATGCCTAATAAGCAGAAAACCAGCAAGGGCATAGATGAAGTGATTGACATAGCTGATAATTTAGTGCTTCAAATACATTCAGACGGGATCTGCAGATGGCATAATGGATATGTCGCTGGACTCCCACATAGTCGATCATGGTTTGAGTCCTGGACCTGGTGGCTTAAATTCACATTGGGTGCATGTGCGTGCGTGCCCAAGATCCCAAGAGGAGAATGGAGGAGAAGGGGTTGCGGTGTGGCCATCCCCCCTGGGGGGAGTACTTCCCTCTTTCTGTCTCTCAGTCTCTTTTTTGTCTCTGTAGCGAGCACACATGCCCTATAGCGAAAATCTCTCTAAAAACAAAAGCAAATACATTCAGAACTTTACTTTCTTCAAATGAAAAACATACATTTTGTATGTATGTCCATGAAACATTTACTGAAATAGATCAGGTACATGACCACAAAGAAAACCTTATTAAATTTTTAGGGAATAACAAAAGAGTGAAAATTTTAATATGGAACATTTTAAATGTGGAAATGAGAAACATGTGCTTGGAAACTGTTTAGATTAAAAGGGAAATTACTGCTTAGAAACTAATGAAAGGAAAAATTTCACACTAAAAACAACAGCACGCAGTGAAAGCAGGACTTAAAAGAAAATTTATCTGTTGAAATGTCTCTGTTCTTTTTATAAAAATGTCTAAAAATTAAGGATCAAAACCAATCTTTTAAAAATTATCTTATTTAAATTTTATTTATTATTATTGTTGTTGTTTTTTAAATTGACCAGAGAGAAACAGGGAGAGAGAGAGTGGGAAAGTGAGAAAGCAAGACACCAAGGACTTAGCAAAATAAATAAATAAATAAAGGAAGGAAGGAAGGAAGGAAGGAAGGAAGGAAGGAAGCCCAGCAGCAAGCAAGCAGAAATTCGTAAGAGGAGGAATAAGGAAGGTGTCATCACTGCAGATTTAGTAGAAATGAAAAGAATCATAAGAAAGAGTAACAAGTAAACTCGAAAAATTTGGAGGAAATGGATTTTTTTTTCACATTGAAACTACAAAGTAAAACAATAAGTCAAATAGACCAATTACCACAGAAGAGATTGGAAAGGGGGACAGCAACGTGCCATGAAAGACACCAAGACTGCCCAGGCCTCCGGCTGAGCTTCACCTAACCATCAGGGGACGAACGAGTCCAGGGTTACCTATACCTCTTTCTAGCAAATGAGTGTGTGGACAAATGACCTGGGCTCTTCATAACCACAGGTTCGGATTCCAGGGATCTCAGATTTGACATTTCGAATAAGCCCCCAGTGAGGTGGATACTAGTTTGTGGGCCACACCTTGAGTAGCACTGATTTAAATGATTTCAGGAAGTAGACAAAAAAAGAGAAAGTTCCTCAGTTCATTTTACAAAGCCAGTATAACTTAAATACCAAAACCAGATGAAGCTATTTCTAACAATATCAACAGATCCTCACCCTCAATTTTATTTATAAGGACAGGTGCAAAATTTAAAATATTAGCAAATAGACTCTGGCACAGACCAAAAGAATTAGAAATGTTTCAGTATGACAAAATCTAGCAACACAAATCTTTACATTGATGAACTAAAGGGAAAAAACATATGATCATATTAATAGACACTAAAAGCAACCATTCCTAACAAAATTTTACATAAAATAGAACTAGATGGAAGTCATGTATAGAAAATAGGATGAGGACCAGCTGATGGTATAGCAGTTATGTCACTGGACTCCTCCCCCACATGGCCAACTGCAGTATGAGTCCTGGACCCGGTGGTTTGAGAATCATGCTGGGCGTGTGTGTGTGTGCCCAAGATCCTGGGAGAAGAATGGAGGAGAAGGGATTATGCTGTGGCCACCCCACTGGGGGGTGATTTCTCTCCCCCAATACTGTCTCTGTGTCTGTCTCTCTCTCTCTCTCTCCAGCAAGTGCACACACCCTAAGGCGAAAGCCTTTCAAAAAAAGAAAGAAAGAAAAGAAAAAGAAAATAGGATATTAGGACTGGCCCTGTGGCTAATGGTTAAGGTAGCTGGATCTCACGTGGCCGAGTATAATTCGAAAGCCAGTCACAATGGCGTGATAAACACACTGGGTACGTGTGAACGTGTGCCCCAAATCCCAATAGGATAGAGAGATAGCAGAGAGGGGATTGTGGTGTGACCATGCCCCACTGTGGAGTGCTTTCTCTCCCTCTCACTCTTGGGTAAGTGTATGCACCCCCTCTGGCAATTAAAAAAAAGAAAGAAAGAAAATAAGGAGTTTTAGGGAACCAGCAGTTAGCGTAATGGCTATGTCACTGGACTCCCACGTAGTCGACCGCGGTTCATGTCCCGGACCCGGTGGCTTAAAACTCACGCCGGGCGCGTGTGCGTGCGTGCCCAAGATCCCGAGAGGAGAATGGAGGAGAAGGGATTGCGGCGTGACCATCCCCCCTGGG
>NW_006160080.1:3297217-3309497 GCF_000334495.1 Tupaia belangeri chinensis | reverse complement strand
AAAAAGAAAAGAAGGAGTTTTTTAAAAAGGTTTTTGCCATAGGGCACATGCACTTGCCAGAGAGGAGAGAGACAGAGAGAGACAGACAGAAGGAAAATGAGAAATCACCCACCAGTGAGGATAGCCACACCAAATCCCTTCTTCTCTCCATTATCCTCCTGGAATTTTGGGCACCCACACACATGTGCCTGGCATGATTTTCCAGCTGTGACATCCAGGACTCAAACCACAGTCACCCAAATGGGAGTTCAATGCCTTAACCACTATGTCACCTGCTGGCCCCCAAATTTTTATTTTTTAATTTGACCAGAGAGGGACAGAATGAGAGAGAGGGAAAGTGGGAAAACAAGCCACCAGGTCCAGGACTCAACCCTCGGTTGACCATGTGGGAGTCCAGCACCTTTAACTACCCTACCATGCGACTAGAGGATACATACACTCACCAAAGAGGGATAGAGAGGGAAAGTGAGAAAGTAAGCTGCCAGGTCCAGGACTCAAACTGCAGTCAGCCATGTGGGAGTCCAGCACTCTAACCATCACGCCACCTGCCGGCTCCCACATCATTATTATTTAACATTGTTTTAGGGCATGGTTCTCGACCCCAGATGCCCTTAAAAATCATCTGGGAAGTTTTTAAAAAATATGTACCAATTAAATGTATACCAGTTGGTATATAAATATATACCAATTAAGTCTCTGAGTCTGGGGGCCTGCCATTGGAATTTTTTAAAGAATTATTTTATTTAACTTTATTTATTTAATTTATTTTAATTTGAACAGAGAGGGACAGAGAGAGAGAGAGGGAAAGTGAGAAAGCAAGCTGCCAGGTCTGGGACTCAAACCATGGTCAGCCATGTCGAAGTTCAGCACCCCTAACAACCATGCCACCTGCCGACCCCGCCATTGGAACTTTTTTTAAAAAGTTTCCTGCCTGATGCTAATATGTAGTGTGGAGTGAGAACCACAGACCTAGAGACTTCAGCAAATTTAACATCAAAAGAAAAGAAAATAGCAGGCATCGTCATTGGGAAACAAGTAAGGTTGTCAGATAAAATACAGGACATGCAGTTAAATTTTACTGTAAGGGAACCAGCAGTTAGCATAATGGCTATGTCGCTGGACTCTCACGTAGTCGACCGCGGTTCGCGGTGGCTTAAAATTCACGCCGGACGTGTGTGCGTGTGTGCCCAAGGTCCCGATCCCGAGAGGAGAATGGAGGAGAAGGGATTGCGGCGTGACCATCCCCCCTGGGGGGTGATTTCTCGCTTTCTGTCTCTATGTCTCTCTCTGTCTGTCTTGCAAGCACACGCGCCCTATAGCGAAAACCTCTCCAAAAAAAAAATTACTGTAAATGAACAATGAATAATTTTTGAATATAAGTGTGTCCTCATGTAATATTTTGCCATAGTTATACTACAGAAGTATTTATCATTTATCTGAAATTCACATTTAACTGGGGATTCTGTATTTTTACTTGCTAAAACTGGCAATCTTAAAGAAGAGAGATACATTAAGTCTATTTGTTGATGCTATAATTGTTTACCTTGAAAACTCAAGAGACCCTATTAAATAGCTTTTAGAATTAATAACAATATTTGGTGAAGAGGCTGGATACCAGATACATTACAGTAAGTAGCCATCTTTTTTGTGTTTAACTCTAAGAATAAGCATCTAGAACTGCAAACAGTGATAATTTGTCCATCTATAAAAGTGGCCCAAGGACTAGGACAACTGAAGATTTTCTGCCCAGACTTCACCCTCTTGACCCCAAGATCTAGCTAAGACAGGCCAATCACAAGCCATCTACATCTGAGTTCTGAGTGACCCCTTTCAGGGACTAGGACAACTGAAGATTTTCCATACAGACTTCACCCTCCTGACCCCAAGATGATAGGGACAGGTCCAGAAAGATCATTAATAAGGTTGAACGTTAACTTCCAGAATTTAAACAGAAAAATCAGATCACAGTACCACTGCAAATTCAACAGAAGAGAGATTAATTTCATGAAACTGAACTGGTGAAATAGAATTTTATGACTTTTGACTAAAACATTACTGATTTTCTTCTATGCTTCTTCTTCCAGATTTAAGGATTTTTCTCTTCTCTTGAACTGTTGATAGGTTCATCTACCTACTGTCTGAACTGAATCCTAACCTTTTTCCTGACCCTAAGTCTTAAGCAAATTTCTCTTAAAGATTTTTTATTTTGATCTATTAAAACTAAAACTGTTTTTCTTGAAATTAAAAAATACATTTAAAAAGTGGCACAAAAATATATTTAGGAAAAATTGAATAAGAGCGATACGGAATCCATAAAAGGAAAACTATAACATCTTATTAAATGACTGAAAACAGGGGCCAGCAGGTGGCGTGATAGTCGAGGATGCTGGACTACCACGTGCCCAACTGCAGTTTGAGTCCCAGACCTGGCAGCTTGCTTTCACTGTCTTTCTCTCTCTCACTCTGTCCTTCTCTGATCAAATTAAAAATAAAGAAAGAAAAGAAAGTTAAATAATTATTTAAAAACAAGACTGAAAACAATTTATGAACAACTGGAAAGTTACACATTCTTCCTAGGTGGGAATACTTACTATCCTAAAATATACAAAATTCTCCAATTGTAATTATAGATTTGATTAAGTTTCAATTAGAATGCTAGGAGGGCTGTTCTTGGAATTACATAACATTATCTTAAAGTTCTTATAGAGAAATAACTGTCTGCAAATAGCTAAGAAAACTATGAAAATTGTACATAGTTTCAGTAGAGTGAGGCTTGCTTGTTAGATATCAGCCATTAAAATCAAATCAATATAATATTGGTATAAAAATGGGCAAAAATTAATGGATACATCTAGAACATCTGGAATTTCATGCCAGTACAATAGAGAAATTAGTGTATGACAAGTGTGGTTGTTCAATTCAGGGGAAAAAGCATGACTATTCAATAAATGAGGCTGGCATAACAGGGTACTCATATGGAATAATATAAAAGTAAATCACATATTATATGATATAAAAATAAACTCCTGGATATAAAATACTTAAATAAAAAAATAAAAATCTTGGAAGAAGATCCAACAGAGTAAACATATCATCTAGAGAGATTGGAAAGACCTTCTGCAAGTTCAAAAGTTACAAAAGCAAATATGGATATATTTACTATTTCAAATATGGAAGCTTATGTATGGCAAAAAGTAACATGACCAAAGTCAACAGACAAATGATATGTGCAAACAAGACTTTGTACCACACAGAAATGATAAAAGGTTCATTTATGCAGTGGAAAAAAATACCTTACAAATGGATGAGAAAAAGATGTATAGCCCAAAGGAAAACATGGACAAAAATAGGAATACACAGTTCATAGAAGAGTAAGTCTAAACAAATGAAAAGATACTTAAATTCTCTAGTAGCCAGGGAATATTAAAAATACTAATGATATATTTTTTTTTCTTCTTTTGCAATTTCTAGAATGTGTATGCACTCACCAGAGAAAGACAGGATGGGGAGAAATGCACCCCTCAGTGGAGAGCAGTCATACCATAATCCCTTCTCTATTTTTCCATCCTCTTGGAATCTAGAGCGTACACACACATGCTCCCAGTGTGTCAATCAAGCTGCTAAGGCTGAGATTTGAACTACAGTCGGCCATGTGAGAGTAGGCTCCCTTAACCACTAGACTATAGGGTTGGCCGAAGATAATCAGTTTTTACTCATTAGAGTCACAAAATATAGAAAGAACTATAATCTCTAATGTCGGTAGAGATGAGGGAAAAGGGAAATTTCCTTGGTGATGGTAATGGCATTGCTACAGTTTTTTAAGGCGGAGAGAAAGACAAAAAAGCAACAGATCTCATTTTAAAAGGTAATTACAATTCTAACCGGCAATTTTTTATAAAAGATATTTTTAAAGTTTCTTTTCCTGTTCCCCCCCCTTTGGTATAGGGTGCATGCACTCACCAGAGAGAGACAGAGGGAGAAAGAGAAAGAGAGAGGGAAAGTGAGAGATTACCCCTTTTGGGGTGATTGCAGGGGATGACCACACTACAATCTCTTCTCCATTGTTGTCTTGAAATTTTTAGCATGCATGCACATACACTCAGCATGTTTTTCAACCTGCTGGGTCCAGGACTCAAACAGCAGAGTCGGCCATGTGGAATCCAGCTACCTTAACTACCACACTACCTGGTGGCCCCTAACTAGCAATTTGACTTCTGGCAATATAACCCATTCATAGGAATAGACTAATATGTCTACATAGAGACATATATACAATATTTATTGCAGCTTGGCCTTAATGGTTAAGGCAGGAAACAAAGTAAATGCCTAATAAAAGTAGGATGGCTGAATAAAGGTGGTCCTCCTTAGCAATGAATACTATACAGACATTTAAAAACGCAGTTAATGGGGCCAGCAGATGACGTGCTGGTTAAGGCACTGAACTCCCACATGGTTTGAGTCCTGTACCTGGTGGCTTGCTTTCTCACTGTCCCTCTCTCTGTCTCTCTCTGGTGAGTGCATGTACCCTACAGCAAAAATTATGTTAAGAATTATTTTATTTAACTTTTATTTATTCATTTATTTTTTAATTTGATCAGAGAGGGACAGAGCAAGAAAGAGAGATAACAAATGAGAGAGAGAAGGAAAGTGAGAAAGCAAGCCACCAGGTCTAGGACTCCAACTGTGGTTGGCCATGTGGGAGTCCAGTGCCCTTAACCAGTATGCCACCTGCTGGCCCTGCTACAGCTAAGTTTAAAAAATGATAATAATAGGTAAAATTAATAATTCTTTTAAAATATTTTTAGAATTTTAAAAATTAAATTAAATTTATTTATTATTATTTTAAAATGTTGCTATAGGGCACATGCACTCACCAGAGAGAGAGAAACAGGGAGAGAGAGAGAAAGTGAGAAAGCAAGTCACCCAGTTCAGGACTCAAACCACAGTCAGCAATGTGGGAGTTTGGCCCACTGCTGGTCCCCAAATTAATAATTTTTTTCTTTTCCTTTTTCTCTCTTTTTAAAATTATCTTTTATATTACATTTAATCATATATATCTTTACAGTGTATAACATTTATTTTTCCAGCACAATTACCATGTATATCAGTCAAGACAAAGACATTACTATACACATCATCAGCAAATAGCTTTTCATTTTTTTCACATTATTATTATTTGTATTTTATTTTTTTAAAACATTCAGTTGCTATACATCATTTGGCTTGTAAAGAGAATTTACCCAACATGAAATACTTTGCAGACCGGTCCAGTTGAGAATACTATACACCTTATCATCAACAGATAATAAACCATTTCTGTGTCCCACAAATATCATGCCTCTCTATTTTTTTTCCTGATTTCCTTCTCTATACTCTTCCCTCCCCCCACAACCCTGTTCCACACTGTCTTGAGCGTTCATAACTATTTTCACTGCTGTTTGTTTGTTTTTGAGAGATTTTTGCTATAGGGCACGTGTGCTCGCCAGACAGAGAGAGACAGAGAGATAGAAAGCGAGAAATCACCCCCGGGGGGATGGCCATGCCGCAATCCCTTCTCCTCCATTCTCCTCTCGGGATCTTGGGCACGCATGCACACGCACCTGGCGTGAGTTTTAAGCCACCGGGTCCGGGACGCGAACCACAGTCGACTACATGGGAGTCCAGTGACATAGCCATTATGCTAACTGCTGGTCCCAACTATTTTCACTGCTTTATTTCAATCTCTACCACAGGGTATGGATAGTTGGCACATATTAAGTGGATGCATACAATATCTTTCTTTCATAGCCTGGCTTGCTTCATTCAGCAATAAATAATTCTTAAAAGAATCAATTAATTAACAAAAATGTTCATGGTGGGTCTGTCCATAATAACCTCAATGCCTATAAGTAGTAGAATGCATAAATAACTTTTAATATTTTAGTCACATGATGTGATAACACAGAGCAGCTAGAAGGAACAAACTACAACTACATGTGACAACATTATAAATGTCTCATAAATATAATATACAAAAGAATATGTATAACATGATTCCTTCTACATAAAGCATCAAACAGGCAAAAGAAATCTATGCTCTTCCACATTAGGGTGATGGCCAACCTTGGGGAGGTGGGAGGTAAACAGATGGCATGGATACAGGGAGGGGGAGTTCTCAGGTACTGATAAGGTTCTGTTTCTTGATCTGGGTGCTAGTTACATGGGTGTATTTATTGTGGAAATTCATCAAGCAGTATACTAGTGATTTGTGCATTCAAAAATAATAATAAAATTGGAACTATAATATCTTGAGATTTCAACTAGGTATTATTGGTTGAGAAAAGCAGAAAATCATGCTGGAAAAATGCAAAAAGTTATATATAATATAATCCCAATTATATACAGCATAGAATAAAAAACACCTTGATTATTTATTGCTGTTGTGCAAATAATTGCATATATGAAAATATATATGGATCTGTACAGATTTATATGAAGACAGATAAAAATATGGAAGCCATATAGCAAGTTAACATGGCTTCACTAGGTGAGAGACAAGGGATGAAGGCCATGCTGATGTTGGAGGAAGAAAGGTGAAAGGGAAAAAAGTGCCCTTTCAAAAAAATGTATAATAGAACCCTATTTATATAAAAAGTTCAGAAATAAGTCCTACCAAGACTTAAAAATTGAGACCCACAGGGGCCAGCAGGTGGCATAGTGGTTAAGATGCTGGACCCCACATGGCAGACTGTGGTTTGAGTCCCATACCCAGTGACTTGAAAATCACACCGGATACATGTACATGTGTGCCCAAAATCCCAGGAAGAGAATGTAGAAGGGATTGTGAACTGGCCATCCTCCCTGGGAGAGTGATTTCTCACTTTCCTTCTCACTGTCTCTCTTTGTCTCTCTCCAGTGAGCACACGTGCATCTGTGGTAAAAATTAAAAAAAAAAATTGAGCCCCAGTAAATGACATATGTTGCATAATTCAAACACAAATCATATTATGAATTATTGTCTAGGTAAAAATATGAAGCTAAAAGGTGATTAACAAATAGTAAAGGATACAAAATGTCTATCAGCTGCTAGCAATATGGTAACTCAGATAATCCGAAAATCCTTTTACTATAATCACTAGAAAGACTGAGTAAAATGTAACATAAGTATTTTAAATGTACAGCTAGGATCACAAATAATAAAAGCAAATCCCCAGGTGCCAGAAACAAAGAGGAAAATAAAAAAGCAGAAGGGTGAGTGCTTGAGTTAATTGGGGGCGGGGGCATTTATCTCCAAAACCTAGGGGTTTGGGATGTAATTCCCACATAAGGGCAGGAAATGAGGCTCAGGGCTTTGGGAGGTAAAGAATTGAACTGAGAACTTTGCATAAAGCCAGTCTCTCAAAGATATATTCTATTTATGGAAGGATTTAAAAACAAGAGAGACCACAGGACATAGAACTTTGGGTGGGGAAAAAAATAAAAGCTCTGGGAATTCAAGATCACAGGACCACAGTTCATGTTGCTTTCACTCTACCCATGTAGTTCAGAGACTCCAGACTAAAAAGCAATATATTATTCCTCAAGCAGTGACATTCCAGGGCACAAGGCAAAGACAAACAAAAAACTTCTCTGAAGAGAAGCTCCCACATTCTAAATATCAGAATGTTCACAGAAAGAACAAAGAAACACTAACTTTGCTAATGAAGAGTTCCCAATAAAAAATTATGAAGCCCATGAATGAACAAACCAACCCAGTCAAGCGTCTGCATGTACTACAAACATATAATTATATCCCCCACAAGCTCCAAATATATAGAGATAACCAGAAAGAGATTATATATGAAATATATATAAAATAACTGAAGACTAAAATTAAAAAATCAAATCCCAAGAATAGAACCAAACTGTATGAAAAAAGAGCAATAAATTTGATTTAAAACATCAGACAGAATAATGCCAATAATAACAAATCTATAATGTATCTTGGACTAAATCTTTAAAAAATAACACAGATGATAATAAGAAATTATTCATTAAAGGGCATTCGAGAAGACTAAAATAACTGAAAAAAAAAGCACCATGTTCATGGATAGGAAGATTCAATATAATAAAGAAAGCAAATTCCTCCAGATTAATATATGAATTTAATGCCAATTCCTATCAAAATTCAACAGAGGATTTCACAGAATTGAAGCTGATCCTAAAATGTCTATGAATGTACAGAGGGCTAAAGGACCAAAAAGTTTTGAAGAAAAATAAAGTTGGTAGGGGAAGGGACTCATACTGGCAGATATCAAAACTATTCTAAACTTGTAGTACTTAATACATGCATTATTCATGAAAGGGTAGACACAGCAATGGATCATAACAAAGAGCCTCAAACATACCCATATGTACATGGGAACTTACTATGTACATTGAAGTGGCATTACAGATGAGTGGGAAAGAATGAACTAGTCAATAAATGATGTCCCCATATCATATCCCAAAATCGTTTCTAGTGGACAAAAGAGCTAAATGGGTTTGAAAAGAAAAAACAGAAAAATAAAAAAAAAACTGTGGACTTTGGAGAAGGGAGAAGGTATTTGATTCTTATTATTCATGTTAGTTATTGTTATTCTGTAACCTTTCTGTGAATACTGAATTAGTGAATACTGAGTCATTACTCCTAGGGGAAATACAGGATTGAATTTCTGCAAGTCACATTTTCATCAACTGATTAATGAAGAACCTTGTTTTATGTGTGTTTCTGTTTAGACACTTCATTTAGGAAATATTGCTGACATTAACAATGAATTCATGTCCAATAGCACTAGCACTCATTCTGAATGAAGCTCATCTAACATCTGCGTTTTCTCTGTAAGAAACATCACAGCCTTGTTGTACTTAGAAACACTATAAAGAACTTCCACATTACACTCAGGTGCATTTTATTTATTTATTTATTCATTTTTAATTTTTAAAAAATTATTTTATTTTAATTATTCATCCAATTATTTTAATTTGACCACACACACACACACACACACACACACACACACACACAGATACACACACACAGAGAAAGTGAAAAAGTAAGCTGCCAGGTCCAGGATTTGAACCATGGTCAATCATGTGGCAGTGTTCAGCACCTTAACCACCATGCCACCTGCTGGTCCCAACTTTTTTTAGAGTTATTTTACTTGACTTTATTTATCTATTTATATTTGACCAGAGAGAGGCAGAGTGGGAGGGGGAGAAAGCAAGCCACAAGGTCTGGGACTAAAACTATGGTCGACCATGTGGGAGTCCAGTGCCCTTAACCACCACACTACCTGCTGGCCCCCCTCAGGTGCATTTTAAACAAAATTACCCACAGAAAGCATAAAAATGTGAAAAATGTACCACTAACTATTACTGCAAGAAGGATACTCATTTACACAGTCTAAGCATTAGAACAAGAAGATGGATCATTGTCTTCTTTGACCTCAGCAGGGGATGTGCATGATTCAAAATTTTCACCACCTGTGCACATAGGCACTGGAGATACTGATGTGGGATTACAAACAGTTTAACAGCTGTCATGGCAGATTTGCTGAAGACCGCTGGCCTTGTGGGATTGGCTGAGTGTGACAGTCCATAACATTGCACATAACAATTCTTGATATTCTTAAGCAAATGTCTAAAAATGCAGCATATAGAAAACATGCACAACAGATAACAAATGAGAGGCTGGACATGGTGGAAATAGAATCAGATGTTAAAAAATTAGAAGACCAACTTCAGGGTGGTCAGATAGAAGAGGTGATCCTTCAGGCAGAAAATTATCTAAGTCTGGCAAGAAAAATGATGAAATGGAAACCATGAGAGCCATTAGTGAAAGAACCTCCTGCCAACTGGTGGAAATGGCCAATACAATCATCATTAAATGACTTTGGTGGGTTGATGGGAAACCGATGTAACAAATGTTCTATTAAATATGTTTCCACATTCTTGACATTTTATAATCAAAAAAACTTATGCTAGATAATATTTAGGAGATTTGTTAAAATTTTTGAATATGGATATAGACTTGTGATTAAGTTTCTGATGTTAAAGTATATTCAGGCAAATTATTTCAGAGATAATATTTCTTTAAACAGAGAGGTTGTGGAAAGATTTGAAAGTTAATTAGAAAAATTCGTACAGATATTCAATGTAGATGCTATAATCAAATATTAAACTATTTAAACTATCTTCAGCAATATCTGCAATATGTTACTTAATTTTTAAAAATTATCCCATAAAAATGAGAAATGCACTTGATTATTATTATCATCTAAACAAATGTATAGGTCAGCATTGGAAGTAAAGCAGTAAGAGTGAATATGTTCAATTAGGAGAAGAGGGTAAAACTAGGTACTAATTTTAAATTGTGACTAACCTCCTTGGCTGTGATCTTAGGTATGTAAGCTAAAATGTAAATATAAAATGACATACTGATTTAAAAAAATATATTCCAAACACAAAAACAAACAAAAAACAGAGTTTATTGAGTAGGCAAATTTGCAAATACAAAGTCTGTGAATAATGAGGATAACTGTATCTTTATGATAGTTCCAGGGTTGAAAAGAATTTTTTGTAGACAAGACACAAAAAGTAAAAAATATAAAGGGAAAGACTGACAAACTGGACAATAAAACTTTTACACTTCTATTTGAAAATAGATGCCAGAAAGAAAGTGAAAAATCAATTCACAGGCTGGGCGAATATTTTGCTCCACATATAAAGAACAGAATTATTATCAAGAAGACTTTTAAAGTTCCTAGAAATCCATGAGAAATAATACAGCTAGTCATTAGAAAAATGAGCAAAGAATAAGAACAAACATTTCACAGATGAAGAAAATAGACTAGCCAATTAACTAATAAAGAAGGCTCGACCTCATGTACAATCAAGACGTATAGAAAGCAGATATTCACATACACACACATTGTAAAACTGAAGTGTGGTTAAGTACAACACATGTATTGGGGAGAAGTTTTACAATATTAAATGACTATTATTAATAAGATCAAAATGCACTTTTAAGCAAAATTTCCAATAAGGGCACATAATGAATGCTGAAGATTAGAAGCCTTAAGGACAAACTGAGTGTTCCAGAAAGAACCTCGAAAGTAAATAACCAAATGATATTCAGGAAGCAACAGAAAGGACCCAGGAGGCCCTGCCAAAGGGATTAGACATTCCTCAGAACCACTATTAATTTAATTTAATTTAATTATTATTATTATTATTATTAGCTACAGGACACATGTGTTCACCAGAGAGAAACAGAGACAGAGAGAGAGAGAAAGTTAGAAAGCAAGCCACCAGGTCCAGGACTTGAATCATGGTCAACCACTTGGGAGTCCAGGGCCTAAACCACTAAGCCACCTGCCAGCCCCAGAATTTGATGTTTAAAGCAGCATCAAACTTGAGGAATCACTATTTCTCCCTGTTTCTCCTGCTTATAACAGAATAGCAATGATACATCACCATTCTATTTTCCATACATTGGATGAGGGCTTGGCCTGCCATTAAGCAACTAAAATCCATTTTCTAATTATCATTCATTCTGTTCTAGGCTGGGCCCATAATAATTTAGGAAAATAGATATCACTTTTTTTACAGTGCTTCCATCAATGCTTCCTGCTGTTCATCAGAATTAATTTAAATTAAATATTTAAGAAAACTAGATCCCTACTATGCATTTGGCATTGTCCAAAATGGTCAATTCATTAATTCATTACTATATCAAATCAAGCATATTTTATTGCTACTTCAGGTGATCTAATATGGGTGACTGACAATAAGTAACATCAGAAAATTACCTGAGAAATATTTCTTTTTCTAAATTTCTTTGTGTCTTGTCTCTTCACTATATGAGTGATATAACTCTTCAAAAACAGTGGCAAGAGGGACTAGCAGTTAGCGTAATGGCTATGTCACTGGACTCCCACGTAGTCGACCACGGTTCACGTCCCGGACCCGGACACGCCAGGCATACACATGAGTGCCCAAGATCCAGAGAGGAGAATGGAGGAGAAGGGATTGTGGCGCGGCCATCCTCCCTGGGGGGTGATTTCTCGCTTTCTGTCTCTCTGTCTCTCTGTCTGGCGAGTGCACACGCCCTATATCAAAAAACCTCTCAAAAAAAACACAGTGGCAAGAGATATGCATGAACAAGTAGGAAGGCACCTTCTCTGATCACACTAAGGCATTTGGTCTTTGTCTTATTTTTTAAAAGAGATTTTTTTGCTGTAGGGCATGTGTGCTCGCCAGAGAGATGGAAAGAGAGACA
>NW_006160080.1:3288854-3297201 GCF_000334495.1 Tupaia belangeri chinensis | reverse complement strand
AAATCACCCCCTAGGGGGGATGGCCACGCTGCAATCCCTTCTCCTCCATTCTCCTCTCGGGATCTTGGGCACGCACACATGTGCGCCCAGCATGAGTTTTAAGTCAATGGGCCCAGGATTTAAGCACAGTTGACTACATGGGACAGTGCAAAAGAAAGTGAAAAGTCACCCCCCAGGGGATGGCTATGCTGCATTCCCTTCTCTTTCATTCTCCTCCTGGGGTGCTGGGCATCCACATGCACTGGGCATGAGTTTCAAGCTGCCAGGTCCAGGACTTGAACCTTGGTTAGCCATGTGGGAGTCCAGTGCCCCAAACATCACACCACCTGCTGGGCCCTAAAATAAATTTTATATAAAAAGTAAGAGCACACAAAAAAATCTGTTGTCCATATACATTTATACACCTCTTTCCAGATTCTTATTTTGTTACATCAATCAATCTATTTATCTCTTTACACCATTACCACATTATCTTAATTACTGGAGCCTTATAACATCTTAAAATCAGATAGTGTTAAGTTCTCCAAATTGGGATTTTTTTTTCAGTATTATTTTGGCTTTTCTAGGTCATTTCCATATGATTTTTAGAATTAGCCTGACATTTTTTTTTTTTTTTTTAGATATTTCTGCTATAGGGCACATGCACTCACTGGAGAGACAGAAAGCAAGAAATCACCCCCTAGGGGGGATGGCCATGCCACAATCCCTTTTCCTCCATTCTCCTCTCAAGATTTGGGCATGTATACACACATGCCCAACGTGAGTTTCAAGTCATTGGTTCTGGGACTCGAACAGTGGTCAACTACATGGGAGTCCAGCAACACAACCATTATGCTAACTGCTGGTCAGCTGAATAAACTGGGAATAATTGACATCTCAACTCTGAGTCTTTTGACCCAAGGATATGGCATATCTCAAGATTTATTTAGATCTCCTTCAGTTTTCCTCAGCAATATTTTGTAGCTTTTAACGTATAGGACTTACAAATTCTTTGTTATAATTATTGCCAAATATTTAATTTTTTGAAACTATTTTAAAAGATATTGGTATTTTATATTATATGTCTGATTTTTCATTGCCAGTATTTCAAAGTAAAGTTGCCTTTTACATACTGATCTTGTATCCTGCAAGCTTTCTAAATTATTTTATTAATTCTAAGAGTTCTTTTGTAGACTCCACCAGATCTTCTACATAGATGATCAGGTTATCTGCAGATAAACACAATTTTTCTTCTTCATTTACAACCTAGATGCCTTAATTTCCTCTCTCACCTGGTTGTACTGGTCAGAGTTGTACATTTTTCATGTATTTTCTTTATTAGGTTAAGGAATTCTCTTTCTATTTTTAGTTTGCTGAGAGGTTTTATCAGAAATGGATGTTGGGACCAGCAGTTAGCATAATGGCTATGTTGCTGGACTCCCACGTAGTCAACCATGGTTTGCGTCCCGGACCCACGCCGGGCGCGTGTGCGTGCGTGCCCAAGATCCCGAGAGGAGAATGGAGGAGAAGGGATTGTGGCATGGCCATCCCCCCTGGGGGGTGATTTCTCACTTTCTGTCTCTCTGTCTTTCTGTCTGTCTGGCAAGCACATGCACCCTGTAGCAAAAACCTCTTAAAAAAAAAAAAAGAAATGGATATTGAAATTTTTTCAACATCTGTGTCTACTGAGATAATCACACAATTTTTCTTTTATGTTTGTTAATAAGGTGAATTACATGGAATGTTTTTCGAAGTTTAAACTTTGATTTCTTAGGCAATCTTCACTTGGTTATAGTGAATTTTTGAAAATATATTACTAGATATGTCAAGGTTTTGTTTGACATTTTTGCATCTATGTTCAAAAGGGATATTGGTCTGTAGGGTTTGGATTGATTCTTTTCTCTTTTTTTTTTGGTAATATGTTTTGTCTGGTTTTGGTATCAGAGTAATGATGGCCTCGAAGCATGAGTTATTGCACGCTCATCAATGTCCCAGAAAAGCTTATGTAGAATTGATACTATTATTCCCTTAAGTGTTTAGTAGAACTCACTGGTAAAGTCAAGTCGACCCAGAGTTTTCTTTGTATAAAAGTTTTTACCTACAAATTCAATTTTTAAAAAAAGAATTACTTTATCTAACTTTATTTACTTACTTTTTAAAAAAATTTGACCAGAGAGTGACAGAGCGAGAGCGAGAGTGAAAGAGAAAGAAAATGAGAAAGCAAGCCACCAGGTCCAGGACTCAAACTACAGTTAGCCATATGGGAGTCCAGCACCCTTAACCACTGCTACACCATCTGTTGGCCTCACAAATTCAATTTTTTAAAAGATACAGGAATATTCAATTTTCTATTTCCTTTTTGATGGGCTTTGGTATAAAGGTTTGTTCTTTGTCTTGTTTGTTGTTTTTTGTTTTGTTTTGTTTTGTTTTTAGTTTGCTGTAGGACATACGTGCTCACTGGAGAGAAACAGAGAGAGAGGAGAAGGGAAAGTGAGAAATCAATCCCCCCAAGGGGATGGCCACACCACAATCCCTTCTCCTCCATTCTCCTCTGGAGATTTTAGGTACACACTCACCCATGGTGATTTTTAAGCCACCAAGTCTGGGACTTGAACTGCACAGTCAGCGATGTGGGATTCAGTTGCCTTAACTTCCACAACATCTGCTGGCCCTGGTAGTTTGTGTACTTTGAAAGCATGTGTCCATTTCTCCTAAGCTGTCAAATGTATTTATTAGCACACAGTTGTTTTTTATATTCATTTATTATTATATTAATGTGTTAAAACAAGTCATCACCATATGCAATTTCATTCTTTGTCAATATGGTGAATTACCTGGAATAATTTTCAAACACTAAACCAAACTTTTATTCCTTGGACTAAAAGTTAGTCCTCCTGCACTTGGCCATCATAAATTTGTAAAAACATATTGTTGGATATTATTTGTGATAAATTCATGACATGTCAGTGTACTTTATTCAGATTCCTCGTGCTTGGGGTTCACTGAGATTTTTCAACCTGTAAAATTGTAGTTTTTATTAAAGTTGAAAAATTTTGTCCATTAATTCTTCAAATATTTCTCCTGTCTCCATTCTTCCTTCAGACACTTCAATTACACATATATTAGATCTCTTAAAGTTGTCCCACAACTTACAGATATTCTGTTCTCCTAAAAATCAAATGAGTAAACACACTAAGGCTAGCTGGTGGCATGGTTAAAATGGCTGGATTCTACATGGCTGACTTCATAGTTCAAGTGTGAGACCTGGCAGCTTGAAAAACACACTAGGCACATGTGCATACATGCCCAAAATCGAGAGAGGGAAATGGCGAAGGGATTGCAGCATGGCCATCCCCACTAGAAGGTGACTTCTCACTTTCCCTTTCTCTCTCTGTCTCTAGTGAGCTCATGTGCCCTATAACAACAAAAATCTATTGCATTTGATATGCAATCAGAATAGCAGAACAAATTGAACAATGTATGCATAACCAAGGCCCCATCTTACCAATGCAGGTGTCAAAACATATTAGTTGTAGGGCTTAATTGAAATGTATTAATTTTGTATCACAACAGATATGAAAAAATATGCTTTTTCACACAATATACTCCCATGGCCTCCCCCAAGAATCTGATATGGCCCCCATCCCTGAAGGGTGGCTCTCCAATAATTGGGAATCACTGGTTTATGGAAACTCAAAAGATTGCAATTCAAAGATGGAAACTGTTTATTTCATTAATTGATATTCTTGCCCTCATCCTTCAGTCACTTCAGAAGTTGCATTTAGTTTTCTCTAGTGCCCTGTGGGTTCCTTTCAATATGCTTCCAAACTGCTCTGGTGTCCTGGTTAGGTGGCATCCAAAAGGCCAAAACAAGACTCAAATTCAGTTTTTCACTGGTGTTGCGTGAGTCCTATCCCTGGAGCTAAATCCTATCAACTGGCATTTAACCTAGTCTTATCAATGACAGCTCGCTATAGACTTTCAACACCTATACTATACATCTGCTTGTGGCATGAGTTGGGGTCTACTTTTCTCTACTGCTGACTATGAATTTCAAGAGTCCTGGAAAAGATTGTGTGTGATTTGGGCACAGCTATTACATGGAGTACAAGGGAAGCTCTCATTCTTGTTTAGCAAGGTTGTGGCTTGATTTGCTCAACTTCTCAAATTTATGCACTACACAGAAAGCTTTTAAAAACTCATTAAAGTCAATGCTTCCATCTTTGTTTAAATCCATCGTGTTGAGGAGTTCATCAAGTTCGGAATCATCGATGCGAACATTGTAGTGAGAAGTGAAAAGTTTCCACATGGCACGAAATTCTCCTACAGAGATCAGGCCTAAGAGAATACAGGAGAAGGTTGTGAGAACTCATTTTAAAACCCATCCAAGGGAGGGGAGGGGAAGCCACACTGAATAGTAACAATTAGAAGCTCACTAACATGCCTGACCACCAAGACTTTGAAGGGAAATGGAAGAGTAAGATTATAAACATAAGAAACAATATGGCAGTTTCAACTACTAAGTGATCCTGAGGTTATTCTAAAACCAGAATGAGTAAAGAGTGAAGAAAGTGGAGGAGATTGTGATCTGTGGGACTAAATGTGGTATTGAAATTAGAAGATCTAGAATCTAAGGGTAGGGGACATAGAAGGAGGGCAGAAAGAAGAGCAATGCCAAAGCAGAAGGAAAAATACCCTGCGGATCAATAAGGTTGCAACCAGACTGCCTTTTTTATAGGTAACGATTTACTTGCATATATTGATTGATTTTTTTTTGATATCCAAAGGTCTCTGTGGTAGGGGATTACCTGATTTGTTTTTTAAGTTTGAAAATAATCACTGTGATTCAGAGGTAAGTAGAAAATGAGTTTTCATAGCCCTTAGTCCCCCAAAACAGAATCTGAACCCTAGAAATGATTTGTATTGCCAGGAGTAACTAAGATATTTAAATGAACAGTGAATTGTCTTTTCATCTGTTCTGGTGACTTCTAAAAGGAGGTATTCTACTTTGATCAACAGCTATATAGTGTTTTGTAGGATTTTATGATCTTCACTATGTTTGTGGCCAAACCAAAATAACATTAATATTAAACGCGAGTTTATTTCTTCCCCTCAAGTTTCATCAAGTTTGGATGAAGAATGAACTAGATAAAAGCAAGTTCTGATTTCAGAGAAACAGAATAGCTTTTGTTTTCTACTACTGAGACATTTACCTGAGTGATCAGAGTCGACGATATTGAATATGATTTGCAGGTCAGATCGGTATCGGTACAGAGTTTCAATTAGAGTAGACTGAACCTAAAATAAATAAGGCTTTTCTAAGTGTTAAAACATACAATTAGTGACATAGATCAATTTTGGCAAATGTAACTAACACAAAACATCATCACTAATTCAAATTATAGGATTTGGACAGAAATCCCAGAAGACGAGCCTTCCCTTGGAGGTCCAGTCCTCTTTAATCAATAAAAGATCCTGCTCTCGTGTCTGCCCTCTGTGTTCTTTAGGAGACTGGGGCAAAGTGAACAAGGCAGCAGTAAATAGCAGTAGCCAACATTTACGGAGAGCTTTATGTGGATTATTTTATTCAGTCCTCTCCTACAACCCTAAAGAACAGTATCAGAACTGTCACGGTGTCCATTTTACAGTGGAATTTGAATCTCAGCTCCCTGAAGCCAAGACCTGTGATTTTAGCCACGATGGCAAATTGCCTCTGAAAGGATGTCGAGCATCTCCATCCTGTGGAGATTTTTATCTCCAACCTGCACTTTTACTTCCCTCCTCTCTGCTCTTAACTTTTGATCTTCCCGGTAAACCACCACCCAAGTCCTAGGTCCAATCAGCTTTCAGCTCCATGTTGTAACGAACTGCTGATGAGTTGTTAACTAATAAGTATTGGGATCTGACAATTCTCCTTGGAGCATTCCTATTTTAATAAGGGATTCTGCATCCTGAAGTCTTCAGGGCATATTCTGGGTCATGCCATCAAGTCTACACACTTACATTCTCATAGGGAATATAACTAGTATTTTAAATGTAGAAAAGAATGGATTTCACATCTGTCCTTCTTAAAATAAAAACCCTATATTTGACATGGAGTTACCCGCAGAAGCTTTTTCTTCTTTCTTTCTTTTAGCTTATTCTAAAAATGTACACATTTCCTGAGCAAATCACAATGTATCTGGGAGATTCCCCTTCAACCTATGCAAAAAGCCACTCTCATCCATTAGATGATTCTATTTCCAAATTGTCAAAGGACAAAATTACTCTTATCGGTTATCCGAATGGTGTTTCACTCTATCCGGGCTTTAGATGGGTCTATGTTTCACTTACCTCTTTCATAGATTTCCCAATGCGGATGTCTTGGAAGCTGGACGCATAGTCGATATTTCCATTCTTGTCGATGTTTACCAGATGTGAACCCAGGGTTCTCCATGGTAAGTTCAGCCCCAAAACATTCTCCATGATTAAAGCCCACTGTGCCATAGAAAGTTTCCCTAATGACAACAAAAGCCCATATAATGTTTTTAGTATTTGATTTTAAAAAATCCAACCTTCTTAGGAGAGCCTGGGATTTTGTGGCCTGGGGCCCTACTGCTCTCCTTCATATCCTTGCAGGACAAATCTCCTTAATGATTTATCCTACCATGCTCATCAACCCTGTGAAAGGAACAACTAAAGAAAGTCTTTTTTTTTTTTTAAGAGATTTTTCTATAGGGCCTTAACCACCTCACCACCTGCTGGCTCTGAGAATATATATCTTTTTTTTAGAGAGAAATTTTTGCTATAGAGCATGTGTACTTGCTGCAGAGACAGAGAGGTAGAAAGCGAGAAATCATCCCCCAGGGGGGATGACCATGCTTCAATCCCTTCTCCTCCATTCTCCTCTTGGGATTTTGGGCACTCATGCACATGTGCCTGGTGTGTTTCAAGCCACTAGGTCTGAGATTTGAACCGTGGTCAGCCATGTTGAAGTCTAGTGACATAACCACTATGCCATCTGCTGGTCCTGAGAATTTACATCTTTTTTCTTTTTAAGAATTACTTTATTTAACTTTATTTATTTATTTTAATTTGACGAGAGAGACAGAGCAAGAGAGGGAGAGGGAAGGAAAGCGAGAAAGCAAGCCACCAGGTCTGGGACTCGAACCACAGTCAGCCATGTGGGAGTCCAGTGCCTTAACCACCACGCCACCTGCTGGCCCCATTGGTAATCCTTTACATTAAATTCCCCTGTTCAAATTACTGATGTGGTTTATATATCCTGAATAGAGTGACTATTACACTAACACAGATGCTTCTCAACTTACAATTGGCTTGTGTCCCAATAAACTCATTGTAAGTTGATAATCCTAAGTAAAAAAAATAATAATAATTTAATACACTTAATATACCAAACATCACAGCTTAGCCTAGCCTACCTTAAATGTGCTCAGAACACTCACATTACCTTACAGTTGGACAAAATTTTCTTCCAAAGCCTACTCTAAAATAAAGTGCTGAGTATCTCGTGTGATGTATTGAATTCGGCACACTGTACAGCATCATTTGTTGACCCTCATGACAGCATGGTCATTGTGGAGCTGTGGCTTCATTCCTCCTTAAATGCCTCGTTTCAATATCTGCTTCCATCATCACACTGCTTTCTCCATGGTCTCTTCCTGTATCCCTCTCTTACAAGGTCTGTTGTGATTATATCAGGCCCGTTTAGATAAAGCAAGTACCCTGCCTAGGTTAAGGTCCTTATGGTAATCAAATTCACAATATCCCTTTTGCTACCTAAGGTCCTATTCACAGATTCTGTGGATTAGGATGTGGACATCTTGAGGGGTGGGGCACTGTTCAGTCCACCACAGCGTCTTCCTCATATTACTAATCTGTGAAGGAAGGCTTTCAACATTTCTCTATCAAGTATACTTGATAGATATTTTTTATGAGGTAAGGAAAATCACTTTAAACTTTTCTGATGTTTGTTAAAACTATGAACTCATTGGGATAGTATCTATGTCTCTGAAATGGGGACAATTCAGCAAGCTGGTGAACAAGTCTAAGAATTTTCCAGCTCTAGAAACAAAATGCCAGATGATTTCTAAGACCTGCATGTGATATTTTAAAAATGCAATACAAAGTAACCATTGATTTGGGAAAAAAAATAAAGTGGGTAAATAAAACCCTGGGGTGGAAAAAAAATCTATAAAACCAAGGTGAAATACATCAAATAATTCTTTCTGATTTTTTTAAAAAGAATTATTTATTTATTTAATTCCATTTGTTGTTGTTATTATTAGTATTTTAATTTGACCAGAGAGAGAAAGGGAAAGGGAGAAAGCAAGCCGCCAGGTCTGGGACTCGAACTGCAGTTGGCCAT
>NW_006160080.1:3281030-3288710 GCF_000334495.1 Tupaia belangeri chinensis | reverse complement strand
GCATTCCTAGAATAAACCAAATTTGATTATGATATATTACTCTTTTACTAATATTTCCTTTAGTATTTTTTCATCTAAATTTATGAATGAGATTAGCTTTTAATGTTCCTTTTTCACAGCATTCTTGTTAGGTTTTGGTATTGAGGTTATGATGACCACCTAAAATAGTCTGGGCAATGTTCTATTTCTATTATCTGGAAGACTTGGAGTAAGACTGTTTTTATGTCTTTCTCAAATGTATATTATAATATTATAATAGCTAATGAGGCTATCTGAATACAGAGCTTTGTTTGTGGAAAGTTCTCAATTTTCAGATCCAATTTCTTTTTTTTTTTTGAGAGGTTTTCGCTATAGGGCACGTGCACTTGCCAGACAGACAGAGAGAGACATAGAGACAAAAAGCAAGAAATCACCCCCCAGGGGGATGGTCACACCGCAATCCCTTCTCCTCCATTCTCCTCTCGGGATCTTGGGCACGCATGCACATGTGCCCAGCTTGAGTTCTAAGCCACCGGGTCTGGGATGCGAACCGCCGTCGACTACATGGGAATCCAGCGACATAGCCGTTACGGTAACTGCTGGTTCCCTCAGATCCAATTTCTTTAACAGTTGTATACTCGTTCAGATTTTCTATTTATTTTTGTGTCTGTGTTTGTGTTCACAAATATATTTTAGATATTTGTCCATTTGGTACAAAGTTTTAAGTTGTTGGCATCATAGTTTCGATAATAAATCCTATTACTTTTTAAAAAGTTTTATCCTTTCTTTCATGAGAGTGAGAGAAAAAGAAAAGTACACACCCTCAATAGGGTTCTACCTTTGATCCTCCATCTGCCTTCCCAGACAGCCGGGTCACAGGTGCCTATGCCCGATGTGTACAGGCTAATCGGGGAAGCAAACTTGCAATCTTCCATATGGATCCAGCTTCGCTTGAGCAGTGTATTACTGCTGTGCTACTGAGCTGGTCCCTCATCAGCTTTTCAATGTTTGTAAAGTCTGTAATAATAGCCGCCCTTTCGATCCTGGCATTGGTTATTTGTGTACGTGCATGCTCTCTCTCGCCAGGTTTTCCTCTATCAACTTTTCCACTTTCTTTGAAGAACTTTTTTTTTTTTACTTAGTTGGTCATAGTTTCATTTTTTAAAATGATAAGGTTATCAATGCCTCTCTAATTTGTATTCCATTAGTTTTAATAATTTGCATTTTCATTATCATTCAGGTTTGATATTTTAATTTTCAATCAGATTTCTTCTTTGATCCAGGGATTACTAATGTCTTTCTCATTTCCAAACCAAAGGGGAGTTTCAGGGCCATCTTATGTTACTGAGTTGTAGCTCAATTCTCTGTGTCAAGCATTAATCCTGTAATGCTTCCAATTCTTCAAAATCTGTTGAGATTTGTTTATGTTCACGTTTATGGCCAATTTTTGTGTTATACTTGTACTCAACAAGAACATGCATTTTATTTTTTATTTTTCAGTTTTTTAGGTTTTTTTGTATTAGGGTATGTGTACTCACTGGAGAGAGACAGTGAGAGGGAAAGTGAGAAATCACCTCCCAGTGGGGATAACCACGCCATAATCCCTTTTCCTTCCATGCCTTTTTTCTAAAAAAAGATTTATTTATTTAATTCCATTTGTTATTACTATTTTTAATTTGACTAGACAGAGACAGCAAGAGAGAGAGAAAGGGGAAGGGAGAAAGCAAGCCACCAGGTCCAGGACTTGAACCACAGTCAGCCATGTGGAAATCTAGCACCTTTAACTGCCAAGCCACCTACTGGCCCCAATTCTCCTCCATTATTTTCCTGGGATTTGGGGTGTACACACACACACACACAGGGCACCCAGCAAGATTTTCAAACTGCCAGGTATGGGGCTTGTACCACAGTCAGCCATGTGGGAGTCTAGCACCTTAACCTGCATGCCACCTGTTGGCCCCAAGAATATGTATTCTTAAATGTAGGGTATTGAGGTGCCATAGGACACATGTGCTCATTAGAGAGAGATAATGAGAGGGAAATCACCCCTCTGGGGGCATGACCATGTCAATCCCTTCCCTTCCATTCTCCTCCTGGGATTTTGGGCACACACACGCATGTGTCTGGCGTGATTTTCAAGCTGCCCAGTCTGAGACCTGAACCATGTTGGCCATGCGGGAGTCTAGTGCCTTAACCACTATACCACCTGTTGGTCCTGAGTTTTATATGTCTTATATGGATAGTTTGCTAATCTTTTGTCTGTTTGTTCTTTTAGTTCCCATTTATGATGGTGGGTTTTTCTACTTCTTGTTCTGTCAATTTTTATTTTACATATTTTTGAGGCTATATTAATAGGTACATACATATTTAGAATGGACTCCATTGGCAAACAATATTTTATGATTAGAAAGTAACTCTTTTTATTTCTGGAAATAGACATTTCTTCAGAGTCTTCTTTGATATCAATAAAGAAGTTGTTTTTGTTTATGTTTTCATGGTATACCATTTTCTAAGTTTAACTTTTTTCCTATATTTATTTATTTAGAGAGAGAAAGGGCAAAAAAGAGAAAGAGAGATAACACCCCCCTCAGGGGCTTGGTGCCAAGATCCTCCCCTCGCCTTCAGCCAGTCTTGGATCAGGTGTACTCTGGGTATTCAGGGAGGTCTCTGCACTTGAACTGGGAATCTTCCCACGTGGGATTGCCTTGTAGAGTGTAGTGTTTTACTGCCGCACCACTCTCTGATCCCCTAAATTTAACTTCTAATGTTTTATGTACATAATACCACTCTCTACTGGCTTCTTTTGACGTACTGATAAGTCAATCAGGATGTTGTGTCTTTGTGGCAATGTTTGCTTCTTTGCCTGCTTTTAAAATGTTCTCTTTGTTATTGGTGTTCCGTAGTCTCACCACATATATAGAGTTAACTATGTTAAGAGTGTGTCATTGTTGATTTAATTATATTATCCTGCTTGGGAATCATTGTTCCTGTTTACCTATGAACTTAAGTCTTTCAGGAATTCTGAAAAAGTCTCAGGCATTATCATGGCAAATACATCCTCTTGTACATTCTCTTTACTCTCTACCCTTTGGTACACTACTTAGATGTATATTAGACCTTCTCATTTTACTGTTTTACTTTTTTTTTCACTTTATTTATTTTTAATTTGACCAGAGAGGGATCGATCAAGAGAGAGAGAGAGAGAGAGAGAGAGAAACAAATAAAAAAAGAGAGAGAGAGAGAGAGGGAGAGAAAGTGAGAAAGCAATCTGCCAGATCCGGGACTCGAACCGCAATCACCCATGTGGGAGACCAGCATCCCTGACCACCACACCACCTGCTGGCCCCCTTTTTAACTTTCTTAAAAGAAATGTCTTTCTTTTACATTTTATTTATTATTATTTTTAAATTTGCTACAGGGCACATGTGCTCACCAGAGACAGAGAGAGAGAGAAGGAAAATGAGAGAGCAAGCTGCCAGGACTGGGACTTGAATTGTGGTCGGCCATGTGGGAGTCCAGCACCTTAACCATCATGTCACCTGCTGGCCCCATTGTTTATAACTCTTTTTTTAAAAAAAATATTTAATTTGTATTTATTTTAATTTGACCAGAGAGAGACTGAGAGAGAGAGAGAAGGAAAGTGAGAAAACAAGAGACCAAGTCCAGGACTCGAACTGAGGTCAGCCATGTGGGAATGTCCAGCACCTTAACCACCACACCACCTGCTGGTCCCATTGTTTATAACTCTTAATCTCTAATTCTGTCTTGAATAATATCTAATCTTCTGTTTAACCCATTCATTATGTTTTTCTTTAACAAGTATGTTTTTACATCTGTTTGGGTCTTCTTCACATCATTCTCTTTTTAAAAATGTATTTAGTTTTTAATTGCCAGGTGTGTGTACTTACCAGAGAGAGAGAGAGAAATAGAGAGATGGAGATTCAGAGAGAAAGCGGGAAAGGAGAAAAGCACCCCTGAGTGGGACATGGTTGTGTTGCAATCCCTTCTCTTCTATTTCTCCATCCTGTCAGGATTTGGGGTATGCATGCACACATGCCTGGCATGTTTTTCAAGCTTCTCAGGGCTAGGATTCCAACTGTAGTCAGATATGAGATACGGCTTCCCTTAACCATTGAGCTACAGGGCTGGCCCTCAAATAATTTTCTAATGCACTTTTGTGATTCTACCTTTTATTTCTTTAAATATTTCTTAATTAGTTATCTCATATTCTGTATTTGATAACTCCAATATCTATGTCCTTGAAGAACTAAATCTGTTGGTTTTGATTTTGCCATTTCTCACTCATAATAGCTTATCTCCTTGTTTGTTTGGTAATCTTTGGTTGTGAGCTCATGTTGGGAGAGCTTAATCTCTGGATATACTAATGGCCAATATTAGGGATTCTTGCCTTGAAGATGGATTTGCATGTGCTTGCCAGGAGTCAGGAAGTATTACAGACTTAAGACTACTTTGGGTCCTTTGGGAGTCTGGCTTAATGAGGAAGTCTCAAAATCAACCTTCCTATCTTTCTACTATACTACAGTTTAGGTTCAGGACTGATTGCTATACTGGTATAAGCATTTGCCCCCAGGACAATCCAACCTTTTGTGCTTGCTTGTTGCTCTATAATTCCATATGTGATTTCAAACCATTTCTCATGGAGGACAGAGATGTAGCCAGCAGATTTACCTACGTGGCTAGGAAACAGGAGGACCCTCTAGAGTATCTAGTCTGACATACAACCATAATAGAAGCCTAATTTAGATTTATTGCTGTTTTTTATGTCAAAAGAAGCTTAATGAAAAGGAGAAATAAGCCTTTTTAAAATATGAATAATGGATTACATTTTATTTTTATCTCTATCATTTCTTTCTAGCAAAAATGGAGAACTAAAATGCTAAGGAAGCAAAGAAAATGAAAAATGATCTGTATGTAACCTGGTATGTTAAAAAGATATAATAATATGTAATATTTTACCTGTTTTTCTGACATCATGACTTTGGAAAGCACGAATGAGGTCGGTTTTTCGTGAAATCATTCTCTCTTTTAATATCCTGATGGCGCTGCTCTCAATCGCACTCACCCTATGGTAAGAGAACAGTCATTAGGTGAAAGTTACATAACTCATCTTGTTCTGTTTTATATTAAGGTGTCATGCTAGCACTCACAAGTTTCCATTTCAAATGAATTACCTAAATACACATATGCATGTTACCAGATGATGAATATATGCATATGTAAAAACACATATGCTCATTTCATTAAATTTTAAAAGGATCACAAATATTGTTTTCTTTTTGATTCCAAAG
Organism: Tupaia belangeri chinensis; assembly: GCF_000334495.1. Taxonomy (NCBI): domain Eukaryota; kingdom Metazoa; phylum Chordata; class Mammalia; order Scandentia; family Tupaiidae; genus Tupaia; species Tupaia belangeri. The sequence goes on along the minus strand of NW_006160080.1, from coordinate 3,283,422 downwards.
GTTCACATAAGCAATTATTTGTAAAAGATGGAAAATAAAGAGGAAATTGCTATACCACATATCGTCATAACTATATTTATGGACAAAATTCAAGGCACCTCCAATAAATTCATGGAAACTGTATATTGTGTAAAACCATGTATGGATTACAAAAATTTTGTACTAAAATAAACTCATACTAGGGACCAGCAGTTGGTGTAATGGCTATGTTGCTGGACTCCCATGTAGCCGACTGTGGTTTGCGCCCCAGACCCGGTGGCTTAAAACTCACGCCGGGCGCATGTGTGTTTATGCCCAAGATCCCAAGAGGAGAATGGAGGAGAAGGGTTTGCAGGGTGGCCATCCCCCCTGGGGGATGATTTCTCATTTTTTATCTCTCTGTCTCTCTCTGCCTGTCTGGTGAGCACATGCGCCCGCCCTATAGCAAAAACTTCTCAAAAAAATTTAAAATAAATAAATCAATAAATAAACTCATACTGTAATTCCATTTTCTCCAGAAAATTTTTGAAGTTTCCTTATTTATGAAACATATATTACAATTCTATAGAAAAAGATAATTAAAAAAATGTGCTAGCATAGTTAGCTGACTAAGGATATAGAAAACTTAAACAGTACTCTAAATCAACTAGATCTAACAGAAATGTATAAAACAGGCCATTTGAAAACAGTACAATATACATTCTTCTAGAATACATATGGAACATTTTCCACAATAGACCCTATAGTAGGCCATAATATGAGCCTCAGTAGATTTTTAAAAATCTAAATCATACAAAGTATTTCTTCTGAACACAAAGAAAATACATTAGAAATTAATAACAGAAAGAAATTTGGGAAATTTACAAATATGAGGAAATAAAATAACACAATTCTTGATAACCAATGGGTCAAAGAAGAAACCACAAAAGATCTTGGAAAATAGTTTGGGATGAATGGATGAATGGACATCAAAATACGACATACTAAAGCATATAAGATGCAACTCAAGAAATGACTGGAAGGGAACCAGCAGTTAGCATAATGGCTATATCGCTGGACTCCCACATAGTCGACCACGGTTTGTGTCCCGGACCCGGTGGCTTAAAACTCACGCCGGGCGTGTGTGCGTGCGTGCCCAAGATCCCAAGAGGAGAATGGTGGAGAAGGGATTGCGGCATGACCATCCCCCCTGGGGGGTGATTTCTCGCTTTCTGTCTCTATGTCTCTCTCTGTCTGTCTGGCAAGTGCACGCGCCCTATAGTGAAAAACCTCTCAAAAAAAAAAAAAAAAAGAAATTACTGGAAGAAAACGTATAGCTATAATTATTTGTATTCTCAAATCAATAACATCATTGTCTACCATAAAAAAATGAAAAATAAAAGTAATCCAATGTAAGCAGAAGGAAGGAAATAAAAACAAAATGAGCAGAAAGAAACTATATAGAGACTAGAAAAGCAACATTGAAAATCAATAAAACCAGAAATTTGTTCTCTGAAAGGATAAAAAAATCAACAAATTTAAGACTGGCTCCCAAAAAAGAACACTCGAATTTCTAAAATCTGAAATGCAAGAGTGGATATGTCACTAGTGACCTTTTTTAAAAATAAAAAAGACTATAAGGGAATACTATGAACATAAACAAATACTATATATACCAACAAATTAGATAACCTAGATGAAATGGACAAATTCCTGGAAAGACACAAATTACCAAAAGACACAAACTACCAAATCTAAGAAACAAAAAGAAAAACTGAACGTGTCTGTAACAAGTAAAAAGACTTAATGATCTTTAATCTTAATAACAAACAACTCACAAAGAAAAGCCCAGGGCGAGATGGCTTTACTGAAGAATTCTACAAGGTACTTAAAGAGGAATTAACATCAACCCTTTACACAAATGTTAAAAAACATGAGATAGGGGACTAGCAGTTGGCATAATGGCTATGTCACTGGACTCCCATGTAGTCGACTGTGGTTTGAATCCCAGACCTGGTGGCTTAAACTCATGCCGGGCGCGTGTGCGTGCGTGCCCAAGATCCTGAGAGGAGAATGGAGGAGAAGGGATTGCAGCGTGGCCATCCCCCCTGGGGGGTGATTTCTCGCTCTGTCTGTCTTTCAGGTGAGTGCACTCACTCTGTAGCAAAAACCTCTGGAAAAAAAAAATGAGGTAGGAATGTTACTCCCTTTGGAAGACAATATTTCCCCAATACCAAAACCAGACAAAAGCCACAAGAAAAGAAAACTACAGATCAATATCTCTAATGAATATAGATGTAAAATCCTCAACAGAAAAGATTATATACCATGAGCAAGCCATGCCAAGTATACACATGTGCCTAAGATTCTGACAAAATAGAGAATTGAAGGGAAAAAGAGTTATGGTGTGACCAGACCCCATTGGGGTGGTGCT
>NW_006160080.1:3280185-3281013 GCF_000334495.1 Tupaia belangeri chinensis | reverse complement strand
GCCCCCTTGGGGTTGTGCCTCTTTCATTCCCCCCCCCCAACATGCACTTGTATGTACCCTCTGGGTTAAAAAAAAAGAAAAGATCAGGAACAAGACAAGGATATCTGCTCTCACTAGTTTTATTCACCTTTTTGCTGAAGATTCTAGCCAGGGCAATTAGGTAAGGAAAAGAAATAAAAGGCATCATATTGGAAAAGAAGTAAAACTATCTCTATTACCAGATACTATAATCCTGTATATACAAAATGTCAAGAATTCACTAAAAAACTATTAAAACTAGTAAACAAGTTCACTGAGATTATACCATACAAGATCAATATATAAAAATCAATTGTATAGTATGGTGATTAAGGTGCTGGACTCTCACATGGCAGACTGTAGTCTGAATCCTGGACCTGGTAGCTTGAAAATCATGCTGGGCACATGTGCGTGCATACCCAAGATCCCAGGAGGAGAAGGAATTGTGGCATGGCCCTCCCTGCTGAAGGGTGATTTCATACTATCCCGCTTACTGTCTCTCTCTGAGAGTACATGTACTCTATGGTAAACGCTTAAAAATATCATATATCTATACACTAGAAATAAAAATTCAAAAATGAATAATTAAGAAAACAATTCCACTTACTATAACACCAAGAATAAAATACTTAGAAATAAATTTAACAAGATAAACCAAGACTTGTACACCACATAGAACATTGTTGAAAGAAATGAAAGATCTAAATAAACAGGACAATATTCTACATTCATAAGTTGGAAGACAATATTAAGATGACAGAGATGGGCCCCCTGGGGCCCTGCTAAACCGGCGGCGGCGGCAGAGGCGGG
>NW_006160080.1:3263667-3278229 GCF_000334495.1 Tupaia belangeri chinensis | reverse complement strand
TCTCTCTCTCTCTCTCTCTCTCTCTCTCTCTCTTTCTCTGGTCAAATTTAAAAAATAATAATGATGAATAAAATTAAATAAAAGGAATTCTGAGAAAAAAGATAGCAAAAACCTTCAAATAGATCTACAGATTCAACATAATCCCTATCAAAACCCCAGCTGGCATTTTTTCCTTGCAAGTTGATTATAAAATTCATATGGAGGGTCCAGCAGGTGGCGTAAGTGGTAAAGGTGTTGGACTCCCACATGACAAACTGCAGTTTGAGTCCTGAACCTGGAGGCTTGAAAATCATGCTAGGCATATGTGTGTGTGTGTGCATGCCCAAAATCTTAGGAGGAGAATAGAGGAAAAGGGACTCTGGCATGGCCATACTCCCTGGAGGGCGAATTTTTACTCTCTCTCTGTCTCCCCAGAGCACACATGCACCCTATAACAAAAATCTCTAAATATATATATATATATATACACACACACATATATACGCATATACATATACAAATATATGTATATATATATGATATGTAAATGCAAAGGATCAAAAATAGCCAAAACAGCCTTTAAAAAGAAGTACAAAAATTTAACTCACTCAGTTTTCAAAGTTACTACAAATCTACCATAATCAAGACAGTGTAGTTCTTGCATTAGGATAGACTAATAAACAAGTAGAATAAAATGTAAAGTCCAGAAATAAACCCTTTCCCTCATGGTCATTTTTATTTTTTTAAAAAAAAGGTTGTTGCCGTATGGCATGTGTGTTCACAGAGAGAGAGAGAGAGAAGAAAAGTAAGAAATCACCTTCCAGGGGGATGATCACACCCAATCCCTTCTCCTCCTTTCTCCTCTCCGGATTTTGGGCACACTCACACACACCTGGCACAATTTTCAAGCCTCTGGGTCTGGGACTCAAACTGCGGTCGACCACATGGGAATCAGCGTCTTTGCCACTATATCACCTGCTGACCCCAGTCAATTGATTTTTGATAAATGTGCCATGACATTAAATGGGGGAATGATAGTTTTTTCAACTGATAGTACTGGGACAACTTGATAGCCACATTAAAAGAATAAAGCTGGACCCTTACCTTGTAGCATACACAAAAATTAACTCAGAATGGATCAGAGATTAGACCCAGAGACTAGAGCCAGATGGTGGCCACAGAGGTAAAACAGGGCACTTGGCAAGGCAATCTTCCATGAGAAGGTGGCCAATTCAAGTGCAGAGACCTCCATGAGCATGCTGGGCATGTGCTTGCCTGTGATCCAGGGCTGCTGAAGGCTGGAAGTGGATCATGGCATTGGGACCTATTAGGGATGATGTCTCTGTTACTCAGAGAAAAAAATAAATGGATAAACTTTTTAAAAAAAGTGGATAAGAGACTTAAATTTAAGAGCTAAATCTAGAAAACTCTTAGAGGAAAACATAGGGGTCCAACCTGTGGATTGGTGGTTAGGGCAGTTGGATCCCACATAGCCAACCATGGTATTTACGTTCTGGGCCCAGCCACCAGTGAAACACACTGGGTACGTGTGTGTGTGTGTGTGTGTGTGTGTGTGTGTGTGTGCTCAGAATCCGGAAAAAAAAGGGAGAAACAGAGGGGAAGGGATCACAGCGTGACCATTCTCTGTGAGGGGTGATTTCTTGCTTTTCTTCTCTCTTTTTTTCTCTCTTTCCAGTGAGCACACATGCCCTCTGGAAAATCATGTTTTAAAAAGGAATACATTCTTATGACTGAATTAGGCAATGGCTTCTCAGATAAGACATTAAAAGTGCTAGCAACAAAAGAAAAAAAATTGGACTTCATCAAAGTGAAAAATTTTTTGTGCTGTAAATACCACTAAGAAAAGAAAAAGAACAAAAGAAACAAAAAAGATAAACTGGGCCTCTTCAAAGTGAAAAATTTTTGTACTGCAAATAATACCATTAAGAAAGGGAAATGATGAGTCAGCTAGTGATTGTTGGATCCCATATGGACAACTGCATGATTCGAGTCCTAGACTTGGCAGCTTGAAAGACATGCCAGGCATGATGCATGCATGCATGCCCAAAGTTCCAAGAGGATAATAAAGGAGAAGGAATTGTGGCATGGTCAACCCTGTGGGGATTGCTTTCTCATCCCCCCCCCCGCCCTCTCCAGCAAGCACATTGCCCTATAGCAAAGCAAAACAAACAAACAAAAAAATTAAAGAGAAAAAAGGAAAGGAAAAAGGCATCCTAAAGAATGAGAAAGAAGGGAACCAGCAGTTAGCGTAATGGCTATGTTGCTGGACTCCCATGTAGTCGACCGCGGTTCGCGTCCCAGACCTGGTGGCTTAAAACTCACACCGGGCGCGTGTGCATGCGTGCCCAAGATCCCGAGAGGAGAATGGAGGAGAAGGGATTGCGGCGTGACCATCCCCTCTGGGGGGTGATTTCTCGTTTTCTGTCTCTATGTCTCTCTCTGTCTGGCGAGTGCATGCACCCTATAGCGAAAACCTCTCAAAAACAAACAAACAAACAAACAAAAGAATGAGAAAGAATATTTGCAAATCATATATCTAACAAGTGATATGTATATGGAATACATAAGGAACTCCTAAAACAATAATAAAGAATATTAACTCAAGTAACATGTAGAAAGGATCTGAAATACACATTTCTTCGAAGAAGATACACAAATGTCAATAAGAACATGAAAATTTGCTTCAGTATCATTTATCAAAATGGGAATGTAGATTAAGACCACAGTGAGATTCTACCTTATGCCCACTAAGATGGCTATAATCAAAAAGATTATAATAAATATTGGCAAGGATGTGGAGAAATTGGAATCCTCATGTACAGAAGGTGAGAATAAAAAAAATGTACAAAATTGGGGAAAAAATGGGAAGTTCTTCAAAATGCTACAGGCAATCCAGCAAATCCTCTTTCAAGTATATACCTAAAAGAAATGAAAACATATGCATAGACAAAAACTTGTCCACAAGTGGTGATAACAGCATTATTTATGACCAAAAAAGTGGAAACAGCCATCCTTGATTCCCTATCCCTATCCCTCTGCCATGTCCTCCCCTCCTCCCATTGTCTCTGGTATCCATGATTGCTTTCTATGCCTTTCCCCCCCATTTAATTGATTTGCTAATGAACTTAGTTTGTCTAAACATTTGCAATAGCAAGCACAGCTGATATATACATACACAAGAACCCATGTCTGACTTTAGGCATAAACCTCAGTGAGCAGAATACTATAAAGCAAAATGTACAAGACATAAGAAACTGAAAATTGTCTGTTGATAACAAGTGTGTTGATGTGCTTGATTGAGCCAACAGTGTATTTTGGATGGAAAATTCATTTTGTATACTGTAATAATGTGTAGCGTATTAATGTTAAAAAAAGAAAAATTAATTAATAAAAAAATGAGAAAAAAAGTGGAAACAGCAAAAATGTCCAGCGTGGTTAAGGCACTGGACTCCCATAAGGCTAGCTGCAATTTGAGTACTGACCCTGGTGGGTTGCTTTCTCTATCTCTCTCTGGTGGGCTGGCTCTGTGGCCTGGTGGTTAAGGCAGCTGGATCCCACATGGCCAACCTCATGGTTTGAGTCCTGGTCTGGGAAGCTTGAGAAAAATGCCAGGCACACCTGCATGCATGCCCCAAATCCCTAGAGGAGAGAGAAGGATAACGGATTGCAACATGGACATCCCCCTTGGGGGATGATTTCTCACTTTCTCTGTCTCTCTTTGGCGAGCACACATGCTCTACAGCAAAAACTAAGTAAGATAAAATAAAATAAAATAAAATAAAATAAAATAGGAGTGAAATACTTTTCCATGCTACAACATGAATGAACCTTAAAACACTGTGCTGAATGAAAGAAGCCAGTTGCAAAAAACCCACATGTGTGACCCTATTTATATGAAATGTCCAGAATAGGCAAATCCCTAGAGACAGAATATAAATTGGTGGCTGCCTAGAGCAATGATGAGAGGTGACTAGGAAGTGACTGGCGATAGGCAATAGTTTCCTTTTGAGAATGATAAAAATGCTCAAAAATAGGTAATTGTGATGGTTGCATAACTCTGTAAATATACTAATTATCATTGAATTATCATACTTTATTGTTTAGAATTATTTAATTTTATTTATTATTATTTCTTATTTTGACCAGAGAGAGAGAGAAAGTGAGAAAGCAAGCTGCCAGGTCCAGGACTCAAACTATGGTCAGCCATGTGGGAGTCCAGTGCCCTAACCACCATACCTCCTGCCAGCCCCGAATTATATACTTTAAATGGTAACCATACAGCATATACTTGTTAGTGCTTATCTTTTTAATAATAGCCATCCTAAAAAATGTGGGGTGACATCCCATTGTGGTTTTGATTTGCACTTCCCTGATAATTAGTGATGCTGAGTTCATGTTCCTGTTGGCAATTGTCTGTCTTCTTTGGGAAAATGTTCAAGTCTTTTGCCTTTTTTTTTTCTTTGAGAGAGATATTTTTGGTAGAGGGCACATGCATTCACCAGAAAGATAGAGAAAGAAAGACAGAAAGCAAGAAATCACCCCCCAGAGGGGATGGCAATGTCACAATCCCTTTTCCTCCATTCTCCTCCTGGCATTCTGGGCATGCACACACATGCACCCAGTGTGAGTCTCAAGCCACCAGATCTGGGACTCAAACCACAGTCAACCCCGTGGGAGTTCAGTGCCACAACCACTATGCCACCTGCTGGCCACTTTTGCCCATTTTGATGTGTTGTTGTTTTTTTTTTTTTATTGCTATTGGGTTTTTGAGTTCCTTATATACAGGAACGTTTGCAGAAATGACATTGTTTTTATTTTGCTTTTTTAGGTTTTTGTCATAGGACACCTGTGCTTGCCAGAGAGAGAGAGACAGTCAGAGACAAAGAAAGGCAAAGTGAGAAATCACACCCCAGGAGGGATAGCCATGCCGCAATTCCTTCTCCTCCATTCTCCGCTCGGGATTCTGGGCATGTATGTACACATGCCCAGTGTGAGTTTCAGGTCAACAGGTCTGGGACTCAAACCACAACTGGCCATGTGGGGGTCCAACGCTTAAACCACCACACCACCTGCTGGCCTCATTGTATTATTTTTCAATGCAAAGGGCTGGAAACAATCTGGATGTTCATCAATTGAAAATAATTTAGTTACTCCAGGGGCCGGCAGGTGGCATGGTGGTTAAAGGTGCTGGATTCTGACATGGCCAACCATGGTTTGAGTCCTAAACCTGGTGGTTTGCTTTCTCACTTTCCTTTTCTCTCTCTCTATGTCTCTGTCTGGTCAAATTGAAAAATAATAATAACAAATGGTATTAAATAAAAATAAATAATTCTCTTTTTGGGGGGAGAGGTTTTTGCTATAGGGCACATGCACTCGCCAGAAAGACAGAGAGAGAGAGAGATAGAAAGTGAGAAATCACCCCCCAGGGGGGATGGTCACGCTGCAATCCCTTCTCCTCCATTCTCCTCTTGGGATCTTGGGCACACATGCACACGCACCCGGCGTGAGTTTAAACCACCGGGTCTGGGACTTGAACTGTGGTCGACTACATGGGAGTTCAGCAACATATCCATTATGCTAACTGCTGGTCCCAAATAATTCTTTAAAAAAAAAAGAAAAGAATTTAGTTATTCCATAAGTGTTTTAGTACATGTATACTTTAGAATATTGTACATCTACATAAAAAGAATGAGTTAGGTCTTTAAATACTAACTTGGAGTGATGCTCATGATACAATCTTTAGGGGAAATAAAGAATCAGATGAAGAACAGGGTGTGCAGTGTGATTCTATTTTTTTAAAATAAATGTATTTATGTTTAATATCTTTCTTCTCACACTGAGCTATATATTTGATGAGGGGATGTTTGCCTATTTTGTTTATTTCTATATCACCTGTGTCTAGAACAATATCTGACACACAGTAGGTGTTCAGAAATTGATTTTGCTGAATGAGTGAACAATCACTTATCCGTTTTTGTAGGAGCAAGGAGAAGAGGGCGTAAAGGGACACTCTAGGCTGTCAGTTTTGGTTACCTCGGTGGAAAATTGATTATTGAGAAGGAGAAAGAAGATCATTAACATTTTCTCTGTTTTTCTCTCTCTCTTTTATTAACAAACATGGGGCCCTAGCAGGTGGTGTGGTTGTTAAGGTGCTGGATATTCCCACATGGTCAACCACAGCTCGAGTCCTGGACCTGGTGTCTTGCTTTCTCACTTTCTCTCTCTCTCTCTCTCTCTCTCTCTCTTTGTGTGTGTCTCTCGCTGGTCAAATTAAAATAAATGAACAAATGGATGAAATCAAATAAATAATTCTTAAAAAATTAAACATGGTTAGTTTTATAATGTAAAAAAATCTAAAATGGAAAATATTAAAGGAAGAAAAGGAAGACAGGCTCTAAATGCCATCACGCCATCATGACCGGATGGGGCTGTTTGTGGCTGTGGTAGGTTGGAGCAGGGGCAGTGCTTATTTTCTTTATATTCAGTTAGAATCGTGGTTGCTGACTACTTTATAAATCTGAAAAGAAGGATGAAATAAAAATTGATTGCTCTTTTTGGTTTCAAATATGGGTTACATTCACCACCTGGTGTCTGAAACTATTTTGCTTTTCTTTATACCGATGAGTAACAAGTAAGTTCACCCACATGTCTGCTCTTGGTCATTGAGACTAGTTCTACTCAATCACCAGTGCTCAGTATACACACCTTTGATGAAGAGGCTTCAGGCATGTGGCCCTAGTTACTTGGTACTGGAAAAATCGAGGGGTTGTACCGCAACTCAGTCTGATGTAAGCACCTCGATTACTGCCTTCTTCATAATAATTGGAAGCAGAAAATACAGTAACAACCTGAATAAAGGAAAAGAGAATCAGATTCATGTAAAATTAGTTCTCAAAAGGTCATTTAATAAAGTCAGGAATAGCTCAATTCTTAAAAAGCAAAAAAATTAAAGTTCATAACCTCTATAATTATCCAAGTCCAGCATGATTTCCTGTGATTCCATCAGAGGAAACAAGGCTTTTTGCTTCGAGTTCCAGAAGCACAAACTCCTAGCCACTCACCTCATACCCACAGTGCGTGACCCTGCAATCCTGTGTACCAGTCCCAGATCTTAAAATCCTCTTTGGTGTGTGGTTTGTAAACTGTAATTTTCCAAGGAAATAAATCCCTTATGTTCATGCCTTGTAATATTTGAGCATTCCAAATAAAACTTGTCTAGTATCTCAGTCTTTTTTCTTTACTGAGAGCTGAGTGATTTAGAGGATATAGGGCCCTGCAAAACCAGTGCTTTAAGGGTAGAGAAAAAGTGGCTAGAATAAGGGACCCTCGCCACTATCTTGGCAAGGAACCAGCTCTTGGGCCATGGTGGAGTATGGGAGGACAATACCTGCTGGTGACAGGGAACTTGTGGTAATGAGCATATCATTTCAGACACGTCACTGTTATTTTCTATTTTCTTATTACAAAGAACCCCTAAGTAACTTTGCCTTACCCATCTTGCAATGGTAGAATGAGTAAAATGAATTAATACAGAAAAGCAAAGTGCTGACATAGAAGGAAATGTATATAATTTGGAATTCACTTTTTATTTATTTATGTCCACTATTAAAAAAAAGGGGCATCATAGGACAACTTGGGATATAAACCAGTTCCTCAGTCTTCACCTCTTCTAGCCTTATCAGACACCGTGAAGGAGCACACATGCTCCGTTTTAGTGGCCACAGCTAAACTGTCCCCAGCAAGCAACTTGCTGGAGATCATATACTCGGCAAGTTGAAAGGAAACAGGCTTTGTGTTTCCTGCCCTACACAGGGGACATGCAAAAAGTCAAGGAGAGCAAACTGGATTCACTACTGCCTTTTATGTGCTCCGTGAGGACTTGTGCATCCCCGACCCTACTGTGTGGGAGAGTTGCCCTACAATTAGTCAAGAAAGAACCTTTCTGTATGTGTACTTAGTGCCATGCATCAGAATTTCTGTTTCTGGGATTAGGGAAGATCAAAGAAATAAGCCACACTAGCATCTCTGAGGGAAAGAAATGGTGAGGCCTCATCAAAAACCTATGTGAACCCTACACTCATGGTTTCTGTTCTAGGGAAGAACATCTTCTCATGGCTGCCAGGTCAGACATACTATGAAGAGAAGGCTTTCCTAAGAAAGAATTTCTGTGAGAAAGTCACCAACAACGTTGGCTTACCTTCCCATCGTGGCAGATTTCATATCCTTCGGGCTTACATTCGTGAGACCTAATGAGCATCTTCAACTGATATTTACTAAGAATCCTAGAGGTAACATCTGGTCCAAAATAGCAGCCACCTCCTCGACTTGTATTTGAATACCAGCCCTATTTGCCTCTAGGATCACTCCACAGAAGATCAATAACCTTGGAACAATAAACCAGATTAGGCTGCTATTTACAAGTGAGAGTCTTATCTTTCTTTTGAATACCAGCCCTATTTGCCTCTAGGATCACTCCACAGAAGATCAATAACCTTGGAACAATAAACCAGATTAGGCTGCTATTTACAAGTGAGAGCCTTATCTTTCTAGATTCCAACTTAATGAGCCAGAAATATCAACACAAGGTATCCCAAGGATTACTTCTCATTTCTTCTTCAAAATTGTTTCACGTTCATCTCCTCCATGAATCCTTTCCAGAATAATGTTAATACCCATAGCCATCCCCAACCCTTTCTGCTCATCCCCAATAACCAATTTAGCAATAACAATAACCAAAGTGGCAACACAAAAGCACACCGCCAAAAAAAGCCCCTTTTTTTTTCCTTTTTTTTTTTTTTTTTTTTTTTTTTTTGCCAGAGAGCATGTGCATTCACCAGAGACAACAGAGAAAGAGAGGGAGAAAGCCCCTCCCCCCCACGATGGGGTGTGATCATGCTGCAATCTCTTCTCTTCCATTTCTTCAAGCTGTTAAGATTTGAGGCAGGCATGTGTACACACCCAGCATGTGTTTCAAGTGATCTTCCCTAATCCCATAAATTTAAACCATTATCTACCTTGTGGCATCTGACTCCCTAAAGCACTAGGCCAAAGAGCCTTTTGTTTGTTTGTTTGTTTGTTTAGGTTTTTGCCATAGAATATGTATGCACACCAGAGAGAGAGAGAGATAGAGCTACACTTTTGCTATAGGGTGTATAAGCTCACCAGAGAAACACAGAGAGAAAAAGAGACAGAAAACAAGAAATCATCCCCAGGGGGGGATGGCCACACCACAGTCCCTTCTTTTCTATTCTCCTCTTGGGATCTTGGGCATGCACACACACATGCCTGGCATGAGGCTTAAGCTGCTGGATCCAGGACTCAAACAGCATTCGATTATGTGGGAGTCCAGCGACATAACCATTATGCCATCTGCTGGTCCTGCCTTTCATTTTTTTAATCTTTAAAAATCACATTACAATTACTCCATAATTGTTGAATCTAATTGTCAGAGGATGCATATGTTCATCAGAGACAGAGAGAGAGGAAGAAAGCAACCCCACATGGTGTGTGGTCACACCACAATCCCTCCTCTTCCATTTCTCCATCCTGTTGGGATTTGGGGCACACACATACACATGCCTGGTTTGTTTTCTAAGCTGCCAGGATCTGGGATACGGCTCCCTTTACCTCTAGGCTATGGGGCCAGCACAGTTCTTTTCTCTTAAAAGAGCTTCATTGTCATGTCTAGAGCAGGAAGTAGCTCCCCACAATGAACACACATTAAATGTTCTTAATATGTTCAAAGAGATAAGGTAGATCTCTCAGCTACCACTTTGGCCTAGGTTTTTGTCCTGTTGAACACAGCCTGAACAAGCCTTTGCTCCTTCCCATCACAAATACAGAAAACTGTTCATTCAAGAACATCTCAAGCATCCTCTTCACCTTTTGCACCCTCGATAAGTACATTCTCAGCTTCAGCAATACATTTAGACCGTGACTGGTTTCCACAATGTGTTCTCCTAAATCCACAAGTGTTTTATTAATACAGTAAGACATTTCCTTTTGGGGCTCAGAGGTAAATGCAGGTTACACAATGCCCAGGACTGAAGACTCATGTTTCTAAGAATATTTTTCACAGAAACTCAGAGGATTGCCCCTTATAAGTCTCATTTATATATATTAATTTTAATTTATTTTATACATTCAATCACTATACATCACTTAGCTTATAAAGTGAATTTATCCAACGTGAATACACTTCATATTAGTCCAGTTGAGGATACTATATACATTATCATCAAGAGATAATAATCCATGTCTGTAGCCCATAAATGTCTTTATAATGTTTCCTTTTTTATGTTTCCTTTTTAAAATTCTCCTGTAAAAACTTAAAGAGTAGTGATAAAAACTACCTTTATCACTAAAGTTATACAACCAAAACTCTCAAAACTCTCAGGATTTCACTTTTAAAATCTATTTTTTAAGAGATATTTTTGCTATAGGGCACATGCGCTTGCAGGAGAGACAGAGAGAGACAGAGAAACAGAGAGTGAGAAATCAACCCCAAGGGGGATGGCCATGCTACAATCCCTTCTCTTCCATTCTCCTCTTGGGTTCTTGGGCATGCACACACGCACCCAGTTTGAGTTTTAAGCTGCCAGGTCCAGGACTTGAACTGTGGTTAACTATGTGGGAGTCCAGCAACGTAATCATTATACCAGCTCCTGATATAACCATTATACCAGTTCCTCACTTTCAAAACCTTTAAAAGCAGGCTTTCATGTTAGCTGACCTATTAGGTATCTTAAACTCCTAAAGGGTAAAATTCTAAGAGTTTATACTTATCCCCTGAATCTTTCGAGGGCATAAAGAGCACACATCTGAAGCTGGGTAGTTGTTCTAGTGAATCCAAATCAGATCTTGAGAAGAGGACCAGAAATGGTTGCTCCATTCAACCTGACTAGATACCCATTTATAGGTCTGGTATTAAAGAGAAGTTAGAAATGAGAGAAATGAGGAACAAAACAGAACAACACACACACACACACACACAGTAGAGAGAAGAAACAGAACTGGCAGAAGAGCTCCCCTGGAATGATAAGCATGTGGCCAGAACTGGGGAGACCCCTGACCAGGCACACATCAGATCTTGCAGAGTTGCTGATGACTGGTTGATGTGAGAATTAAAACTGTCCAAAAAAGAGTCAACTCAGGAGTCTCCTTTCTTTCCCACTGAATTCCAGCATTGGCACAGCCCTACCCCACAAATAAATACAGTGTAACGGTTTTTCTTTACTGGTGTTTATGACAAAAAAAAAAAAAAAGAATTTAAAAGAAAAAAGAAAAAACTACTTCACATTCAGCTGAGTCATATCTGCCCTTACACCACAAATTCATGTTTGGAGGACTTGATTTGACCTGTCGTATGATGAAAGAGGAAATGTGGATCACATGGAGCTGTGTTTTATTTGGAGGGGATTAATTGTTTAATGCATACATGGGATGTCAATTATTAATAACCTGAATTACCTCTTGAAAACCTCTTAAATTTTCCTCATGACCAGCCATGGTAACACGGTAGCAGAGGCACTGCTGTGCAGTGCTGGAGGTCATATGGAAAGTCTCTGGGGTCGCTTCCGGGGTCTGCCCAGACATGCTGGGCACGCCCAGAAGCTCACTTATGATTCTGGCTAGCTAAGAGCTGGGAGGGGTGGGAATATCACAGTATAAAGACAGGTGGAGAGTGCCTCTCTCTCTCTCTCTGTCTCTAGAAAAAAAACTTAAAAAAAATTACCCTTAAAGAATAGTATACATGATTATATATATAACCCTATACATTAATATAGCTATGTAATTATTTTACACATGTGATAATGGACAGTATATGATAAACTATGTGAAAATAAAATCACAATATTTTTCTCCTTTTGGGCCATTTGCAATAATTGAAATTCACATAAATTAAATGTATACAAGATGGGACTCTGGTGAGTTAGAATAAACGCCAGCCAAGGAATTAACTCCAAGTAATTACCTCTATCACATGGGGCAAATTAAAATGTTTTGGCCTTAGCTGTCATCAGTAAAATGAGAAAGAGATATCTATCACTCATTTGTCTTTGATTCAAAGACCTAAGGGGTGATGGTTATATGCAAATGAGCTTTACCTTCAGAATCCATTCCACAAGTTCTGTATTTCTTTTTATCTGCACAAAAATCATTCATTTGACTATATTTATTCAGATTTTGGTCACAACATAGACTTAATTCTGGAGCTCACAAACAAAACAATTTTGCATAGGGTCCTTTGTTGGTGAAACAAATTCTTCAGTAGAAGACATCTCTTCCCTCTTAATGACAGCCTATCTTCTGAAATGCAGGAGCATTTGAGTGGTAATTTTATGAAAGATTAATTATTTGTAACACTCTTCTCTGAAAATTTTCGAATCAAAACATGGGAAAATTTTACTGAACTGTAGCTTTTATAACACCTGGTCAACAAAACTCTATTTGTGTCTCAGCCTTCTAAATCTCCTCAATCTAAAATAAATCCTTCAAGAAGTGCCCTGTGTCTGTCTTCAGCTCTAAGTAATCCTGTTTCCAAGAGTATGCCTGAGGAGAGTTAATAGCTCTGAAAGATGTATCTAAATGCTTCTCTTCTAAGATATTCATATGATAGAGTCACTATTTTTTTTGTATTTTCCCCTTAGATAATGATGTGCCCTTCTTCCACCTTTCAAACACATCTTTAAAAAAAAAATGTTTATAAGTGCATGTGCAAATATGAGAAAATTAGAGAGACAGAAGGAGAAGCCACTCCACAGGGCTCAGTCACATTGCAATCCCCTTCCTCCAGTCCTCCGCTCTCCAAGATCCTGGGCATATATGCAAGTATCCAGAATGTTTCCAGGCCGACCCGCAGGGTATTTGAATGAGATCACATTTGGCTTGCAGTCCCGCAGTTCAGAATGCTACTGATGGGGGACCAGAAGTTAGTGTAATGACTATGTCACTGAACTCGCATGTAGTCAACCGTGGTTGTCCCAGACCCGGTACCTTAAACTCACGCCTGGCGTGTGTGTGTGTGTGTGCCCAAGATCCTGAGAGGAGAATGGAGGAGAAGGGATTGCAGTGTGGCCATCCCCCCTAGGGGGTGATTTCTCGCTTTCTGTCTCTCTGTCTTTCTGGCAAGCGCATGTGCCCTATAGCAAAAACCTCTCCAAAAAAAAAAGAAAAGAAAAAAGAAAAAAGAATGCTACTGATGGTACCATAGAGGCTAGGCCGAACATACCATTTTAAAAAGTGTGCTGATAGGGCCAGCAGGTGTCATGACAGTTAAGGCACTGGAATACCACATGGTCAACAGTGGTTTGAGTCCTGGACACGGTGGCTTGAAAATCACACCAGGTGTGTATATGTGTATGCCCAAAATCCTTAGAGGAAAATGGAGAAGATTTTAGGGTGTGGCCATTCCCTAAGGGGGTGATTTCTCACTTTCCCTTTCTCTGTCTCTCTCTCTGTCTCTCCAGTGAGTGCACATGCCCTATGGCAAAAACATAAAAACCAACCAAATAAAAAACTATGTTCATCTCAGACCTTCCGGCCAGGTCCTTAGGTTTCTTTAGATGCTTTCCTCCTGCTTCTTGTCTGCCCTTTGCCTCACTGGATGAGTGGTGACTAAAGTGGGTCATGTCCTTCCTGAGACCTCCAATCACTTTCAAGTCATCTATCCCTTCCAAAAAATAGCACAGTCATTCAAGTCAGAAGGATCAGATTCTGCCCTATCACTCACTGACTAGTTAAGGGGACTCAAACAAGTCATTTCCCTCTTGAGAGCCTTCTCAGTGAGGCTGACTTTCCTATTTAAAGTTGCAATTTTGTCCCTAAGTCCAGTTCTCCTGTTTCTCCCACTCTGTTCTAGTTTTTTTGTTCTTTTCTCATAGAACGTATTATTTAGTGTCTCATTTACTTACTTATTATAATATTGTTAATTATCTAACTCCTTCCCCTAGAATGTAAGCTCTATCAGCTAACAGATCTTTGTTCATTGGTATTTCCCAAAAGCCTAGAACAGTATTTGGCACACAGTAGATATGAATTCCTCAGAAACTATTAGAACTAATCAGGTTATCCCATGGCCTGGTGGTTATGTGAGCTGGATCCCACATGGCAAACTGTGTGGTTCAAGTCCTGGACCTGAAAGTCTGAAAAACATGTCAGACACATGTGAATGCATGCTCCAAATCTCAAAAGGATAGAAAGATGGAGGAGAAAGGATTGCAGCATGATCATTTCCCATGGAGGGGTGCTTTCTTCTCCCCACTTCCTTATCTATTTCTCCCTGGTGAGCACCCAGTCCTCTAGCAAATTTATAAAAAGAAGAAGAAGACAGAAAAACTATTAGAACTACTAAACAAATAAAAATTTACAATATGAGGTCAGCATATAAAAGTCAGTTATAGTTCTATACACTAGAAATAAATAACCCAAAATAAAATTAAGAAAACAATTATATTTACACACTTTTTTTTTAGAGTTTTTTGCTATAGGACACGTGCGCTCACCAGAAAGACAGAGAGAGACAGAGAGACAGAAAGTGAGAAATCATCCCCCCCCGGGGGG
>NW_006160080.1:3260571-3263655 GCF_000334495.1 Tupaia belangeri chinensis | reverse complement strand
CCCCCCCGGGGGGGGATGGCCACACCGCAATCCCTTCTCCTCCCTTGTCCTCTTGGGATCTTGGGCACATACGCACACGGGCCTGTCATGAGTTTAAGCCACCAGGTCTGGGACTCGACTACATGGGAGTTCAGCGACATAGCCATTACACCAACTGCTGGTCCCAACAATTCTATTTACAATAGCATCAAAATACTTAGAAATAAATTTAACAAAATAGGTTTAAGACATGTACATTGAAAAGTATAAAAACACTGTTGAAATTAAAGATATTAATAAATACAAAAATGTCCCATGCTTATGGGATTTAAAGATATAATGTTGTTAAGATAAGAATATTACCCAACTTGATCTATACATTCAAGGCAATCCCTACTATTATCCCAGCTGCTTTTTGATAGAAATTGACAAATTGATCCTAAAATTGATATGGAAATTTAAGGGACCCAAAATAGCCAAAACAATCCTAAAAAAAATAATAAAAGAACAAAGCTGGAGAATTCACACTTCTTAATTTCAAAACTTTCTACAAAGATATAGTAACCAAAATTATATAGTACTGACATAAGGACAAACATATAGATTGTGAAATATAATTAAGAGACTAGAAATAAAATTCCATATTTATGATGAACTGATTTTTTTATAATAGTGCCAAGAAAATTAAATGAGGAAAGAAGAATCTTTTTAACAAATGGTGCTGGGATAACTGGACATCCACATGAAACAGAATGAATTTGGACTTCTTCCTCATATCACACATTCAAAAATTAACTCAAAATCCATCAGACACCTAAATGTAAGAGCTAAACCTATAAAACTCTTAGAAGAAAATACAGTAGTCAATCTTCATGATTTTGGGTTAGGCAATGCCTTAGATACACTGCCAAAAACATAAGCAACCAAAGAGAAAAATATATCAACTGGGTTTTGTCAAAATTAAAAACTGCTCTGCTTCAAAGGACACTATCAAGAAAGGAAGAGGCAATTCACAGAATGGGAGAGAATATTTGCAAATAACATATCTGATAAGGGATTTGTACCTGAAAAATATGCGTATATTAAAAAGAAAGAAAAAATCCTTTGGGGCCAGCAGGTACCATGGTGGTTAAGGTTCTGGATCCCACATGGCCAACTCCACAGTTTGAGTCCCAGACCTGGAGGCCTGAGAATCACACTAGGAATATGTGCATGCATGCCCAAAATCCTAAGAGGAGAATGGAAGAGAAGGTGTTGTGGCATGGTTATCCCCCTGGCAGGGGAGGGATAATTTCTCACTTTCCCTCCCTCTCTGTCTCTGTCTCTGTCTCTCTCTGTCAAGTACACATGCCACATGGCAAAACAAACAAACAAACAAAACTCTTACAATGCAATGATAAGAAGATAAATAACCTAAGTTTTTAAATTGGCAAAGGATCTGAACAGACACATCTCCAAAGAAGATCTACACATTTTCAATAACCACATGAGAAGAGGATCAAAATTATTAGTCATCAGGGAAATGCAAAGTAAAAGCACAATGAGATTTTACTTTATACCCTCTAGGATAGCTATAATCAGTAAGACAATAAAAACATGTTATTGAGGAGGGGGAGAAATTGAATCCTTTACACATTGTTGTTGGAAGTGTAAAGCATTGTAGCCATTTGAGAAAACAGTCTGGAACTATCACAAGAGGTTAAACTTTAGAGTTACCTTATAACTCAGTAATTCCACTCCTAGGCATATACCCAAGAGAAATGAAAAAGTTCATAGTAGCTTTATTCATAATGGCTAAAAAGTGGAAACAGGAGCAAAATAGCATTACAACTGTAAAACATGACTCTCTGAAAGGCTGACCCAAATAAGACATATTTGTGTTTGTGTACAGAGACCTCCCTGAGTATACTGGGAACATGTGTGCCCATGATCAAGTCTGGCTGAGGTAGGAGGTGGATTGTAGCATCAGTACTTCGTTGGGTTTCCTGTCTATCTCTATGTCTTATTCATGGAATAAATAAATAAATAAAATTTGAAAACCAGAAATAACTCAAATGTCCATCCACTTATGAATTAATAAATACAATGAGGTATTTCCATACAATGGAATACTATTCATTAATAAAAAGAAAGCTACATCTTGCATGAACCTCAAGAACACTGTGCTAAGTGAAAGAAGTCAGACACAAAAGATGACAGTTATACACATTCATTTCTATAACATGTTTGGAATAGGCAAAAATCTATAAAGACAGAAAGTAGATTAATGCCTAAGGTTAAATAATGCTGTGGTAGGTGGAAGGAAATGGGAATATCTAATGATACAAGAGTAATTTTTAAAGTTTGTTAAAAAGTAGAATTAGGGCAAGCCCATGGCATGGTATTAATTACCCACATGGATCCCACATGACCAACCACACAGTTCGAGTCCCAGACCGAGTGGCTTGAAAAACATGCCAGGTGCATGTGTATGCTTGCCCAAAACCCCAAAAGGAGGGAGAAATGGAGGAGAGGGGACTGTGGCCTGACCATTCCCCATGGGTATGTCGGGGAGGATACATTTTCTTTCTCTTTCTGTCTCTCTGTCTGTTTCTCTGTTGAGCACATGTGCTCTCTTGCAATTTTTTTTAAAGAAAAAAGTAGAATTAAAGTATGGGTGTATTTTGGTGCAAGAATATATTGAAAATTATGCATATTTTTAATAATATGTATTTTCCATGAACTTTTTGAAGACTCCTCATGGGTATGGGGTACCTTTTTCAGGCAATAAAAATGTTCTAAAATTAGAATAGATTGTGATGATAGTTGTACAACATGGTGAATATACTAAAAGCCATTGAGTTATACTCTTTCTATAGGAGTTATATGGCATATAAATTACATCTCAATAAAGCTGTTAAAATATAGTTATGAATTCAGAGAGAATACTATGATCTGTTTATAAAGCTAAAGTCATTTTTTATCTCTGTAACATAAGGGACATCATCTATGCTGATGTCTTTTTATTTTTTTAAAGAATTATTTATTTATTTCTATTTGTTATTGTTATTTTATTTTCTTTATTTGACGAGAGAGAGAGAGAGAGAGAGAGGGGAAGAGAGAAAA
>NW_006160080.1:3249566-3260543 GCF_000334495.1 Tupaia belangeri chinensis | reverse complement strand
CAAGCCACCAGGTCCAGGACTTGAACCATGGTTTGCCATGTGGGAATCCAGCGCCCTTATCCACCACACCACCTGCTGGCCCCTATGCAGATGTCTTTATTGTCACTCTGGTGAAAATTTTTTCTTTTTGAAGAATATTTAATTTATTTTTTCCATGAAAGGCAGACAGAGAGACAGGGAGAGGGACTGGAAGGAGACAAGCACCTCCAACAAGGTCCTCACACCACGATTCACCTTCAGCCCCAGCTGGCCTGGATCACAGGCACACACACGCACCTGGCGTGCTCAGGGAGGTCCCTGCCAGCCCCCTCTGGTGAACACTTAGATTACCTACCTGTTCCCATTCATGCTTTGGTAACTGTTCAGAGGACGATTCTTTTGATTTAAGTTTTCCAGGTAGTTTATTTTTCTTCACGTCAGTGCAATAGTTGTCACTTACTGGTGCTGGTGGTATTAACACAGACCTCATCTACAGAACAAATTCATGCGTTAGCCAAAACCTCTGCTTATTGTGTTGCATGCAGAGACTTATGCACCAGTAGGGATTCTGTCCATATTGTTGTGCCTCAACTCAATGAAAAAAAAGAAAAAAAAGAAAAAAAAAGTCACCTTTTCTATCTTCCCCACCTCCTATATCTTGTTGATCCACTGGTGGCTGTAAAGTGAGCCTATCAAATTGTGTTTGTCCATTTTTCAACAAGAGATGTTGCCCTACAGAGAAAAATTCTTGTTAGAGTTTCTAAGGGATCACAGAGCCACGTGTATAGGTGCTAGACATGTTCTAGAGCATCGTCATAGAAATGGAAGATGCTAAGTGCAGGGAACACCAGTCTCCCTCTGAGCTTTTATAGAGATACACAGGGCTTTGAGGAGTTCAGAAACTCCTCTTTTAAGAGGGTAGCTGGCTTTCATTTGTTGTGTGTTCCAGGAGAAATGAGAAGTATATCCGTGTCAAGGAAAGTCCTAAAAGGGAACATTGGTTTAAAAATTTGGAAGCTCTTCAACTTAAATGCAGTGCAGTTCTTAACCTGATCCAGCCAGAAATTGAGCATGTTATCTAATCCTAGCAACAAAGCTGCTGTGTTTCTTTGGAAAATAAAATGTCATTCTGATAGCATGTCAACTCTTATATTCCTTCTGCATGCCCTTATACAACCTGAAACCATTATTTTTTACTTGTTTCTTTTTAGCGCCATACCTTTGTAAAAAATGATTTTTAAAATTCTTCCATTGCACCAGGGGCCATAGTTCAGAGACAAGCAATTCTCTGTGGTAACATTTAGTATCTTCTACAAACTTGGTTGTATAAAAAATTAAAATTATAACTTTATTTTTCAAAAATAAAACTGAGTCTTATTCTGAAGTCCTATCTCATTGAGCTAATTGAAAAATTTATGTCAGTTGTTACTAGCTAGTTCATAGCCTACCCTCCCTTATTTCCCTGTAGCAAATGCCCTCCACATCTTAGGCAGAACAGAAAATTCTGGGGAGGACTTTGAACCTAGGTCCATATAACTCACTTTTGGTGAACTCACTGGACAAGGCCATGTGGTCTATATGGTTGTGAAGTTTTCCAAGCCACTTGGGATTGGGATATTTTGCCCTACCCTCTGACCCCCCACCCTCTTGTCAAGGCATTAGGTCACCATTTTCTCCTTTTCCACACCCTGCTAGGGAGATTGAAGAATACTAAATCAGAGTCTTAGTCTTGTAGAATCTTCCTTATCTGTTCCTCTGCATTGAACCACACCAACCTAACAAAATCATTTTAATGAACCTACAATGGAAATTGTTATCAAGTTCTGCTAACCCTAACCCTCCCCTGTTAACAACTGTACTACAATGACAGGTGCAAACCAGAAATATAGCCATCCTTACAGTTGGAGGATCCTCTGTGATAGGAAAGAAAAAAAGTAGTAGTATTGTTGCCTCTTTGACCTCATTCAAGGAGGGGTAGAAGACATAAACAATATACAAGTCCAATTTCATTTTTTTAAAAATAGGGCATGTGTACTAACCAGAGAGACAGAGAGACAGAAAGCAAGAAATCACCCCCAAGGGCGGGTGCCCATGCTGCAATCCCTTCTCCTCCATTTTCCTCTCAGGATTTTGGACATGCATGTACACATTCCATGTGTGGTTTAAAAGCCACTGGGTTCAAGACTTGAACCATGGTCAGCCATGTGGAAGTCCAGTGATGTAACCACTATGCCATCTGATGGCCCCCAAATTTCAATCTTTAAAACCATTCTTATGAGCAGACAGAACAGTGATCTCTGCAGAGGGTGGAATTTGAGGTATCTTGGGAAGATCACTGGCTCAAAACTTTCTCCCTAGGGTCTATCTTGGTGACTGAAATTCAAACTTCAGATCCAAGAATCAGTAAAAAAGAAAGAGCTGGTAATTATATTAAATCCTCCCAACAATCCAATATGGCAGGTATTTTTACCTGGAATTTATAGGTATGGAAATTGAGGCTTAGAAAACTATACTGCCTTGCCCAGTCACCCAACCAGGAAGGGGGAAAGGCAGGATATAAACCTATTTCCATCTGTCTGATGTCAGAGCCTCAGTCTTTACTTTGTCAAGGTGCTCTCGACTTAGAGTCTCCACAGAGCTAGAAAGAGTCATTCAAGAAATATGTTCTCAATATTTCAAAAAGTCCTACAAAGGGGCTGGTTACTCAGGCTAATCTTAGGAAAGCAAGAGCTTTCAATCTGATCAATTGGTAGTGGCTAGCATGGCTGATTCGCACAGTAGTCACAGAGCAGGTGCCAGTGGAGTGCAGCATGTGTGCCATGTACTTGCCAATATTTGGCAAAAAAAAAAAACAAAACATCTTATTTGCTATTCGCTAGACCCTTAGCCACTCTTTATGTTAATACCGACCGTCTCATCTTGATCAAAACATCTTACTGGCTTGACTATTTGCTGATTACATAAGAAAGGTGTCTTAAACTTCAGGTGGCCTTTCAATTGCAACTGGGACAGTTTTCAGAGTAAAAGAAAGCACTATGAACAATTCCAACAGGACAGCAGCTGTATATCAGGAAGTATGGTCATTTCAGTGAGGTGGGGGAGGCAGGTAGGTCAAACCACCACAGTATTAGGAAAGGGTTATAGAAAAGTTTCTGTCCAGTTTTGTTGTAGGTTTGCTCTGCTTTGGACTTAAATCCCCTAGGAGGTATGTGACAAATATTTATTGAGTACTTCCTACATCTCAGGTGCTGGCATTTTATCAGTGAACTAAAGATGTAGAGGAAGACCGCATACAAGCAGTCCCATGATGGCTTGCTCTTTTAAAATGTATTATCATTATTATTATTATTATTTAATTTGCTGTAGGGCGCGTGCGCTCGCCAGACAGACAGAGAGAGACAGAGGGAGACAGAGGTAGAGAGGGAAAGTAAGAAAGCAAGCTGCTAGGTCTGGGACTTGAACTGTAGTCAGCCATGTGGAAGTCCAGCACTTTAACCACCACGCCACCTACTGGCCCCATGATGGCTTCTTTAAGTCTGGTAGCTGTTATGTAGGACATGTACAAGGGGCTTTGGAGTATATAAAAGGAGATATAAACTAATCTGGAGGTCATTTTTAAACAAAAATTAAAAGGATGAGAAGACAGTAGCAACAATATTATTATTCATATGTTCATAAAGTCTCCAAAAACTCCAGGTACAATAGGAGTTACATTTCTGTCTCTATGAGACTAAATTCCAGCTCTAGACCACACCTGCCCAGATTGGTTGGAAGGTGATTCTGTTTTGAGGGGTAACAGCTCTGGTTTCCCTCTAGGACCATTTACCACCATCTGGCTCCACAGTTGCTATTGGCCCTCATACCCACATCATACCCACTTGCCCCTAAACTAGGGGTGTTGGCTTGGCTTAGACAGAAGAAATAGACACCCCAGGTCCCGTGAAAGGCCATCCAGGAGCCCTTCACCAGGTGTGGCATCTTTATAGCCACACAGCTGCTTCCCTCGGAGATTTTAGATAGGTTCCTGCTCTGCTTCTGTTGTATTTAATAGAATTATTTACAGTTAAAATATTTCCAAAAAATTATCTTGAGCCATTTGAAGTATAAGAGAAATCATGACAATTTAGGAAAAAACTACTATAGGATTCCTCTTATATGAGACATCTAGAATAGTCAAATTCATAGAGACAGAAAGTAGAATAGTGGTTCCTGGAGGTTACAGGAAGGAGGAGAATGGGGAGTTATTATTTAATACATACAGAGTTTCATTTTAGGAAGATGAAAAGTTCTATAAATGAATGATAGTGACAGTGAAGATGATGGTACAACAATATGAATATACATAATACCACTGAACTATACCTTTAAAAATGGCTTTAGTGGTACATTTTAGGTTATCTGTATATTTACCATGTACTAAAATTCTGAATTAAATTTATTATTTTTTTAGAGAGGTTTTTGCTATAGGGCACGTGCGTTTGCCAGAGAGACAGAGGGAGACAGAGAGACAGAAAATGAGAAAGGAAGGATGGCCACATAACAATCCCTTCTCCTCCAGTATCCTCTCAGGAATTGGGGCACGCACGCACACATGCCTGGCATGTTTTAAGCCACCGGGTTCGGGACTCGAACCACAGTTGACCACATGGGAGTATAGTAACATAACCATTACGCCATCTGCTGGTCCCTGGAATTAAGTTTTTTAAAAATCATGATTTTTCCACCTTTTGAATCTATATCAAACATTAACGTGTCTTCATTTTCCACTTTCAAAATGAATGTTTTAAAAGATATTTTCCACATATAGAGGTTACACATTTAGTTCTTTATCACACAGCCACAGATTTTTCTTAGAATTGGTACCAATCTTTTCGGAGTTATAACCACTACTAAAACACAAACCAACTCAAAATAAGAAATGAAGAGATGCATATTCTCTTATAAGATTCATGCAAATGTTACTTCTTACTTTGTTTCTTTCTAAACAGTGGAGTAAATTCAAGTCTGTGGACTCTGATATACCACCATGTATGACCAGGACTTCGTTGTCAATGATCGTACCAATTGGAAGCCAGGTATAAAGTTCTTCCAAGATTTCTAAGATTTTCTTTCCGTGTAGCTGTAAGTAAGAGCTTTGAATAAGTTTCGCTTTTCTGATACGTTCAGTTTACCGAATAGTCCCAATGTATGGACAAAAAGCAACAGTTTTCATGCCACCCAAAGGAAGTCGGCAAAGGGTCAGTAACCAATTAGCCTGTATGAATCATGACTTTTTATTCTCTATGTTTGATACTATGACTTCTTGGGGCTTGGCTGACCCTAGTGGCGAGA
The DNA here is from genome assembly GCF_000334495.1 of Tupaia belangeri chinensis. Lineage (NCBI taxonomy): Eukaryota > Metazoa > Chordata > Mammalia > Scandentia > Tupaiidae > Tupaia > Tupaia belangeri. The sequence goes on along the minus strand of NW_006160080.1, from coordinate 3,255,233 downwards.
TTGCCCCTCCCAGGGCTAGCTAATTCCTAGAGATAGCAAATTACTCACCTTCATATGCAAACCAACCAATCTAGAGCCCACACTCTCCAACCATTCCTTTATTGGGTTTTCACACTCAGGGTCACTATCTGCTCTAATCACCCCAGGGCCAAGTACCAGACAACTAGGTACATTCCCTATGCCCCAAAGTAGGCTAAAATGATTTAAACTAGCCAAATCCTAAATCTGATTACACTGAGGCCCCTTGCCCTTTCCCTCCCATGAAAACCATAATAAAGACTCTTGTGGCCCTGTTACTATTGCACAAGTGTCCTGCGAGGTTGCAAGCCATATGGCAACTCCAGGTTCAGGTCCTCAAGTCAACCTGGAAACACACCAGGTGTGTGGGTGTGCACATGGGCTCCCAGGACCCTGAGAAGCTGAAGGGCTGGAGAAGGGGGATTGCAATGAGACGAGGCCCTGTCAAGGGTGCGTTCTCTCTCTCTCACACACACAAACAAACAAACAACAACAACAACAAAAAACTCTTGCCCATCATTTCCCCTTGCTCCCTCTGCCTCCTAACCACTCTGGTTCTTCACTATGTGGTCCCCTGAGTGTGGCCTGCTATCTCCTGTTTCTAGGAAACTGAATAAAACCCTCTTCTTCATGACAATTATTTCTGTGTTTGTTTTACCATACCTGAATTAAAAAAAAAAAATCTCAGGCACCTTTAAAATAATGGAAAATGTTTGTATCTGTGCTAAAACTTACATAAAAGTCACAATAAAAAACGTGATTTAGCCAAAGAAAAACATAAAGCACGACCATGGCCAGGGCTTCTTGTTGTGCTTTTATTTCATTGGCATGACATGAATTCTGATGAGTTGGCCCATCACCTTTCCTAAAGCACCCATCTGGTCTCTATTGGCTCTTTTTAAAATTACTATGTATAAACAACAAAGAGAATACTAAAAGAAAGTCTAAATGTTACCTTGTATTTATGCAAAACTTCTCTTGTAAAGCCATACCTGAAAAAAAAAAGGGTTTAAACTAATTAGTTGTTAACTTTTAACATGAGTCATGAAAAAAGGAGAACCTGTGACACCTCACTCTCACAAGTACTAAGAAATCTAGAAACTAGACTTCACTTGGAACTACTACTTACCCGAGTCTTTGCTAGGCATGATGGAAAAGAACAAAAGCAACCAATGATATCCTCCCGTCCCTACCCTCAATGAGATTAGAGTATAGCTGGGGAAAGAAGACAGGTTTTCAGGATAATTTCAAAAATATGTGGTGGGCATAGGTTGTGTAAAAGCTGCAAGTATTCAGAGAAGTGTTCTGTGGCAGCTGGAGGAAGATGTGTGGGAGAAGACTTTAGATAGATAGTTTTCAGTTAGAATTTCTCAGACATCTTATAATAAATATCAGAAAGAAAAGGTTGAGAAAAGATAAAAGAAAAGTCTAGAAGACAACAAGTTGGCTCTTTATGCTCTGATATAGGTCATGTAACAGTACTGAATGTTTTAAAGAAAAGTGTTGGGAATCTTAATGCTTGAACAACAGTAGATAAGGGAGACTTGACTGAAATTGTTTCAATCACTTTTCCTTGCTTTGGGACAATAGTTCCCCTTAATACCCAGCACTGTGAAGCTGGAACACAGCATACTCCATGTTGCCATGCAAATCACGCCATGCCAGGATTCTATGCTGCAGCACTAGCTTTTCCAAGATGAATTTCATCCTGTATTCACCAAAGGTGTCCATGCTGTTAAATCCAACAAACACCTTGCAGTCCTTTCCTTTCTTGCCCTGGCTGGAACACTAAATACAGTACCATTCTCCTAGTAAACTTTTTTTCTGCTGGATTCTATGACAGTAAACCCTCTCAGTTTTCCTCCTACTTTTCTGGGTCCTCAGAATCTCCTTCTCTGCCCCGTTTTAATCCTTCAGATTGTGTTCTAGGTCCTCTCCTCCCTTCATTGCCTTCCTTAACAATCTCATCCTGGCCCAGGACTTCAGCTACTAACACCACCACAGGACTGGGCTCCAGACTGCACTTGATTTCTGATCTCTGGATATGTGTACTCAACAGTACCTCAAATTGACTTGCCCCAAACTAAATTCACCAATATTCCTCCTCCCAACCATCTCCTCTTTCTATGTCCCCAATATCAGTGAGTGATGCCACTGTTCTTTCAGATTCAAACCAGAAACCTGCCTAAACTCCTCTCCAATCTATTTCTCTGCATCTCCATTGCCACCACCCTAGTCTAGGTGAGAACTCCTCATCTATTGATACCTTTTCAACTACTCCGTAACTGATCTCCTTATATCCATTCTTTGGTTTTTTTTTGTTTTTTTTTTTTGTTTTTTTTTTTTGAGAGGTTTTTGCTACAGGGCGCGTGCGCTCACCAGAAAGACAGAAAACGAGAAATCACCCCCCAGGGGGGATGGCCATGCCACAATCCCTTCTCCATTCTCCTCTCGGGATCTTGGGCAGGCATGCACATGCGCCTGGCATGAGTTTAAGCCACCAGATCTGGGCCTCAAACGGGGGTGACTATATGGGAGTTCAACGACATAGCCATTACACTAACTGCTGGTCCCTCTTTCTTTTTTTTTTTCCAGGTTTTTTTGCTGTAAGGCACATGTGCTCACTGGAGAGAGACAGAGAGAGAGAAAGACAGTGGGAGGGAAAGTGAGAAATCATCCCCCTTCCCCAGGGGGGATGACCATGCCACAATCGCTTCTCTTCTGTCTTCTCTCAGGATTTTGGGCATGCACATGTGTCTAGTGTGTGATTTTCAAGTTGCCAGGTCTGGCACTGGAACCACGGTTGGCTCTGTGGGAGTGCAACGCCTTAACCACTACGCCACCTGTTGGCCTTTCCTCATATCCATTCTTGCCCTTCTCCAAATCACTCTTCTTCCTGCCATAGTTTAAAGTGAAAATTTTTATGATGCTCTTCAATTCTGTTCTATAGTCCTTAGAAAAAAGTCCAAATTCCTTGGAACCACTAACCATTTCTTACATCTCTAGCCTGATCAGGTACCATCATGTCCTTCAGTCTATGCTCCTGCCCTCCTGAGCTTCTTTCGAGTCTAAACAGTTTTGTCTCAAAATAAGTTGCTCCCTCACTGTGGCACACAGTTTCCCATGGCCATGCCAGGGCTCTCTGTTTATTGCCTAGTTCATCATCCAGTTCCTATGCAAATGCCATATATCTTCTATGAGAGAACATTCTGTGACTCCTTGGACGGCGTTGTCCCCCCACCTTTACAAACTCATTACACTTCAAAAACCTGTTTAGCATGTGTCTTCCCCACTAGATGTAAAGCATGTGGGCAGGGCTATACCTCCTTTGTTAACCATTATAGGCATTAGACAAATATGGTTGGCAAACAGAGCAAATGAAAGGATAAATGTCATGCCCAAATAAAAGTATTGGGCTATATTATATATAATGGGCCTCTGATAATAGTCCTTGGATTTTTTTTTTCCCTCACAGATTTAGCATTTGCTTCTACACACTGAGAATTAGAATAAAAATTCTATACCTGAGCCAGGTGGCAAAATTGCTCAAAAGACAAAACCAATCAGTTGCTGAGCTTAGATCAAGATGCCCAAAATCCCAGGACCAAAAGCAAGAGACCCCAGCCATACCTTCTGCTGCCCTCCAGCAAAACCAATTTCTGCTTTTCATAAAATAAGAGCTAGAGGGGGAAAAGAAAAGGAAGGAGAAGAAAGAAGGGAAACGGGAACATTTGTCACCTACTGTGCCTTTCAGCAAACGTTCTTAAACCACTTAACCAATCTTTATTCCTCACATCTCCAGTGAGTCAGATAGTTGAAATGCTATGTTACAGCTGTTCTCAAATATGTTTATGAGCAGCTATGCCAGAAGCAATTACCACATCATAAAAAAATATATACATCAGTGAGAAACACGGTACTAGTTTCTGAGACAACATCTGAAGCAAGCCAAAAGAGTAGAAACAGAAGAATTCCATCTAAATCCGCTCACAGAACCTACCACACCTCCACACCTGCTCTAGGAAACCTATCAACGCATAATCTGGCCTCTGAAGGGTGGGTAGAGGAGCAAGGGAAAGAATTAGCAGCAGGAGGACAGAACTGACAGGAAAGGGACTTCAGAGCAATTGATACTCACTTAGTAGAGCATTTTCCAGAATGAGAAACAAAAAGGAAATCTAAAGGCCTAGGTTACCTCATATTCATCATAAAATCTTCATGGTTCCCTCTGTTCAAGTGCAGGTCATTGGGGTAGACAAGAAAACTCACAAACAGGATCATGAGGATCTCCATGGAATTTTTTCCTCGATCTACAAAATCACCATTAAAAATATATGGGTTGCTCTCTGAGGGGAGACCATTCTGTAGAAGGAGGAGAGAGGGAAATGGTTAAAAGAATGCAATTTTAATGGAAGGATTCATAAATAACAAATGTCCCCGTGAATATGGAAAAAAAAGAGGCTGAGTCAGTTCTTCCATTGGGAAAAAAAATCTGCTTACTAGCTTAAACCAGTTCCAGTCTTCCAGGGCAGGCATTTCCTGCAAGGGAACTGGAAGTGAGAATGAGCTTGGACAGGAAGATTGTAGGGAGTTTTATTACCTCGGAGAATGGATATGAAAGTATCCCAGGCAAGTGAAAGGTACTGTGAGATGCAGCCATGGGCAAGGCTGCGACTTTGCCAGCATGCTTTGATGTAAACACGCCAGGTCATTCATTGAACTTTTCTTAGTTGTTAAATATTTTAAATATCACTCTTGAGTATGAGACTACTTTAAAATACAATTTTATCACAAAAAGGAATAGGACAATGGTTACAGCTACATGGAAGCGGTTTAAGATGGAACAAACATATGCAACGTGGTTACATTTTCTGAGCATCATATCTGATAAGGAAATGGCTAAGTGTACTCCTATTGTTAGATTAAATTAAATGTCTTAAAATACATTATAAAGAGAAAAAATTTAAGTACTCATATATCAACATGTATATCCTCCTTAAAAATGCTATCTTCAAAAAATAATACACATATTAATATACAAATTCGAGCTAAATTAACCCTTTTCAAACTATTTAAAATTCTTTTTCTTAGATTTTGAACTACATAAGAAAACCTTATAACTTTATACACAACATCCTACTATTTATATATATTTTAAATTTTTCGTATTAGTAAAATAGAAATAACTGAGAAAATAACTATATAACAGTATATAATCTAGATATATAATAAAATGTATATAACAATATACAATATATAACAATATTATATAAATATATGTATTATATATTATGCAATATAAAATATATAAATATAATACATATATGGATATATTTTATTATATATGTGTATTGCATATTTTAATTGTATATATGTATTATATAATATATATAGCATATATATATATACACACACACACACACATACACAGGTTACAGCATATAACTTAGGGATGCCAAATTATCTATGTGATGTAACATATACCGAAGGTAACTGGAAAGACATAAACAAGCAGTGGCACAGTGTAATAAGAGGACTAATTTTCAGGCCAGCAGGTAGTGTGGTGGTTAAGGCGCTGGATTCCCACATGGCCAACCATTGTTTAATTCCTGGACCCAGTGGCTTTTAAAACATGCTGGGGGGCTTGTT
>NW_006160080.1:3248783-3249441 GCF_000334495.1 Tupaia belangeri chinensis | reverse complement strand
CCTAAAAAAAAAAAAAAAAAAGACTAATTCTCTAGTCCAGCTCCACTTATTACTCAAATTATTTAACCTTTATGAGCTATGGTTTCCTCATCTGTAAAATGAAGATGATAACTTCCATACTTACCACATGGGGCTACTTTGGAATTCAAAGAAGAGTATATACAATCTCATTAAAAATTGTAGAGCACCATATAAATTAAGAGATTCATTTTATCACAAGTTATTTGTAATTTGAAGATTCCATTATTTTACATTTTCTTACATATATAATTCACATAATCTTATTCATACTAGACTTAGATCATGTAAACCAGCTGCAGAAATATTGCTTATTGGGACCAGCAGTTGGCGTAATGGCTATGTTGCTGGACTCCCATGTAGTTGACCGCGGGTTGAGTCCCAGACCCAGTAGCTTAAACTCATGCTGGGTGTGTATGTGTGCGTGCCCAAGATCCTGAGAGGAGAATGAAGGAGAAGGGATTGCGGTGTGGCCATACCCCCCAGGGAGTGATTTCTCGCTTCCTATCTCTCTGTCTCTCTCTGTCTTTCTGGTGAGCACACACACCCTATAGCAAAAACTTCTCCAAAAAAAAACAAAGCTAGATTTGTAATGAAACCAACACAGGGCAAACCCTGGTCATTATACTATTGTTTGGTT
>NW_006160080.1:3222762-3248770 GCF_000334495.1 Tupaia belangeri chinensis | reverse complement strand
CTTTTTACCTTACCCTTCGGGTGGCTAGAATGAATAAGCTAGAGAAGCCTGTTTGGGGAGGTAGGGGAGGCTACAGATTGTGTTGGGATGTCTACACCTGAAGGGGGCCAGAGGAGCAGAAGCAGAGAGTGCTGCAGTGAGAACATGAGAGTTTCCTGTTGACGCAGGAGGAGAAATGCTGTGCCTCCAACTCTGGACAGGCTTAATGTAGCTTAAGCAGAAAATAGGAAGCGGAAAGAAGCTAGTACTTAAGAGGATCCAGCAACCAGACTGAAGCAGACCAATCAGATCTGCTAGAGCAGATGGCCTCTAATGAAACAGGACTGCTGGAAGAGACAGCGGACAACTTTACTTTTTAAATAATAATAAGATGAGAAAAAAAATAAAGAAATGTTAACAATTTTTGCCATTAAAAATATGCTATTCAAATTTAAAATATCAGTGGGTTAGAGCTAACTAAAAGAAAGAATGATTGGAAATACATTATTGACCTGAATGAGCAAAGAGATGAAAATTTTCTCACACAAAGCAAAAAGCAAAATGACGGAAATCATGAAAAGTGAGTAAGAGAATGGAGTTCAGAGCCAGGAGACCTAATGTGCCAATAATAAGCACTCCAGAATCAAGAAAAACGAACAGATGGAGAGCAGGCAATAATTACAAAAATAGGAAAGGAAATTTTCTGTGGTTAAAAAGAGACTTAGTCTGAAGTTTGAAAGAGCTCATGACTTCAATGTACAATTGGTTGGGGAAAAAAAAAATCCCTATTTCTTGGTAAGTCTTTAATAACACCAAACACAAAGAACAAGTTACAAAGGGAAAACAATCAGCCTGACATCAGACTTTTCTCATCTATAGCGGTGGGAGTTCAGAAATAACAGAATAAAATCTACAAATTAAAGAGAGAAAAGAAGTATGAACCAAAAGTTCTATGTTGACCAAGATTTCAGTAACTCAGAGTAACAGAAAATACATTTGCAGATAGATGTGTATGGGATTACATACGACCAACCAAATAAATGTTCTTCAGAGAAGAAGAAATACACAGGTCAATATGTAGTGTTCCATTGGGCCGTCAGAAAAGTCACGACTCATTATTGCATAGAAAAACATGGGAAAATACATCATGACTTTTCTGATGACCCAATAATTACCACACAAAAAAATGAACATGTATTCATTGTATGTTGTGTACTAGGCACAAATTTAGGTGCTTGTGACACAAAAGTAAATAATACTAAGTCCCTGCATTCAGAGAAGATAGTACTCACAGGCCCCATAGAGGAAAATATTAAATATATATATATATTCTAACCAAATAACAAGAGTAACAGTGAAAGCCAGGGAAAGACCAAGAGGAATGAACACAGGTGTGAACAAACAACTTTGCAATATATAATTAAATATAAATCATTATGATAATATGGAATTTAATTTAAGTACTAAGGAAAGACTCTAGAAATAGAGATATACTAATGAAGAGAAGCCAAATAATAGTCAAGAACTAAAAATATGGCATGAGTAATAATATTTGCAGGGGAGATAAGGGGGGAAAAGCAAAATACTCCACAAATATGGCATAGAAAGTGTGAAAATAGTTATCTCACTAGAAGAGAGAGAGAATCATAATATGACAATAAAGTTATAGGGCCGGCCTATGGTGTAGAGGTTAAGTGCTATGCACAGGGAGTCAGATCCCACATGGCTAACTACAATTCAAATCCCAGCCCTAGTGGCTTAAAAAACATGCTGAGTACATGTAAATGAGTGCGCCAAATCCTGACAGGATAGAAAATTGGAGGAAACAGGATTGTGGTGTGACAACACCCCATTGGAGGATACTTTCTCTCTCTCTCTCTCTCTCACTGGCTAGCACATGTGCCCTGTGGCAATTTTTTAAAAAAGCTTTTAACAACAGAACAAAGGGGATCCAGTTGGTACCCCCCCCCCCCCTCTAGCAATAGTCATCTAGGCCCTCTACTTGTTGACACCCAACATAAGCCCTATGGTAAAAATATTTTAAAATAAAAATAAAAACAAAAGCTGAAATTAAGGAAATGGACTCCTACATGGTTGACTGAGGTTTGAGCCCTGGACTTGGCAACTTGAAAATCATGTGGGCACATGTGTTTACATGTCCAAAATTCCAAGAGGAGACCGGAGAAGGGATTGCAGTGTGACCATCCTCCCTGAGGGGCGATTTCTCACTTTTCCTTTCTCTGTCTCTCTCTGTCTTTCTCCAGCAAGCACATGTACCCTAGGCCTATGGTAAAACCTAGAAAAAGAAAAGAATAAAGGTATATCTATTTGAGAAAGACACACACACACACAAACACACACATATATTATTTATTAGAAATGTCAGGAATGGAAAGTTAACCACTAATGAACAAAAAAGGCACAGTACAAATTCCAAATAAAATAATAAATTAAAAGAAAACACCAGGACAACAAACAGAAAAAGAAAAGGGTGGAACAAAATGAAATAAAGAGTAAAGTTGAATAGAAATAAAATTTTCAAATATAACTGTTGTTATAGTAGATGTGAATGGGTTAAATTCTCCCATTAAAACATCAATATTACAACACTATATTAAAACACAAAACTTAGTTATAATTATTTATGAGAAATGTACTACATGAAAATTTAGAGAAGAAGTTTGAAAATAAGGCAAAAGCAACAAACAGAAAGCAAGGATGGAAATATTTAAAACAGACAAGGTGAGATTAGATTAAAGTACTATGGGACCGGCAGGTGGCATGGTGCTTAAGGGTGCAGGACTCCCACATGGCTGACTGCAGTTCAAGTCCTGGACCTGGCGGCTTGCTTTCTCTCTCTCTCTCGCTCTCTCTCACTGTCTCTCTCTGGTCAAATTAAAATAAATAAATAAATAAATAAATAAATAAATAAATAAATAAAGTTCAGTAAAATAATTATTTTTTTAAAAAAGATTAAAGTCCTATATAGGCAGGAACTTTAATAATAGGAGAAACTTTATGAATTTGTAGCCAATAAAAAATTTTTTCGCTTCATATATTGGGTTGTGGGATAAGTCATGATGCATTTTTGCACAGAAAAACATAGAAAAAAATACTTCATGACTTTTCCAATGACTCAATATTTAACTACATAAAAGTAAGAAGAAATTGTTTGAAAGCATAAATAGACTGAATTGTTCAGACTGAATTACTGGCTTAAAAGAATTTCTATAAATTCTTTGACACTCCCTTTAAAAGGTTAAGCCTAATTTACCTCCTCTTCGGTATGGGCTGAACTTAGTGACTTGTTTCTCATGAGTAGGGGAAAAAAAGGTCAAAATGACAATGAGCAACTTTGGAGACTAAGTCATAAAAGATATTGCGGCTTTCTACTTGTTTTCTCTCGGATTACTCACTTTAGGGAAAGTCAACAGTTATTTCATGAAACTACTCAGGCAACCTTGTGGAGAAGTCCGTATGGATGTTCTGCCAGTAGCCAACAAGGAACTGAAACTCTGTGCCTACACCCCTAGCCATCTTGGAAATGGGTGCTCTAGCCCCAGTCAACACTTCAGAAAACTACACTGTTAACCAGTAGCTTGACTGCCACCCCATGAAAACCTGAGCCAGACAGAACAAGCTAGGTAAGATGAACCCAAATTTCTGATCCACAGAAATTATGACATACTAACTGTTTGTAGTTTTAAGTCACTAAGTATTGGGGCAATGTGTTATAAAGCAATGTATAATACATGCATTTAGACAAATATAGAAGAAAATTATGGAAAAATTGAATATACAACCAATAAACTTGATTTCATAGAATTTGGAGAATTTTGTAGGCTACAAATAGAGAATACAATTAATTTTTTTTCCTTTTTTTGGAGAGGTTTTTGCTATAGGGTGTGTGCGCTCGCCAGACAGACAGAGAGAGACAGAGAGACAGAAAGCAGGAAATAACCCCCCAGAGGGGATGGTCCCGCCACAATCCCTTCTCCTCCATTCTCCTCTCAGGATCTTGGGCACGCACGCACACGTGCCTGGCGTGAGTTTAAGCCACCGGGTCCAGGACTTGAACCGTGATCGACTACGTGAGAGTCCAGCGACATAGCCATTACGCTAAGTGCTGGTCCCTACAATTAATTTTTTATATGTCCATGGAACTTTTATGAAAACCAACCTTGTATTTGACTTCAAAGAAAACCTTAACAAGTTCAAAATAAGAAACATTTCATAGGACACATTCTCATGTCATGATTCAATAAAATGTGAAATAAATAATAGATACATGATTAGGAAAAAAGTCTAGTTTCTTGAGTTAAGATCCTTTGAAATGAAAAGATATAGTCTTAATCAGTATTTCATCAAAGAGAAAATTAGATGAAAAAAATTTAAAGAATGATTTATTTAATTTTATTTATTCATTCATTTATTTTAATTTGACCAGAGAAAGACTGACACACAGAAGGAAACTGAGAAAGCAAGTCACCAGGTCCAGGACTTGAACCATGGTCGGCAATGTGGGAGTGTTCAGCACCTTAACCACCATGCCACCTGCTGGCCCTAGATGATAATTTATAAGTTCTACAGAAGTCTCAGTTAAAACTAAATTAGAAAAGATATACAGGCTTAAATGCCTTGATGATTAAAGAAGATTCCCATGAAAGACTGTATTCAACTTAAGAAATCTTAAGAAAAGAACAATAAAACCACTCAAATAGAGATAAAAGCCGAGGGCCAGCAGGCAGTGTGGTGGTTAACGCACTGGATCCCACCTGGTTAACTACAGGGTTCAAGTACCAGATCCAATGGTTTGAAAACCATGCCAGGAGCAGGTGCATGTGTGCCCAAAATTCTGAGAGAAGACTGAAGAAGGAATTGTGGTGTGGCCATCCCCTGGGGGAGGTAATTTCTCTCTCTCTCTCTAGTGAGAGATGCATGCTCTACTTTGGCAAAAATCTTAAAAAAAAAAAAAGATAAAAGTTGAAATTAAGAAAATGGAAAATAAGAGGAAAAGATATGTAAATCCAAATCTTTTGTTTGGTTGGTTGGTTGGTTGTTTGTTTGGGGTTTTTTTTTTTGAGAGGTTTTTGCTATAGGGCGCGTGCACTCGCCAGACAGACAGAGAGAGACAGAGAGATAGAAAGCGAGAAATCACCCCCCAGGGGGGATGGCCACGCCACAATCCCTTCTCCTCCATTCTCCTCTCAGGATCTTGGGCACGCATGCACACACGCCTGGCGTGAGTTTAAGCCACCAGGTCCAGGACTCAAACTTCAGTCGACTACATGGGAGCCCAGCGACATAGCCATTACGCTAACTGCTGGTCCCTGTAGGTTGTTTTTTTTTTTTAGAAGTTCTTGCTATTAGGGCATGTGCACTCACCAGAAAGACAGAGAGAGGCAGAGACAGAAAGTAAGAAATCTCTCCCCTGGGTGACTGTAGGGTGGCCACACCGCAATCCCTTCTCCTCCATTCTCCTCTCAGGATCTTGGGCACACATGCACATGCACTCAGCATGAGTTTAAGCCACCAGGTTTGGGAATCAAACCGTGGTCAACTACATGGGAGTCCAGTGATATAGCCATTACACCATCTGCTGGTCCCTTGAATCTTTGTTTTTTGAAGGAACTAAAAAAAAAAAATCAATAAACCCATCATGAGCCTGATTGAATATTAAATGAAAGAGAATGAAAATTATGTAAGATTAGAGATTTTTAAAAGACTTAAAAATAAAATAAAGGGCATAAAGATATAGAGAAGTAAATAATAGAATTATATATATGTAAAGGATGTTAACATCTATGGGGAAGTATTTTTACAATCTAAAGAAATGGATGATTTTCTGAAAATTAGAAACTATCAAACTGATTCAAAAGAAGTAGGGAAGTATTTTTACAATCTAAAGAAATGGATGATTTTCTGAAAATTAGAAACTATCAAACTGATTCAAAAGAAGTAGAAAGCTTGGGACCAGCAGTTAGCGTAATAGCTATGTGGCTGGACTCCCATGTAGTCGACCGCGGTTAGAGTCCCGGACCCGGTGGCTTAAACTCACACCGGGTGCATGTGTGTGCATGCCCAAGATCCCAAGAGGAGAATGGAGAAGGGATTGCGGCATGGCCATCCCCCCTGGGGGGGTGATTTCTCGCTTTCTCTCTGTGTCTTTCTGGCGAGTGCACACACCCTTATAGCAAAAACCTCTCCAAACTCCAAAAAAAAAAAAAAAAGAATTATGAAGCTTAAATAATGCATTGGCCCCATGCAGCTTTATAGCAGAGCTCTGTAACAATTTTCAAGAGCAAATAGTCTTATGTTATTTAAACCCATGATTCTCAACCCTGACCGTGCATTAAAGATACTTAGGTGATTACAATGTATAGCCAAGTTTGAGTTTGAGACCCAGGGACTTAAATTATTCCAGACAATAGTAAGAGATGGAAATGTTTTTAATTCATTTCATGAAACCAGCATAACCTTAATTTTTAAATTTGAGAAAAGCATTCAACGGTCTAAAATTATAGTTACATTTTGCTGATAAACATGTTTTTCATTGTGAGGACAGCTTTTCTTGTATTTGTCAGGGGCTGGCAGGTGGTGTGCTGGTTAAGGCGCTGGACTCCCACATGGCCAACCATGGCTCAAGTCCCATATCTAGTGGCTTGCTTTCTCACTTTCTCTCTCTCTCTCTCTCTGTCTTCCTCTGGTCAAAATAAAAGATAAATAACAAATAACAAATAAAATTAAATAAGTAAATCTAAAAAAAAGTTGTTTATAAAAACTTCTTGTGTCCAGTTAAATCAAACTTTGTTGTAGGTGAATTCTTTTTTTGAGAGAGAGAGATTTTTGCCTTAGAGCACATGTTCTCGCCAGAGAGAGACAGAGACAGAGAGAGACAGACAGACAGACACAGTGAGAGGAAAAGTGAGAAATCACCCCTCCAGGAGGGACGACCACACTGCAATTTTCTCTCCTACATTCTCCTCCCAGGATCCTGGGCACACACGTGCATGCCCCCACCATGATTTTTAAGCCACCAAGTCTGGGACTCAAACTGTGGTGGCCATGTGGGAGTCCAATGACCTAACCACTATGACATCTGCTGGCCCTGATGGATTCTTTACTACCTTTGTCTCATTTCATCTCTGGGCAAAGAATAATGAATTTCCTTTTTTCTTTTTTTTTTTATTTAAGGCTTTTGTCATAGGGTATATGTGCTTGCCAGAGATAGATAGTGAGAGGGAAAGTGAGTGAGAAATCAATACCAAGGAGGATGACCAAACCTCAATCCTTTCTCCTCCATTCTCCTCCTGGGATTTGGGGTATACACACATGCATACCTGGTGTGATTTTTAAGCTACCAAGTCTAGAACTTGAACCATGGTGGGCCATGTGGGAGTCCAGAGCCTTAACCACCATACCACCTGCTGGCCCCATAATGAATTTCTTCCGTACCTCATTTTAAGCCAAAAATAATAATGGTCAGGTAGGTTGTGTATTTGTTGACACCCAACAAGTTTTTTTAAAAATCACAAGTCTTTAAAATACTAAGATTTGTGATAATGATCTTGTTCAATAGAATATGTCACAGACACTGAAACTGATTCTAACAGGAGTCCTGAATGTATGAGAACTCCTCTAGGTGTTAAGCTTCTCAAGGTAATTGCTTCAAAGAAGGCTAGCCTTATTTGGATGTATAAGATCTGGCCGGTGGTTCAGGATTAGTCATACTACTTTATATAGCCTCAGTTCAAATACATTTTAGTCTTAGAATAATAAGGGAACTGGAAAACAGACAAGATGATGAGGAACCAAGCCACCTGGGACATGAGTTTCTAGGATAGTCAGGCTTCTGGCTACTGAGAATATTCTGAGTTTTCTTCAGAGAAGCAAAAATTGATGGTATAATCCAACTTTCACTTGGTTCAAATAAACCAAACTCTCAGATTCATTCTGTAACAAACTAACTATAACATGAGATTAAGGTGACAAATACTGAAAACTCAGGGTAAGTACAGCTCTAAACAGCTTTCAGATGACCTGCAGGAGAAAATATAGCACACTCCAACTGATAAACAGAGACAAAAAAACAAGATGCTTCCCTATATTCTCACCTATTTCCTAAAGCATTTTATGGCAGACATCTGAAAGTTATCTCAATATATTTGGACATCTTCCCAAGAAACTCCAACCAATAACCTATGGACCTTCAACTCCATATCACTCTAATTTTGTTTTGCAAACCCTATTCCCAAGGTCTGTTCTTCTGGCTATAACATATTGCCTTAACCACAAAAGCAAAAGAATGAACCACTCTGGCAGTGTGAAGCATGTCACTGATAGAGAATAAAGACAATGTTCGATTACCTTGACAACTGGAAAATTACGGGCTTTGGGGATAGAGGATGGAAGATGGCGGAGATTAGAGGGGCAAAAAAAAAGGAAAACAAGGTGGCTGGCTTCCGCTGGGCAGCATCAATATGTTACCCATAGGGTTAAGAGTCAATCAGTCTCTCTCTGTCAGTGCGCATCTCTCTTTCAGCACCAGGAGGTCACCACTCATAGCACCAATTTAACAAACTAATTTGCCAATACTTGGTCTAAAATTTCAGGCTTTCTGTTCAATGAGAGGAAAATATCTTGTAATTTTAGCAAGGCTGAGGCTCTGAATGAAGTAATTCAAATTGGTCACTCTAATTAAGTAAAAGCGGCTGATTAAAATTAACCTTTTCAGAAAACAAAATCTAAAAATATGACCTAACTAATGACATGTAAATTGCTTCGCTTGATGATAAAATTATATTCGAAGCCATGTAAAGTTGAGATGCCCTATTAGCAAAGGTCTGTCATGGTTAAGAGTGTGGTGACTAGGGGTGGCGGGGGGGGATCAGGGGGGTGGCAGGTGGGGGGTGGGGGGGGGGGATCAGGGGTATGGCAGGGGGATCCTTTTCAGACCTAGATGGGATTATGAGCTGAAAATGTCTTGCTTGGTATTAAGGTGCTAAATGATAACAGTTTTTAAAAAGGACAACTGAATATTAAAGAAACTCATATCTCAAAATAATCAACCGAACACAATGATTGGTACAAATCCTATCATTTCATTGCAGTGCACACAGAAAGTATGAGAATAAAATATTTCTTGATTGTCCAAAACTTTTCTTCATTATTTAGTTAATAACTAAATTATTAAGATTCTTTGAAGGGATTGTTTGAAATGTCACCTCTTCTAGGAAGTCTTCCATGAGGTTAGAAACCCCTTTAATTTGCTGCCTTGGAGCTCTGTTCTTATTCCAATCATAACACATTCCACCTTGAACTATCTTGTCTTTTTAATCAATTAACCTGCCCCACTAAACCAGGATGTTCTTGGGGTCAACAACTATATCTTAGTTATACTGTATACCTTAGCAGAGAACTCTCTCAAAATAGATATTTAATAAATGTACATGAAATGAATGAGCTTTATATTCATCTTTGTATGTTCCTACAGTTTTTATATGGTGCCTTGAACACTATAGGGGTCAGATAAAAGTGTATTGAATGAGTACGTCAGTGGACAGATTCACTTTTGTATACGATCAGCAACAATGATAGGAATCTGGAGCCAAACCAACCACTTGAGAGTAATATGGTGAGGCACCTCAGTAACTCACATCGTAACATCCTCTTAGGCTTTGCTCTTAGTTGGCCTTGGCCCCAGTCCTATAGCCCTACACATGCTGTGCTGTATGAAAGAACAGACAAGGAAGAAAGTGGGGATAGAGGATGGAAGACGGTGGAGATAAGAAGGGAAAAAAAGGAAAACAAGGTGGCTGGCTTCTAACAAAATATCAATGGAAAGATGTATTAAAATTTTGCCTTAGGTCAAAGCCTGAGATTTTCTGGTTTCTCTTTTGGGTTGATGGAGAAGAATCCGTTATAGTATAATATAAACTTTGGTCATTTATAGGTCTAAAAATCCCTAACAGGATGTAGTTTGCCAAACTCTTCCCTGTAACTCAGCATCTATTTCCCTTAAAGGATAACAAGAAAACAAAGACAAGTTAAAGCATGCCTACCAGCTACCTCTAAATAGAAGATTGGGAGCCTAGGGTTTACAACCATTGACTTAATTTCCTGACTCCTATCAATGAACCAGAGTCAGGCATTACATATAATTGGGATTCATGAGGTGATGATTAATCAGTTGAGTACAAAGTATTGCAGTGTGAATCAGAGAGCATTACAGAAATCCTACCATTTCCTGAAGTGATCACTTAGGTCGCAGCTAATGCTGTTGTATTCCCGAGCTTCCTCTTCATCTAATGCCACAAAGAGAACTCCACCTCCCCCGACCCCTCTCCTTATTGGAGATCTTCTTCCTTTCCTCCTCATCTATTTTTTTTTTTTTTTAGTCTATTGCTATTTTCTCAACTAACCTTTCTCTTTTTTTCATTCACTCATCTTCCTATCCCTAAGATCCAATAATGACACTCACTATTACTGTAGACACTGTTTAAATGAATTTTCCAGATCAATGAAGCTTATGCCTTTAAAGGCTAAAATGTCTTTTAATATGACTTTCACCATTGTGGATGGGATTTTTAAAATTGTGTCATTTGCTCCCTTTACTTCTTCTTTTTTTTTTTAAAGAACTATTTTATTTAACTTTATTTATTTTTTTAATTTGACCAGAGAGGGACAGAGTGAGAGAGAGAAAGAGAGAGAGGGAAAGTGACAAAGCAAGCCGCCCGGTCTGGAACTCAAACTGTGGTCCACCATGTGGGAGTCCAGCGTCCTTAACCACCGCCACTGGTGGCCCCTCCTACTTCTTAAGAGAGTGTATACCATGTAACTTGAAACTTTCTCCACCATGGAGAACTAGTTTGACATCTGGATAGGTGGGATATCATTGTATTCAAATAGAAAGGTTGTTTCCAGAACAGGTTGTATTTATGGCTTTAGGCTGCAGTATACTCATGTACTCTTTTAATTCTGCATTTACGTTGCAGACAAAAAAGAGAGAGAGAGAGAGAGGGAGAGCAGGAGAGAGAGAGAGAGATCCTCTCATTTCCTGAGACAGAAAATAACAAAATGCTTATTTTTGCCAGTTAGATAGAGATCACCACACGGCTGGAGCTTCTTCAGATGTCTCTGTGCCTTGCCCATCCATTTCACTGCTTTTATCTAAGGATGCTCATTTGCCACAGGCTAAGTGACCCAGCACCACCATCACATGCTCACCATGTGGTTCTCCCTCTTGGACACCATTAACTAACTACATTATCTTTTTCAGTGTCTTTCTTTTTTCTTTTTCTCATAAGAAAAAGTATTCAGTAATCACAAGTTTCTTTAAAATAATACTAGTTCAGAGGGATTTTTTTTTTGCTGTACCACTATTGAAAATGCTAATAAATTATATTGTTTGCTTATATCATTATTGATATATACTTTTCCCCCACTGCTTTATCATAGTTGCTATTCTCTTCTTTTTCCCTAATGCCAGAGGGCACATGAACTTCCCAGTAAGAGACAAAGAGATAGAGAGGAAGGGGAGGAAAGCACACCCCCCCAATGGGATGTGGTCCTTTCATCTCCATTTTTCCATCCTGTCAAGATTTTTGGCACGCATGCACGCACACATATGTCTGGTATATCTTAAAACTGCCAAAGTGGGAACTTAAACCAAGTTGGATGTGTGGGATCCAGCACCCTTAATGACTAGGCTATGGGGCAAGCTCTCCATTTTTTTTTTTATTATCATCATAATCTTGTTTATATTACATTGAATTACATATAACTTTACAGTGTATTACATTGTTTTTTCAAAAGGGAATGCCATGCATGTCAGTCAGTACAGAGACATTAATCTCCCCACTTCAACATTCAATATCTTTTCTATGTTTTCCCCAATCATTATTTTTATTATTCTAATTATTTTTTAAAACAGTTTTAAAGCTCTCCATTTTTAAAAATAAATTTTATTGTATATTTATTGTATATTTAAGGTGCACAACATGATATTATCCAATAAAGAGATAATAGAAAGGTTACTATAGTGAGACAAATGAACATATCCATCGTCTCACATGTGGCAAAAGCAACTAAAATCTAACCCTTTAACATAAATTCCTATACAGTACAATTCCACTGTGTAAAATCTTCATGCTATTCAGTAGATCTCTTTTCAGGTTCATAAAATCGAACCTTGCTATCATCAATGACTCTTCCCTCAGTTCCTTCCCTCCTCCCCATTTTTTAAAAAGAAATATTTTATTTAACTTTATTTATTTATTTTTATTTTTATTTGATCAGAGAGGGACAGAGTGAGAGAGAGAGAGATAGGGAAAGTGAAAAAGCAAGCCACCGGGTCTGGGACTTGAACTGCAGTAACCATGTAAGAGTCCGGTGTCCTTAACCACCACACCACCTGCTGGCCCCAGTTCCCCCCCTTAAAACAGGCAACTTCAAGTTCTGGTGTGTGTGGTTTGTTCCATGTCCAAGGTGTGTTTTACCTTCTTCTCACTCAAGCCTGCCAAAATCTCAACTCATGGCTCCTGTATACATCTGTTTTCCAAACATCCCTTGCACTACCTGCTACCCAAATCTATCCCAAGTATGATAATGCCGTACTCTTTCATCACTGAGTTCACAATCTCTACTTCCTGAACGCTGTCATTGGTTAGCTCTGAAATTATTTCTTGCTTCCATTTGAATGCTATATTTTCACCTTTAATTCCTTTTATAGTACTTCTAACCGCCCACCTCCTCCTGTTCAGTCTTTACATTAGCACTTTCCAGTTTTATATGTTCCATATAGTTTTGCCAATGGAATTAAAGAAACATGTCAGAATTCTCCCTTTTCTCATCTGTCTACTCCGGAGTCCTATCCCTGATCACACCATAGTATCTTTAACTACCTCTCGAGAAATTTTCTTTTCCAAATGCCTTGGAATTTAATGACTATTTTCCCAATTTAATTTACTCAACTACTTTTCCTCTTATATATCTTCCAAAACCACTAGAGAAGAATTACTACATTTTTGGAGGCTGGCAGGTGGCATGGTGGTTGAGGGGGCTGAACTCCCACATGGCTGACCATGGTTTTGGAACTGACTGGCAGGGTGGTTTCTTACTTTCTCTCTCTCTAACTTTCTCTGTCCTTTTTTTTTTCTCTCTCTCTGTCCCTCTCTGATCAAATTAAAATAAATAAGTAAATAAATAAATAAATGTTAAAATAAAATGATTCTTAAAAACATATATATATCAAACCATGCCATGTTTTTAAATATCAAAGAACTACTACATTTTTTGTTATTGTTTTCCACATGCCCTGCCCCTCTCCTCCTTTCTCAGATGGTAACTATCAACAGCAGCAGGGCTGCCTTTGGAACATTTGACATGGAACCATGTACTGAGGTAAACCAATTCCATTCCCCAAACTACATGATTCATTGGCTTCCTCTCACTTAGTCCATCCTTCCACCTCTCCCACAGCTTTCCAATTTTGCCACAGAATTCTCATTTTGTGGTAAATAAATTCCCTTCTACCTTTAACTCATTCAGAAGGAATTCTCTCCATAAACTTGGACCTCCCTTTAGAATGCTGCTGGACAGCAGACACTGGCAACCCTCTTACAGTAAAGGACCCCTATGCTTCTCCAGGACATGCACCTTAGGCTTACAGGCAAGGGAGGGAGGGGCCACTGCTCCTCAAAGCTACTAACAGACCAACACTCTGCCACCCTCCTTCTAGGCCCGTGACCTCTACCTAGATCTCCTTCCCCGGTTCTTCACCTCTCAATCCATGTGGTCAATTATTTACCTCACCTGCTTTCCAGGCCTTTGTCCTTCTCGTCTTCAGAATCCCTTGTCACTCCCTTCAACTCTCCATGGTCTGCACTCCACCTCAGACCCTCTCCTCCCCACCCTTCCTGCTTCTTAAGGCCTTTGTCTCAATCACCACATTCCCTTGACCTTAGAGAGCATTCCAATCCTTCAATCTTTCCATTGTCCTGAAATGAGTAGCCTTCCTGGCCTCTCTTCCTTCCATACCCAGCTCAGATCCCATGGCTGATATCCAGAATTTCTCTTTTATCAGCACTCTTAGCCCCCTGCCAGCAAACCTTTCCCTGGACTTCCTACACTAACCTACTACCTGAGCAGTCTCTTATTTCCCCTGACCCCACTTCCTGACTATCAGGCTCTACGTCTTTGCTTAGGCCTTCTGTGGTCACAACTTGAATTTCCTCCCAAGTGCCAGCTGTATTTATCTACTCCCTCTTAAGCCTCCATTCTGAATGAATGAATTTTAAATCTTACTTCTTATAATCATTACTTTAAAAATGCATTTGGGGCCAGCACCATAGCACAGTGATTAAGCATAATGCATTGGGAGTCAAATCCTACATGGCCAACTGTAGTTTGAATTCCAGGTCTTGTAGCTTGAAAAATATGCTGGATGCATTGTCCATGTGTGTCTAAAATTCTGATGGGATGGAGGAATGGAGAAAAAAGGACTGTGGAATGACCATGCCCTGTTTGGAGGGTGCTTTCTTTCTCTCTCTTTCTGGCAAGGGCATAAAAAGAAAGGAAAGAAGGAAGAAGAAAAATCCATTTGAATATTTATATTTTGTCCACAAGACAAACTCTCATGGAGTGGAATCACAAGGTAATATTACAACTAAAATAATAATAATAATAATAAGGTTCATGGCAATTATGTGGCTCATTCAACTTTTCCTCCAAGAGTAGAAATGACTTTTCATGTCATAATCAGGATATATTTTCTTTTAACCCATCTGAGATACCTGTGCTATGCCCAGTTATTCAATAGTTGTAGGGATGACAGGGAAGAATGGAGAATAGACACATTAATCAAAAAGAGACATCTGTATAAAGAGGTATCACTTTGGTGAAGGCAGGGACCTCAGGATGAGTTTCTACATGCAGTCAGCCATCCCAGGCACAGACATTGAGGAGACAACTCTGGCTCAGAGAGAGAAATAAATCTACTTAAGGAGGTATGGAAAGACGTCATGTTGGCCAAGCTTTATGACCTCTGACACCAGAATGCAATGACTAGAGAGGAGTCATAGTGCTGGAAGAACAACTAAGCCCAGAGATGGCACATCAGGATAGAGAAGAGAGCTATTTAGAACTTACTGTAGGAAACTCCTTTCATGCATAATTAGTGTACACTGGAAGAGAAGACTGGTAAGTGACTTGCTCATTTCTGAACACAATAAAAATAAAACAGACTGCTTCCCTCCCCATCCTGCATCATCTTAAAACAACCACAATAAATTCAATCAGCAACAAATCCTAATGGATATACAGATAACAATAGTATGAACAAGACCCAAACTAAATTTTAAAAAAATGTTTATGAGCTTTGTTTAAGGTAAATCAAAAGATATGCCTTTGAACTTCTCAGATGAAAACTGTTATATTTGGATTTGTGCCTATCTCTAATAGAACTAACATTGTTATCTACCCTAGAACTGCCCTCCTCCCATAAAAAGACAAATATGTATCGAAATATCATTTACCTTATAGAAGATTAAGAAGAGATCATCCAGTTTCCCATGCAAATCACCTGAAGTACAAATGAAAATCACAATTCAGTAGGAAACAAGATGTGATGCCCATTTTGTTACAGAATTTTAAAACTAAAATATTGCTAATAAACTCCAAGTGTTCTCCTTACAGAATTTTAAAACTAAAATATTGCTAATAGACGCCAAGTGTTCTCAGGACATTGGGTTTTAATGTTACAATGATGTTAATTTAGCAGGTGATTTGTTTCCATAAGGGAGGACAGCATCTTGCCCCCAAATTACCTGTTCTTTCTGATCATTTATGGGCTTCACTTACTCTGGGCCAAGAACTATATTGAGAGTTTTACATGAATTATCTTGTTCAATTCTTACAACCATTCTAGGAGATGAGAATTACTTTCAACATTCTCCTTTTACAAATGAGGTTCAGAGTAGTTAAGCAACTTATGCAAAGTTACGCAGCTACCAAATATCAAAGCTGAGATTCAAATCCAACTTTATCTCACTTCAAAACTCAAATTCTCATCAATTATTATGTACTGCCTACACTGTCCTGCAGAGGAGAGCAGCAACAGAAGCTATTTCAGTCAACATTCAATCCCCATGTGCCTACCAAGTGCCTAGTGCATAGCAGGCATTCAATAAATACGTTTAATTGGTAACTACATAGCTCGTAAAAAGCCATGCTTTGAAGAATATGTTCTGGCAGTAGCATCTGAAATTTAAAGATCGAGAGTAGACAGTTGACATTCTTTGGATGAGACAGCTACAGGAAATAAAAATGAAAGTCTACTAAAGGAAGTCATATGAATGTATATAGCCATTAATTAAAAAATAAAAATGGCTCTGAGAAGATTCCAAAGCCCCATTTAGAAAACTATTTCTAGGCAAAATATCTTGCTTTCATGAACTCTGCTTATAAATTTTGATTTTGGATATCCAATTTGATGAACACACAATTTAATTTGGGAATATTCTTCCTCAGTTTGCTTAAAATCCCACTACTAAGATTAACCAAATATATGCAACAGAAGACTCCAATTATACTCAAAATAATAAAAGTAATACCCTATATCACCAGCACTTATTTATAAAATGTGACTCTACTATTAATAGTTAGATTAAGGGCATATTAAATCTTATTGCTTTCATATGGTCTCACTTCAAATCTAAGGAAATAAAGAAAAACTTTTTACTTATCAGTTTAGTACATATTTTTAATTATTTTATTTTCTTCAGGGTGATTTTTCTTTAAAAAATTTGGATATATAAGACTGCTACAGTTGGCGAGCTAAAAAAATAAACTTGTTTCAGCATATTAAAAAGTTAAAACTATAAAAAATATTTTAAAATTTCTAGTTGAATGACCAAAAAAAGGAATATGGGAAGTCAGACACAAAAGATATTCTCTGACTGATTCATAAGGCTTCTCAGGGCTCATGCCCGAAAGTTCTTTATTTCCATGAAAAGAAAAGTTAGTGAGGCCTTGAATAAAAGGCCCCTACTGCTGAGATGCATCATCTGCTATTCAGAGATACAATGGCCTGATTAGGTTGCAAGTGAACACTGCTAGAAACTCTTCCAAAACCTGAGTCAGGCATGTCATAAGGTATGTACTGCTACATCAAGTCCCTGTCACCACTATCAGATGCTAGAAATAGAAATGATTCAATAGATCATCAAATCCACTTCTACCTGCCAGGGTAAGAGAAATGTGACTAAAAATTGATTTGGAAAATAACAATCACTGTTTTGTAACCTAAAGGCTTAATTAGAAGTTAAGGGAATTGCTGTTCCTTCCATGCACCCCACTCTTAGACAGTTGCAAGCATGCTGAGCACCAACTGTGATGAATTTCAATGTGTACTGTTTCTTGAAGCAATATCCTGCCAGGCTGGCCTATATGATAACAAAATCTCAAATCTTGTTATTTAGAAGAACAAGAAACAGATTTCTGGGACATTCCCACTCTTCTAAAAGCTGCAGAGACCAGTTGAAAAAAATCTAACACAACAGCCAAGGGCAGAGAAGAGTTTAATCAGCGATGAGGTTAATCTCCACCCTTCCTTAGCTTTTCTCTTCCCGGCACAAGTGGCATGCAGGGGCCCACCTAGAGAAAACAACATGGAGCAAAGATAATGAGAGCTAGACCAAGGACAAAGAATGCTTATTCCACCCATGGGTGGTTTTCCATATTAAAATGCTGTCTGCCTTTATAAAAAGCTATGAGTTCTTTAATTTCTCACATAATTAATTCCTACCAGCTGGTATGCAAAACAAAGACAAGATGGGGAACAGTATTATCATGATAGATAATTCTATATTACCATTTTTTCCCTTAACACAGTCCAATTTACACAGTTTTTAAGTTAGGCAAATGCTGTAGGACCAAGAGGCATCTAAACATTAATTTGACAACTCTGCTCTGAAACTTACCACAGATTGTTACCTCTTTGGAGGGAGAAGTTTTTACTTGAGGGAAATTTGGCATTTGCTTTAGGGCTTTCTTGGTTTCAAATAGCACCTCTAAGACATAATGAGCATGAAGTATCTGTAAGAGGGAACAGAGGAAATAGATATAATGAAGTACAAAGAAAGATAGGACCACATAAAAAACTATAAAGGTGGAACATGTGCATAGTCCAGGGTGCTGTATTTCAGGATAATTTCTAAATTATTCTCAACTACATTATTCTAGCATAGTGTCTAGTATACAAGAAATCATCCACAGATATTTCTAATTTAATGAAAGGATGGTTTTGAAGAGTTTTATATCCTCATATTCTTTTTTTTCTTAAAAAAAAGAACACATTTATTTATTGGGTTGCTGGAAAAAAGCAGGAGCAGGGAATGGTGATACTTGGGCTCAAGGAAGGATGATTTTAGGACCATGAATCCTGAGATTTGCAACTATGATATCTGGTTCAAATCCAAGCTGTTTTGTTTGTTTGTTTTGCTTTTTTCATTTTTTTTTAACCAAAGGGCGACACCGCACCTCACTTTTTCCATTGGAAAAAAAAAAAACACACACAATTATTTACTTATTTAATTCCACTTGTTATTATTATCTTTTAATTTGACCAGAGAGAGAAAAAAAGGGAAAGCGAGAAAGCAAGCCACCAGGTCCAGGACTCAAACCATGGTTGGCCATGTGGGAATCCAGAGCCTTTAGCTACCACACCACCTGCCACCTTCCTAGCTCTCATACTCTTTTTTTTTTTTTTTTTTTTTGGAGAGGTTTTTGCTATAGGGCGCGTGCACTCGCCAGACAGACAGAGAGAGACAGAGAGACAGAAAACGAGAAATCACCCCCCAGGGGGTATGGCCACACCGCAATCCCTTCTCCTCCATTCTCCTCTCGGAATCTTGGGCACACACGCACACGTGCCCGGCGTGAGTTTTAAGCCACTGGGTCCGGGACGCAAACCACAGTCGACTACGTGGGAGTCCAGCAACATAGCCATTACACTAACTGCTGGTCCCCCTAGCTCTCATATTCTTAATTGGTATCATCTATTTGCATGACAGTTCTGATTATCCTTGGTCCTTAGCACCTAGAAGAAGTGACAAGAAAACGGAGAATTCCTTTGTCCTAAGAAAATGTGCAGACCAAAAAAAATAATGAGAAGAGGAGGAAAAGGAGAGGGAGAGAGAGTGAGAAAGAGAGAAGTCAAGAAAGTCTGTTGCAGAGATGTGGCTTTGCATTTGTCGGGACATCCTGCCATCAGAGACGGAAACTAGGTGCTGGTTCACGAGGCAAGCAGACAAGTTCCCAAGCTACTCCCGTCAGGCCTCCCAGGTGTGGCTCCGACATTTGGTACATAGCCTTGAGAATTTTCAGTACAGCAGCACAATTATGTAAAAGTCTTAGCATAAAATATATTCCAAAACCAAATAAAACACTTAGATTATCTCCTATTTATGACTATTCATTCCATTGCTCTCCTGTTAAGAGTGTTGATGAGATCACTTTGTACAGATTTGCTATTTTTCCCCTGAGCTATTTTGTTTGTTTGTTTATTTGTTTGTTTAATCCAGTGTGAGGGCCAGCAGGTAGCATAGTGGTTAAGGTGCTAGACTCCCACATGGCCGATTGTGGTTTGAGTTCCAGACCCTGCAGCTTGAAAATCACAGTGTGCATGTGTGTGTGCCCAAAAATCCCAGGAGTAAAATAGAAGAGGAGGATATTGAGGCAAGGCCATTACCAATCATGTGGAGGGGTGATTTCTCATTTTCCCTCTCTCTGTCTCTCTCTGGTGAGCACACTCTCCCCATGGCTAAAGAAACAAACAAATAAATAAATAAATCTAGGGTGTAAGTCACACATATTTAACAGATGTTAACACAACTTTAAGGTTCAGGACTATTGGATCTGTGCTATCTAGCATGGTAGCCACTAGCCCTGTGGGGCTATCAGCACTTGAAATGGAGCTAGTCTGAATTGAGATATGCTGTAAGTGTAAAAGTCACACTGAATTTCAAAGACTTAGTGTAAAGGAAAAAAGCAGAATGTCTTACTAATAGCTTAAATATGCTTACATATTAAAATGTTTTTATATACTGAGTGAAAATATTAGGATTCATTTCGCCTAATTTTTTTTGTTGTTTTTACTTTTATACTAGAAAATTCTAAATTATATATATGGCTCATTTTATATTTCTATTGGGCAGCACGGGTTTACATTATTGAAGGCTGAGAGAAGGGTCACATCTACATTTATTGTTCAGATACTTCTTTAGTTAGGAGATTAAGGGTAGGTGGAAGCCTTTGGACCAATCTTGTCTGAAGATGTCCTAAAAGTTCTATTTTCATAGGTATTAAAATAATAAAATTATTTTTTATTCCAGACTCTGAAACATATCATTTTATTTTGGAGCATTTCATGATTAAATGATTTCTTTACAGAGATAGGAAATAGGATTGGAAGCAAAGCAGGAAGTAGGAGGAAAGAGAAGAGTCCCTGGATATTGATTAGTAGGGAGAGATCCATATTTCCTGTCTATCTAAGATGTAATGGCCTGCTAAGTATTTTCTACACAAAAGTATTCTAAATACATTCAATCTGCAACTTGAATTAAAATTTGAATGCAGGGACCAGTAGATGGCATAATGGTTACATCGTTGGACTCCCATGTGGTCAACCATGGTTTACGTCCTGGACCTGGCAGCTTAAAACTCAGGCCAGGCACATGTACATATGTGCTGAAGATCCTGAAAGGAGAATGAAGGAGAAGGGATTGCAGCTTAGCCATTCCCCGCAAGAGGGTGATTTCTCACTTTCTGTTTCTCTCTCTCGCTGTGTCTCTCCAGTGAGCACATGCGCACTATAACAAAAAAATCTATAAAAATAAACAAACTGAAAAATAAAAAACTTGAATGTAAACCTTCCTTTAGCCATATTTTAAAAGACTGGGGAGAAACACTTTTGTATAATGGCTTATTTCAGTTTGTACATTTAATCTATTGGTTCCCAATAGATTGCGGGCTTCAATGTTACCTTAACTTGCCACTGTAAATTTCCTGGTACATTTGTAGTGCTAATCAGAGTAACCGCTATCTGAAGAGGCAGTCTTGGTTTCTTTTTAACAATTTTTATTATTATTATTATTATTATTTAATTTGCTATAGGGTATGTATGCTCACCAGAGAAATACAGAGGAAGAGAGAGGGAAAATGACTTGAATCACAGTTGGCCATGTGGAAGTCCATCACCCTAAACACCATGCCACCTGCTGGATCCAGTAGTTTTGATTTTTAAAAGTTAAATCAAGAAATATTCACTAAGAATTTATTGTAAAAACAGAAAATTCTTATGATTAAATGTTTTTCCAGGTCTTCTTTAGACTGGCTAAAATTACTTTGTTAATATTAGTTCTTGCTTATAAGATTTGCTTTTAATACATTATAACTGGCATTTATAACTACGATACTAAATACTCAAGATAGCTAATTCACATGTTGGTTTCCACATATATAAATATATTCAGATTAAATAACCAATTAAATAACTCATCTTCTGAAGACACTCAAGGAGAAAAATACTACCTTTAAAGGATATTTCTTTTTTTAAAAAAGTATTGGTTTGGGGGGCCAGTAGGTGGCGCCATGGTTAAGGTACTGCATTCTCACATGGCCAATTGCAGTTTACCTCCCGAACCTGGAAGTTTGAAAATCATGCCAGGCACGTGTGTGTGCATGCCCAAAATCCTAGGAGGAGAATAAAGAAAGGGATGGCAGAATAGCCATCCCCTCTAAGCAGTGATTTCTCACCTTCCCTCTTTCTACTCTCTCTGTCTCTTGTCAGCAACTGCATACTCCCTATAGCAAAACGAACTAACAAACAAAACCCCAGTTTTTTAAAGAATTATTTTATTCACTTTTATTTATTCATTCATTTATTTTAATTTGACCAGAAAGAGAGAGAGAGAGAGGAAAGTGAGAAAGTAAGCCACCAGTTTCAGGATTCGAACCACGGTTGGCCATGTGGGAGTGTCCAGCGCCTTAACCACAATGCCACCTGCTGGTCTCCAGTAATAGTTTTTAAGTAGATTAAAAACCTCATTTTTAAAAGTTGAAATAAAAATGTAAACAGTAAAAAGGTGTAGAACAATGAAAAGTAATTCTTCCTCTTCCCTAGATCTCAGTTCCCCAATCCGTCCCCAGAAACTCCCACTGTTAAGTGTCTTCTGTACTTTTCCCCAAAATATTTTATGTTTTTGCAAGCATACAAAAATTAATATAACCACATGTGAATATGCAAACACATATTAAACAAAATATGGTATATCCACACAAAGTAAAATTATTCAGGCCTAGTCTCTGTGGCACAGTCAGTAGCATATTGAACTGCAGAGCTAGAAGCCAAAAGTTGACTGCAGTTTGAGTCACTAGCCCCAAGGAAATGAAAATGAGCCAGGTATAAGCATGTGTCCAGGATCCTGGAGGGCTGAAGGAAGGGGATTGAGGTGTGGCTGAGCCCTGTGGGAGGTGCTTCTCTCTCCCTATCATGAATACATTTTTTTTTTTTGGCTTTGTTTTGGATTTTGATATAGAGCATGTGTGCTTGCTAGAGAGTCAGAGAGTGAGAGAGAGAAGGAAAGTGAGAAATCACTCCCCTGGGGGGGATGGCCATGCCACAATCCCTTCATTTTCATTGTCCTCTCAGGATATGGGGCACACATGCACATGCTCCTGGTGTGATTTTTAAACCTCTGGATCCAGGACTCAAACAGCACGGTTGGTCATATGGGATCCACTGCATTAATCTCCATGCCACCTTCTGACCCTATGAATGATTTTTTTTCTTTTTTTTTTTGGAGAGGTTTTTTGTTTGTTTGGTTGGTTATAGTTGGTTTTTTGTTTGTTTATTTGTTTGTTTTTGCTATAGGGCATGTGCGCTAGCCAAATGACAGAGAGAGACAGAGAGACAGAAAGTGAGAAATCGCCCCCCAGGGGAGATGGCCACACCACAATCCCTTCTCCTCCATTCTCCTCTTGGGATCTTGGGCACACACAAACGCCTGGTGTGAGTTTAAGCCACTGGGTCCATGACTTGAACCATGGTCAACTACATGGGAGTCCAGTGACATAGCCATTACACCAACTGCTGGTCCTGAATGAATTTTTTTTAAAGAATTATTTTATTTAACTTTATTTATTTATTTATTTTAATTTAACCAGAGAGGGACAGAGTGAGAGTAAGAAAAAGAGGGAAAGTGAGAAAGCAAGTCACCAGGTCTGGGACTCAAACCGTGGTCAGCCATGTGGGAAGCCAGCACCCCAAACCACCATGCCACCTGCCAGCGCCAATATTTTTTTAAGTAACATTATTCAGCTAAACTTATTAATGAAGTACTATTATATGCTACAGCATAGATGAACCCTAAAAACACTATGCCAAATGAAATAAACCAGACACAAAAGCCTACATATATTATACAACTCCATTTATATGAAGTGTCCAGATTAGACTAATCTGTACAGATGGAAAGTAAATTGGGGCCAGCAGGTGGTGTGGAGGTTAAGACAACTGGATCCCACATGGTCAACTATACAGTTTGAGTCCCAGGTCCAATGGCTTGAAAATCATGCCAGGCACATGCACATGTGTGCCCAAAATCCTGACAGGGGAAGAGAAAAGATTGTAGCATGGCCATCTCCCTAGGAGGGGGTAATATCTCATTTTCCCTCTCTTTGTCTGGTGAGCGCATGCACCATATAGCAGAAACTTAAAGAAAAAAGAGAATTAGTAGTTGCCAGGGGTTGGGGAAGAGGAAAGAGGGGGGGACTGCTAATAGATACAGGGTTTTGTTTTAGGGTGATAAAAATGTTCCAGAATTAGATAGTGGTGAAAAATTTTCTGTTTTAAGAATTTTATCTTAGTTTTTAAAAAGCAAAAAATATATATAATTGTTCATTTTTTTTTTTTACAAATGGAGACATACTATATTGTGTTGAACCTCTTAACCATCCCTTAGCAACTTAGTTTTTTATTTATTTATTTTTGGAGAGGTTTTTGCTATAGGGTGCGTTCACTCGCCAGACATAGAGAGACATAGAGACAGAAAGCAAGCAATCACCCCCCAAGGGGGATGGCCATGCTGCAATCCCTTCTCCTCCATTCTCCTCTCGGGATCTTGGGTACACACGCACATGTGCCCAGTGTGAGTTTAAGCCACCGGGTCCGGGACTCGAACCACAGTCGACTACATGGGAGTCCAGCGACATAGCCATTACGCCAAGTGCTGGTCCCAGTTTTTTATTTTTATAATGTCAAAATTATCACTCCTATTACAGCTCCTTATACTGATATTGTATTTTTTATTTCCTTGAACATATGAAGGATATTTATTTATTTTTAGCAAAGATCACTTTTATTTATTTTTTATTTTTATTTTTTGTTTGTTTATTTATTTATGTATTTTAAATTCATTCACTAAACATCATCATAGCATACAAAATGTGATTTCCATCCAGAATACACTGCAAAGTGGCTTAATCATACATGTTATTGTCAACAAATAATTCTCCATTTATTTTAAACACTGAATCTAGTAATTCCATTATCTAAAAACCCTATAGTTCTATTTCCATTATTTGTATTTGTTATTTGTCCCAGTTTTTTTTTTTTCATGTGTCTGGTATCCTCTTGTGCCTGGTTATATTTATATTGAATTCTGGACTTTATATATGAAAAACTGAAGAAATCATTTGAGGCCCATTTTCTCCCAGAGAAGATTTAAATTTGCTGTTGGCAGGTGGTAAAGAGCACTAGCTATCAAAGATGATCTAATTCAGTTTCAGGAATCAGATGATTCAAAGTCATGCTTTAATCCCTACAGAGCCAGTATACTTCTAGTTCACTCTTACTCCCAGGATATGTCCTTCCATGTTTTAACCTAATAATGAGAGTTTGGGCGTGAGGCCAGACAAAATGGTGGAGTAAGCAGTCCTAAGGTCTGATCCCTCTACAGAAGCAAGCAAAACAAAAACAAAATCAAAATAGTCAGAATTAACTTTGTCAGAACTCTGAAAAATATTCAGTTTTCAGCAACCAACCAAACACTGAAACAAGGAAAAAGAAACTTAGCAATGGTTCGGCATAAGCAGGAAATAAAGACTGAAGACAGATTTGCAAACAACCTATCTAAACAGTAAAGGCGTACCCCAACACAGAACCAATATGAAAAGACTGAGAGATCTCCCTTTTTTTTAATGGCTCCTGGTGATCAAGGAAATCTCTGTCAAAACCCTAACTGAACACAAGCCAAGGACCAGAGACTTCAGAGACCACACGCAACTAGACTAACAGACATCTATAGAACACTCCACCCAACAATAGCAGACTACATTTTTCTCAAGTTTACACATGGAACATTCTTCAAAACACACCAGATGTTAGGCTACAAAATAAGCCTCAATAAATTTTAAAAGACTGAAATCACACAAAGTACCTTCTCTGAGTACAATGGAATGAGACTGGAAATCAATAACAGAAGCAAAACTGGAAAATTCACAAATATGTGGCAATAGCAAAACACACTCTTAAACAATAAATGGATTTAAAAATCACAAGGGAAATTAGAAAATACTTTTTGAGATAAAGAAAAATAAAAACACAATATATGAAACTTCTGTGATAAAGCAAAAGCAGTACTCAGAAAAAAATTCTGTAGCTGTAAATGTCTGCATTAAGAAAAGAGAATCTCAGGACTAGCAGTTGGCGTAACGGCTAAGTCACTGGACTCCATGTAGTCGACCACAGTTTGAGTCCTGGACCCGGTGGCTTCAACTCACGTCAGGTGCGTGTGTGCGTGCGTGCTCAAGATCCTAAGAAGAGCATCATGGAGGAGAAGAGATTGCAGCGTGGCCATCCTCCCTGGGGGGTGATTTCTCGCTTTCTGTCTCTCTGTCGTTCTGGCAAGCGCACACGCCCTATAGCAAAAACCTCTCAAAAAAAAAAAAAAAAAAAAAAAAAAAAAAAGAG
>NW_006160080.1:3218501-3222699 GCF_000334495.1 Tupaia belangeri chinensis | reverse complement strand
CCTGAGGCTTGCTTTCTCACTTTCTCTCTCTTTCTCTCGTGAGTACGTGTGCCCTATGGCAAATTAAAAACCAATAATAAATAAATAAATAAATAATTCTAAAAAAATTTCACATCAATCAATCTAACCTAAGTTTGACAAGCTAGATAAAGAAGATAAAATTAAACCCAAAGCCCCCCCCCCAAAAAAAAAAGAGAAAAACTGGAGTGTAGATAGATGAAATAGAGCATAGAAAAATAATACAATCAACAAAATCAAAAGTTGGTTCTCTGAAAACATCAACAAAATGGGAAATGGGGGCCAGTAGGTGGCACAGTGGTTACGGCACTGGACTCCCACATAGTTGTCTGCAGTTCGAGTCCCAGACCCAGTGACTTGAAACTTATGCTGGCCACATGTGTATGCGTTCTCAAAATCCCAAGAGGAGAATGGAGGAGAAGAGCTTATGGCATGGCCATCCCCCAGGAGGTGATTTCTTGCTTTCTGTCTCTCTGGTGCGAGCACACGCCCTATAGGAAAAATCTCTCTGCCCCTAACACACACACACACACAAACCAAAACAAAACAAAACAAACCTTGCACTAATAAGTACATTTAGCAAAGCTGCAGAGTCTAAGATCAACATGCAAGCAATTAACAATCTAAAAAGGAATTCAGAAAGCAATTCTTTATAATATACACAAGAAGAATAAAATACCTAATCATAAATATAACCAAGGTGGTTAAAGATTTGTTCACTGAAACTACAAAATATTCCTGAAAGAAATTAATGAATAAATAAATGGAAAGGCATGGCGTATTCATGGATTGAATGTAAGACTTAATATTGTTATGATGACAATACTACTCAAGGTGTTTTGCAGGTTTAATATCGTTATGATGACAATACTACTCAAGGTGATTTACAGGTTTTAAATCCCAAAAGGCTTTATTGCAAAAATGAAAAATTTGATCTTCAAATTCACTGCAAAAGGTCTGGGGGACCAGCAGTTGGCATAATGGCTATGTCACTGGACTGCCATGTAGTCGACCACAGCTCAAGTCCCAGACCTGGTGGCTTAAACTCACACCGGGCACATGTGCGTGCATGCCCAAGATCCTGAGAGGAGAATGGAGAAGAAGGGATTGCGGTGTGGCCGTCCTCCCTGTACAAAAGTAAAGTAATCAACATAGTGTGGTACTGGCATAAAGATAGACACACAGATCAATGGAATAGAATTTAGGGTTCATAAAACAAAACAAAACAAACCTAATACATATATGGCTTATTGCTTTTTGACAAGGGTGCCAAGACCACTTAATGGAAAAAGAAGAGTCTCTTCAACAATTAGTGCCTGGGACAACTGCATATCCATATGCAAAGATTAATGTTTGGCCTCACCTCACACCATAAATAGAAACGAATTCAAAATGACTCATAGACCTAAAAGTAAGAGCTAAAACTATAAAGTTCTTCAAAGAAAACATAAGGGTAAATTTTCATAACCTTGGATTTAGCAATGGATTCTTAGATATAACATCAAAAGCACAAGCAATCAAAGGAATAAAAGTAGATAAACTAGACTTCATGTAACTTTAAAACTTTTGGGCTAGTCCCATAGCTTAGTGGTTAAAGATATCTCACATGGCTCATCACACTTAGGATCCCAGCCTGGTGGCTTGTAAAACACACCAGGTTCATATTCACGCATGTCCCAAATCCCAACAGGCTAGAGAAATGGAGGAGAAGTGATTGTGATGTGACCATGCCCTATTGGACAGTGTTTTATCTTTCTCTCTCTCTCTTTCTCTCTGTCTCTCTTTGGTGAATGCACATACCCTCTGGTAATTAAAAAAAAGTTAAAACTTTTATGCCTTAAAGTGAAAAGACAACCTACAGAATGGGAGAAAATATTTTCAAATCATATATCTGATAAGAAACATATCCAGAAAGAATAACTCAATAATAAAAAGATAGCCTGATTTTAACAGGCAAAGGATCTGCATAGATATTTCTACAAAGAAGATATACAAATGGCAATAAGCACATGAAAAGCCCTTCTATATCATCTGTCATTAGGAAAATACAAATCAAAACCACAATGAGATATCATTTTATACACACTAGAATGGCTACAATAAAAATAAAAATAAAGGGCCAGCAAGTGGTGTAGAGTTTAAGACACTGGATCCCACATGGCTAGCTGACTGCAAGGTTTGAGTCCTGGACCCAGTGACCTCTATAAATAAATAAATAAATAAATAATTTAATTTAAAAATTTAAAAAAATTTAAAAATTTAAAATACAAGTGTTGGAGGCCCAGCAGATGGCATAATGACTACATCACTGGACTCCCATGTGGCTGACCATAGTTTAAGTCCTAGACTCGGCAGCCTGAAACTCACGCTGGGCATGTGTGCGTGCATGCCCAAAATCCTGAGAAAAAAATGGAGGAGAAGGGATTGCAACATGGTCATCCCCCCGGGAAATGAGAAAGTGATTTCTCACTTTCTGTCTCTCTTTCTCTCCAGTAAGCGCACACACCCTATAAAAAAAAATCTCTAAAAAAAAATTACAAGTGTTGGGGGCAGCATGTGGCATGCTAATTAAGATGCTGGACTCCCACATGGCTGACTGTGGTTTGAGTTCCAGAACTGACAGCTTGTTTTTCTCACTTTCTTTCTCTCTTGCTCTCTATCTCTTCCTGGTGAGTGCATGTGCCCTATAGCAAATTTAAATAATAATAATAATGATAATGAATGAAATATATAAATAATTCTTTAAAAAGTGTTGGCAAAAAAAATAAAGAAATTGGAACCCTTATACATTGCTAGTGGAAATGTAAAATGGTATAGCCATTGTGGAAAACAGTTTAGCAGTTACTAGAAAAGTTAAAAAAGAGTTCCATATGACTCTGCAATTCTACTCCTAGCTATATACCCAAGAGAATTGAGGGCATGTGTGCTGTACAAAAATTTGTACATGAATGCTCATGGCAGCACTATTCATAATGGCCAAAAGATAGAAACAATCCAAATGTTTATCTATTGATAAACTGTTAAACAAAATGAGGCATACAATGGGATATTACTCAGTCATAAAGAGAAATGAATTAATGGCACATGCTGATGTGGATGAATTTTTTCCTAGAGATTTTTGCTATAGGGTGCATGCACTCACCTGAGAGACAGAGAGAAACAGAGAGACAGAAAGTGAGAAATCCCCCCCCAGGGGGGATAGCCATGCCAAAGTCCCTTCTCCTCCATTCTTCTTTTGGAATTTTGGGCACGCACACACATGTACCTGGCATGAGTTTCAAGCCACCAGGTCTGGGACTCAAATCATGGTCAGCCATGTGGGAGTTCAGTGTTCCAACCACTATGCCACCTGCTGGCCCTCACATGGATAAAACTTAAAAAGACTAGGCTAGGCTACATATTATAAAATTTCATTTATATGAAATATCCAGAATAGTTACTGAGGGCCAACTGTACTGGTGATGGTTCCACAACCTTGTGAATATACTAAAAAATCACTAAATTGTACACTTTATAGTGGTGAATTTTATGGTATGTGAACTACAGCTCAGTGAAAGAAAAGGAAATGATGTAAGCCTATACTCGATTGAGAGAAATTTGCTATGTTTCTGAGGAGACTACTTTTTAACAGGTTAAACAAAACAGAGGGTAAGTCTCACATAAGGTAAAACATTTTCCCAAGGAAAAGCATTTCTCCTATAGTATTTTCATTCACTCATCCAACAAACATTGAGCATCTGGCATGTACAAAAATCAGGGCAACTTTTGTTTCTACTTGCCTGTTGTTGTTTGAAGGCCTCGAGAAGTAAATCGATATCAGTGTAAGTAAGAGGAAACTGCAGTCGAGGACCATCATAGGAGTCTGGGATGTCTATTAACCCCACGTAATCCTCTCTATCCTTGATATCCTGGAGGGTGTTTTCAAAAAGTTGATTTACTGATTCTGGAAGAGGAATGACAAAGGGTAGGGGGGATAGGAGTAGAAATCAACATTGTAATACTTACAATTAGTAAGTGTCTTCTTGAATACCTAGCCCATGTAAGGTATTGTGCTAAATGTTATGAATACCAAGATATCACACATAACCATGAAGAATAGTTGATTCTGAGACCAGTAGGCACATTCACATGGATCACCATCATTCCTTCCTAGGTTGATGATTTACCACAGCAATGCATC
>NW_006160080.1:3215064-3218489 GCF_000334495.1 Tupaia belangeri chinensis | reverse complement strand
GGGAGAAGCACAGTAATAGTGGTCAGTTAAGGTATTCTCATGTTCTGTAGGTCTAGGTCTAAAATTTTGGTCCAATCTTATATTTTTACAAATAGGACTGAACTCATACTAATGCACTGTATGTAATTCAAACATCTGCTGTTATTCAGGATCTACAAAAAAATTAAACTGCAGCATTCAATTTCTCCCCTGTTAAACACTTCAGAATATTTTACTTAGCTGGAATTGATTTCTTTCTCTCTTCCCAGAAAAAATAAATTTCCTGACATGACTTTCTTTTTTTCTTGGCAACAAAGTAGATAAAGTTAAATGACAAACCATAGGCAGAAATACCCAAAGGGCTTCTCTTTCAGAGAGACATTTCTATATAACAGATTGCCTTCATTGACCATTTTAGTAGGTACTAAGGCCCAGGGTCCATTCTTGCTAGATTGCCCATGAAACAATCAGCCCAAGAACAGAAATACAGAAAATCAAGTGGAAAAAGATGAAAAGGAATGTGGTAGTTAGATTTTCAATCCATCTATCCCAACATCTTTTTAAATTTAGCTAGCTAGCTAGCTACTAGGTCATTGGGAAAGTCATGATGTATTTATATTTTTCTATGCAAAAATACATCATGACATACCTGACCACACAATACTTATTTATTTATTTCATGGGTGAGAGAGATAGAGGGAGAGAAGGAAAGAGAGAGAGAGAGAGAGAGGACTCCAATAGGGTCTTGACACAACAATGTACCCCCAGTCTCAGCCAGCTCCAGATCATGGGCACACACATACCTGGAATACTCAAGGAAGTCTCCAGACACAAACCCAGAACCTCCTCATGTGAGTCAGTCCCATAGAATGTCATGTTTTACCATTGTATAACTGTTCAGCCCTTTTATCTTAATTTCTTCTTTTTAAATAATTATTTTAAATTTTATTCATCATCATTTTTTTTTTTCAATTTGACCACAGAGCAACAGAGAGAGAAAGACAGAGAGAAAGCAAGAAAGCAAGCTGCTAAGTTCAGGACTCAAACCGTGGTCAGCCATGTGGGAATACAACGCCATAACCACTATGCCACCTGCCGACCCCCTCTATCCTAATTTCTATCCATGCTCTTTTAAATGTGATTCTGCAGCTTATTCCTATCAAGAGTCTATTTCCCCATCCCTTCAAGATGGGCTGAGTTCAGGACTTATATTAGCTCAAAGCAGGTGATGATGTGCTATATACCAGTTCCAATCCCAAGTCTCAGGAGGCCTTCTCTGTTTTCATGAACTCTCAGGGACCAGCAGTTAGCGTAATGGCTATGTCACTGGACTCCCATGTAGTTGACCGCAGTTCGCGTCCATGAACTCCCTTTAGGAACTGTACCACTACCACAAAGCCCAGGCTAGCCTACTGAAAGATCCACGACCATGTGGAACAGAGCTGAGGTATCCTATCCAAGATCAGTCACTAGAGACAGACTTTAGATACATGAGTAAACTCTAGCCAAGACCCAAAAAACTGCAAATAAAGTTTGCCAAGATCAGCAGAAGTTTTCGGTTATTCTGTAGACTTGGTAGCAAAAAGAAATATTTATCAAATACCACTGAGGTATTGTGGTGTTGACTACTTAATATTATTGCTGTAACAGATAACTGACCCAGAGGATGATGACATACTCTTCAACTCATTACCACTGAATTGTTACTAAGGCCAATCATCAGAAGTTCTCTGCTAAGAGTTTCTATCTTTTTGAATATTCAAAATAGTCACGTTTGGAAGATATGTTACCAGATGTAGACAGTATACATTTTTTTCAGGAATCAATTATACTGAAAGATTATAGTTAAGAATTAAACTTAAAAAAAATGTTCTAAAGTAAGTAATAATATTTGGTAATTTTAGGTGGCCAAACAATGGTGCCACAGTGAAATCCAACCTCTGCAAGGCTGACTCACATGGGAAGGTTTGGGTTCAACCTAGAAACCTTCCTGAGTATGCTGGGCACATGTGTGCCCACAGTCCAGGGCTAGTTGAAGCTGGGTGTGGATCATGGCACAAAAATCCTGTTGGAGGGTACTTTCTCTCTCTCTTTATGTCTCTCTCACTTAAGATAAAATAAACTTTTAAAATATTTGATAATTTAAAAAAATACTTACTAAACTACTGCATACTCCAGTTTTTTGTTTGTTTTGTTTTGTTTTGACAATGATCGACAATGTTTTATAAAAAGTTGAATTTAGGAGTAACAATGTCTGTCTTCAATGTGGTCCAGCAGAGGTTATTTTTCTCATTTGGATTTGGTTTGCAATGTAATAATAACTTGAGTTAATTTGTGTTTGGAAACACAGAGCATCTTGAGAAACTCTATCTTAGATTTATTTTATAAGCCATGAAGCCTAAGTATTCTAGTTAACTATCTTAATGACCATGGGGCCCATTTCAATGTGGTACTTGTTCTTGGAGATGAATCTTACTCCAAAGAAAACCTTTCCTTTTCCTGACTCTACACACTTAAACATCGAACAACTCTTAGGGGAAAAAAAAAACAACAACAAAACAAAAAGGGAATGATATAGAAAGACACAAAATCCCAGCAATATTACATCATTTCTCAGAGATATAAAGGTTGTTTCCTGTTATAGGACCTAAGAGAAGGTGAAGATGGAACACACATAGTCAGACTAGGGGATTTAGTTTCTTAGATGGGGAAGGAATTTATGACCTGATTGTGGTATCCATGAAAAAGGCAGCACAACTTTTTTTTTTTTTTGAGAGGTTTTGCTACAGGGCATGTGTGCTCGCCAGACAGAGAGAGAGAGAGACAGAGAGACAGAAAACGAAAAATCACCCTCCAGGGGGGATGGCCACACCACAATCCCTTCTCCTCCATTCTCCTCTCAGGATCTTGGGCATGCACGCACACGCGCCCGGCGTGAGTTTAAGCCACCAGGTCCAGGACTCGAACCACAGTCGGCTACATGGGAGTCCAGCGACATAGCCATTATGCTAACTGCTGGCACCCAAAGGCAGTACAGCTTTTGAAGCACACCTGACTTAGAAACACAGATGCTGGAGAAAGAAAGAAAAAGAAGTAGAGGATAAAGATATGCATACAGGGATGCCTATGGAGTTGTCTCACCCCACTCCTCTTCCAAATCTTCAGATGCCTGACAACTGTATCAGTCCCTTCCTCTTTTGTCTCCTCTTTTGTCTATTCCTTCAGTATAGACCTTTCTTTGGATTCAATAACACAATCAAACACAGTTGAAGACTTCTCCAATCTAAAATGCCACCCCCACACCTCACATCTGTCCCACACTGAGGAAGATACCCTCTTCTACCTCAGCACTCTATTTCTATCTTTATTGTATCCACTATTCATTATTCCTGCACTATTTTTTTTTCTTTTTTTTTTTTTTAGAGGTTTGTGTCTTAACAACTTCA
>NW_006160080.1:3195517-3215021 GCF_000334495.1 Tupaia belangeri chinensis | reverse complement strand
TAACTATGATTGGGGCTGGCAGGTGGTGTGGTGGTTAAAGGCACTGGATTCCCACATGACTGACTGCAGTTTAAGTCCCAGACTGGTGGCTTGCCTTCTTACTTTCCCTCTCTCCTCTCTCTCTGCTCAAATTGAAATAATAATAATAATAATAAAGTTAAATAAAATAATTCTTTAACAAAATAAAATATAGAGCCAGCAAGTGGCATGGTGGATAAAGGTGCTGGATTCCCACATGGCTGACCATGGTTAGAGTCCCAGACCTGGTGGCTTGCTTTCTCACTATCCTTTTCTCTTTCTCTCCATCTCTGTCTAGTCAAATTAAAAAACAGTAACAAATGGAATTAAATAAAAAAATTTCTGTAAAAAAATTAAAAATAACTATGATATATAAGATACATATATTACTTACATATTTATAACTGATTTCTTGAGTAATCCCAACTGTGCGAAGTATAAACAAGAAATCACTTCATTGTCCCAATTATCGCTGTCACTCATGCCCTGTCATCTCTCCCTATCCCATTGGCTAACACATCAAATCAATTCTGTCACTTCCAATCATTAAAACTAGTCTTGATGTTTAAGAATAAAATTAATTTTTTTTTCTTTTTTTAAAAAAAACTCAGTTTGTCCCTTTCTTTCATAGATTTGATGACCCTCATTCCTTAAAAGTTCAGTGCTAAATATATGAAAAAGCGTAATGTCTCTAAAGCAATTCTTAGTTAAAACTACTCAATATGAAATATCAGTCAACAAAGAGACATAATCTTTCTGCTCGTTTTTAACAAACAAAAAAAAAAGTACAAGATTCTCTTCCAGTAGTTGATTGTTTTTCATGTATGAAAACAATCAGGCTATAACCATTATAACTACTACTAATAACTTAATAAATGGCAACAATATATGAAGAGTTGCAACATGTAATTACAATTAATCTTTACCTATTTGATTTATAATTTTGTCAGCATCAATCTAAATTAATTAAATACAACAAAATCTTGAATTATAACCAAATTACTGCTTTACAAGTTTTTCTAAAGAAAATACCTCAAAAATACCCCCACACAATCTTTTCTTTTACCCCATAGAGAGTCAAAATCTGGACAGGGAAAAATTCAAAGCCTATGATTTTTTAAAAAAACAATTTCTGCTTTTACCACCCACATGTCACTTTGAAAACAAGCTCCAGACATTGCTGGAAAAAGAAAAGCACCAACTGAATTGCATTTGTAGCTATTTCATTTCTCAGTTATGAAGCTGGATCAAAACCATTGGTGTCCGTATAATAAATTCAATAGATGCCAAAATAACATTTCACAAAATTCAACACCTGTTCCTGATTTTCTTAAAATTTGGAAAATGAAATTAAAAGATACCATTATGTAATTTTTAAATGTAAATTAACAATAATGGTTTTTCCATTAAATCATTAACAAAATAAGGATGCCCACTTTTATTGTTTCCTTTTAACATTGTTCTGCTGTATGCAGCCAATGTAATAAGACATGAAGCTGAAATAAGAGCAGTAACTACTATTGGATAGAAAGATATAAAGTTGCTTGTGGTCAATGTGGTTAGGCACCTACATTCAAAAAAATCCATTGGAAAACTCCCAGAACTTATAGAAGAATTAAATATAATACAGAGGTTAATTTCACTGGTTTGGATCACAGTTTCATCATTAATGAGATAACCTTTTAAGGTTACTGTCTATACTTCAGATTCTACATTTACAAAAAGGGGATGAAAACAATATTAATTTGTGCCAGCCTGTGGCCTGGTAGTTAAGGTGGCTGGATCCCACATGGCTGACCTTGCAGTTTGAGTCCCAGACCCAGCAACTTGAGAAATAAGCCTGGCACTTGTGTGTGCATGCATGCATGCTCAAAATCCCAAAAGGAGGAAGAAATGGATAAGAAGGAATTATGATGTTACCATGCCCTCTGGGGGTGCTTACTCACTTCACTTCCTTTCCTCTCCCTTTCTCTCTCTCTCTTTCTCTCTCTCTCTCTCTCTCTCTCTCTCTCTGTGTGTGTGTGTGTGTGTGTATCTCCAGCAAGCACATACACCCTCTGGCAAGTTAAAAAAATAATAATAACAATATTAATCTCACTTATTTCTCATAAACACTAAATAAAATAGTATCTTTAAAGCATATAAATACATGGTTTATAGTAAACATTTAATAAATATCAGCAGGGCCAGCAGATAGTGTAGTGGTTAAGGCTCTCATATGGCCGTCTGCAATTCAAGTCCTGGACCCAGCAGCTTGAAATTTATGCCAGGTGTATGAGTATTCATGCCAAAAATCCTGAGAGAAGAATGGAGGAGAAGGGATTGTGGCATGGCCATCACCCCTGGGGAGTGCTTTCTCACTGTCTGTCTCTCTGGTGAGTACACATGTCCTATAGAAAAACAAAACAACACAAAACTCTCTAAAAATAAATAAATAAATATCAACAGTAATAATTTCATTAATATTATTCAGTAGCATAATATAAGATAAATAGACATAAATCAAAAACTTGGCTAAATACTACCAATAATCAATGGGAATATACAATGGGAAAATATCTTATTCATTATAGCAGCAAAAAATATAAAATACTTGGTCTGATCCGATAGGACATTTTGGCTGATCTGAAAAGCAGAAAAAACAACACTTCCACATGTTCCATCCCACTCCCTACATCCAGCAGTCTCTGTTTAAACCTACTGCTATGTATGGCAACTTTGGCTTTCTGCCTATGCGGGGAAGCTGATATGAAAAAAAAAAAAACATCTAGGAACATGTGTATGAAGTCTCTCCTCTACATCAAGTCCTATGAAGTGGTTTTAAGCTCTTCAAATAGTAGGCCAGGGGAGTAAATGGGCAAAATCAATTTTCATGAAAGCAATGATGAAATTGCAAGGACACGTATTTTTTACAGGTCACGTGTTACCTTTGGAATACACAGAACATCTCAAGATAGTGTGTGTCTCAGAGTTAAAACTATTAATCTGGCTCCAATAAATGGAAATGTTATATAGCCTTCTGGTCCTTAAAAATATCCTACTTAGGGGTCAGAGTACTTCAGTAAAACAGGCTTCAGTGGAGGCTGTCTGGAATCCTTTCACCTAAGAGAGCCATCAGAAATCAACCTATTCGGAAATCAGCAGTTAGCGTAACGGCTATGTCGCTGGACTCCCACGTAGTCTACCGCGGTTCGCGTCCAGGACCCAGTGGCTTAAAACTCACACTGGGTGTGTGTGCGTGCATGCCCAAGATCCCGAGAGGAGAAGAGAGGAGAATGGAGGAGAAGGGATTGCAGCGTGACCATCTCCCCCGGGGGGTGATTCCTCACTTTCTGTCTCTATGTCTCTCTCTGTCTGGTGAGCACATGCGCCCTATAGCTAAAATCTCTCCAAAAAAAAAAAATAAAAGAAAGAAATCAACCTATTCTAAATCTCTTCTTCCTGTATATTATAATAATTAAATCAGTGTTACTCTAGACACTTTAATAAAGAGATATATACAATATATAAAAGAATAGAGAGCCCAGAAATGCATCCATTTTTAATAAATATATTATGAGGGAAACACTATAAATCAATAGTGAGAAGATCTATTATCAAATAAATATTGCAGGAAAAATTGGTTAGCTACTTGGACATTTTCTTTGTACTTACATTTTTAAATTATTCTCAACTACTGGACATTAAATTTGTCTTGTAAAGTTTAATAGGAAAAACATCTAAACTTTATTAAGTGTAAAAAAAATTTTTAAAAAGAGAGATTTATGCTATAGGGTGTGTGTGCTTGCTGGAGACAGAGACAGAAAGCAAGAAATCATCCCCCAAGGGGGATGGTCATGCTGCAATCCCTTCTCTTCCATTCTCCTCTCAGGATTTTGGTCACACACACACACACACGCTCCAGGCATGAGTTTTAAGCCACTGGGTCCAGGACTCGAACCACAGTTGACTACATGGGAGTCTAGAGACGTAACCATTACACCATCTGCTGGTTCCTGAAGTATAAAAAAAATTTAGAGCCAAACATAAAAACATCTGGAAATACAGGCATAGCAATTCACATTTTAAATATTTCAGGGCCTTTTAAGTTTAAAAGCAAAAGGATTCACAAAGAAGAATATACTTAGACTTAAAAAAAGAGATATTTTAAACAAATAATGAATGAAAATTTCCCACCTGATGGAAAATATCAAATTGGCTATCCCAAAAGCTCAGCAATCCCTCAATGGGGTGTGGTCACCCTGCAATCCATTTTCCTCCATTTCTCCACCTCATCAGAATTTTCCTTCAGTTCTCCAGCCCATTGGAATTCAGCCACTCACACGAGCCTGGCGTGTTTGAGCTAGACTAGGCCAATGATTCAAACTGTGGTCACCATGTGGGATTTAGCTTCTCTTGAGCAACAGATTACTGCTGCACCACAAAGCCAGTCCCTGATATTAAGTAAAATAAGTCAGACACAATGGACCAGCCTCGTAACACAGTGGTTAAGCACAATGCAAAAGAAGCCAGATCCCACATGGCTGACTGACTGCATTTCTAATCCCGGTCCTAGCAGCTCGA
Source organism: Tupaia belangeri chinensis (assembly GCF_000334495.1). Classification (NCBI taxonomy): domain Eukaryota; kingdom Metazoa; phylum Chordata; class Mammalia; order Scandentia; family Tupaiidae; genus Tupaia; species Tupaia belangeri. The sequence goes on along the minus strand of NW_006160080.1, from coordinate 3,210,440 downwards.
AAAACATACTCAAGGCTCAAAAAACATGCCAGGCACATGTGTGTGCATACTTCAAATCTGAACAGATTAAAATATTCTCCTCTTCTTTGTGAAAAAAGATTGTTAGATTTTAAAATCACCTACAGAATTTTTTCTTTTACTTTTACCTGCATTTGTTTATTTTATGCTAAATTGATTCCTGAACCATAAGTTTTTGTTTCTTCAGTTTCTTCTGAGTTATCTTACTTCTGTGCAACCTCCTCTTCTAGTTTAGGAACACTTTTCTCCTTTTCAGTAAGGATCATCTTGCTGTGGCAGGAGGAGCTCATGTATGGGTTAATCCAACCATGAACCCTTGTAAGTACCATGACACACACATCCCGGGTGCCTTGTTCATTTGAATGTGCTCAATGACCAGAGAATCTACATCTAAACCCTAAGTTCAGCATTACTCCCCACATTTTTAAACACGTGAGCAAAAATTCAAGCACTCTTTATGGGCCACCAACCTTGTGTCCAACCCCACTGCCTGGCCTGGGCACACTTACGAACTCCACCATTGTAATGATAGAATGGCGCACATGGCTTCTGGACAGTGACATCTTTCAGATACTTGGTGGAGTTTTTTTTTTGTTTTGTTATTGTTTTGTTTTTTGTTTGTTTGTTTGTTTTTTGAGAGGTTTTTGCTATAGGGTGCGTGCACTGGCCAGACAGAGACAGAGAGACAGAAAGCAAGAATCACCCCCCCAGGGGGGATGGCCACACCACAATCCCTTCTCCTCCATTCTCCTCTCGGGATCTTGGGCACGCACGCACACGCGCCCGGCTTGAGTTTTAAGCCACCGGGTCCGGAACACAAACCGCGGTCAACTACGTGGGAGTCCAGCGACATAGCCATTACGCTAACTGCTGGTCCCAGATACTTGATGGGATTTCAGATATGTGTACCCTTGATGGCCTGGGCAGTTTCATGAGTGTTCCTAAAGTGAACGTGAAGATTTGAACCTCTTGATTTGCATGATTTTGTGGGGTTCTCTGGGTCAAACAAATAGCGAACCATTTTCAAAGATCACCTGAGGCCACTAAGGAGGAAAAAACATCTATAGCATTTTTAAAATGTGGATTTTTAAAAAAATAGAGTTTGAGTCAATATCTCTGGGCTGGAACTCAGCCATCTGTGGCTCAGAAACTCCATTAAGTGATTCTGATGAAGTGAGCCTTGATTGAAATATTAGGTCAGAAGCAGAAAGAGTGCTGTTTCATTTCATCATTATATTTCCTCTTAAAAACATTTTTTGTCAAAGAACATGAAGCACAAACAACTGTCTTCAAATTGCAATTATCTAAAAGAGGAAAAAAGGCAAAATACCCACTTCCGCCCACTCTCCACTCCTCAGGTTTGGCTATTCCATCATTCAGAAAGCTCCTGCAGATCATTAAGTGCTTTAATTAGTTTAATACATAAGTACTAAGCTCAGACCATGCCATTAAAAACACCATTATTTCACCACTTGGGAGGACGTTTACCAGATTATTTAAAAGACTCTTCTTGATGGCACATCACATATATTTTAATTAGAGCAAAAAATGTTGGGCCAAATTAAAGAAAAATTAGTTTTTAAGTCTGACACCATTTCAGAGATAACAATGGATAGATCTTTATTTATAAGAGAACTACATGACTAATGAATAATTATAATTTTAAAATCATTTTTGAACCACACCTACATATTCAGAGTAACTAGATAAGGTGATAAATAGGTAGATAATAAAGATGGATAAATAGGGGTGTTAGGAACAGAAAACAGAGACATGATAGGGCCAACTGTGTTTCCACTGCCCTTTTCCCTCAAGTGTGCTGCATGAACTTCTCAAGGTATTTTGATCTCTTAACACAAAAGTTTGTGGGTGAAAAATCAGATCCTCTTGAGAACCAGCAGTTAGCGTAATGGCTATGTCGCTAGACTCCCACGTAGTCGACCGCAGTTCGCGTCCTGGACCGGGTGGCTTAGAACTCACGCCAGGTGCGTGTGCGTGTGTGCCCAAGATTCTGAGAGGAGAATGGAGGAGAAGGGATTGCGGCGTGGCCATCACCCCCCCGGGGGGGGGTTTGATTTCTTGCTTTCTGTCTCTATGTCTCTCTCTGTCTGTCTGGCAAGCGTATTGGCCCTATAGCAAAAACCTCTCCAAAAAAAAAATCAGATCCTCTTTACTAAACTATTGTTGCGCACCAATAGATCATGGTTTGGACAAAATATTCAACAAATGAATCTTGAATGAAATATAATTCAGTTTTTTGAAAAGTGAGGAATTAAATGGCCGATTTAATAGACACCATCCAGAGGAAAAAAGTCAGTTGAACTGATTTCACCAGTGGTTGGGTATCACATAGACAAGAGATGTGGGCATCTTTTCAACTTCTTCGTTAAAAAGAACGAAGAAGTTAAAACATAGTTAACTTCTCCCATTTTCAGAATTTACATCTCTTGAGGACAATTCAATAAGTTTTTTAAAAAAGAATTATTTAATATTTTAAGGGTTTTTTCCTAGAATTATTTTATTTAACTATTTTTTTTTTTATTTTGACCAGAGAAAGACAGAAAGAGACAGAGAGAAAGTGAGAAAGCAAGTTGCCAGTTTCAAGACTTGAACCATGGTCAGCCACATGGGAGTCCAGCAACTTTAACCACCATGCTGCCTGCCAGCCCCTTGTTTATTTTAATTCTTATTCTTATAATTATTATTTAATTTGACCAGAAAGAGAGAGGGAGGGCAAGTTCGAAAGCAAGCTGCCAGGCCCAGGACTCAAACCATGGTTGGCCATGTGGGAGTCCAGCACCCCAAGCACCACGCCACCTGCTGGCCCCAGGCAATTCAACACTTAGTGACTACTTTTCAAAAGACCAAACTTTTCCTTTACCTGAGTCGCTCTCTCGTACATGTGTATAGTTTTCCAACATGAAGGAAAAGAAGTTGGATAACTGGAAAAAATAAAAAATATATTAATCAATTAATGAACCTAAAACAGGTACCATGGCAAATGCTGTCAGTGTTCCACTGGAGTCCCCTTACTCTACCAGGGGACTCGCCTCCCAGTTGTCACAGGTGCCAAGGGTCACACCTATGCCTGCCTTAGGAGACTGTCCTCACAGATAGGTGGTACCTCATCCAGCACTGCCTAGGGTATTAGATATACACCTCTCCTGAGGGGCTGCCCAAAGACTATGACTGACTGAAGCAAGGTTTGACAGCCCAGTCCTTCACCTCCCTTGCCTCTGCATGGGACACACTGAGATGCATTTCACACTTAAAAGTCTTGACAGTATCAGGCTGAGGTCAGACATGTCCAGAAAACATATTTTTGCCTAGCTACTTCCTGTCCTGTCCTACTTTCTTCACTCCTTTGTTGGTTTTTCCTTAGAATACTCTCTATACCTCAGTTGTACCAAAATCCCTCTCTCAGACTGCTAAGAAATCCAATCTATGATAACTGTTAAACTGTGTTATGATCTCTCTTATCTTTTTGGTAGTGAGACTAAGAGTTAAGAGATACTCTTAATTGTCAAATATATTTGGGAAATAAAGGAAGGAGGGGAAAAGTGGAAATCTGCCAGAATAACCACCATTAGCCTCTATGTCAACCAATCATCTGTAAGGGCCTCATTTATATAGCACAAATAATTTCTCTCCAAGCCCTTCTCCCCATGAAGAGTGAACACCAAGGAACTTTATCAGTCTGGGAGTATGTTTGGGAGTTGAGGCAAGGAAGACTTCTCACACGAATAACAATCTATGATTTTAATGCTGTTGTTAATAGGTTTGTCAATTAAGTCAATAGAAATCAGGGCCAGAAGGTGGCGTGGTGGTTAAGGGTGCTGGACTCCCACACTCCCACATGGCTGACCGGGGTTCAAGTCCTGAACCTGGTGACTTGCTTTCTCACTTTCACTTTCACTCTGTCTCTGTCTGGTCAAATTAAAAAATATAATAATTATAAAGAGTTAAATCAATATTTTTTTGGAGAGGTTTTTGCTATAGGGCACATGCACTCGCCAGAAAGACAGAGAGACAGAGAGATAGAAAGAGAGAAATCACCCCCCAGGGGTATGGCCATCCCACAGTCCCTTCTCCTCCATTCTCCTCTTGGGATCTTGAGTATGCACGCACATGCGCCCGGCGTGAATTTAAGCCACCAGGTCCAGGACTTGAACTGCGGTTGACTACATGGGAGTCCAGCGACATAGCCGTTACAACAATCCCTGGCCCCCAATAAGTAATTCTTAAAAAAAAAAAAAAAAAATGGGTCAATAGAAACCACTAAGACACCATTTTGCACCACTAGGAAAGCTATCAGAAATAAACAGATAATAACAAGTGTTGACAAAGATATGGAAGAATTAGAATCTTGTACACTGCTCATAGGAACGTAAAAAGGCCCAGCCACTAACTCAAAAAGTTAAACACAGAGTTATCATAATATGATCCAGCAATTTTACTCTTAAATATCCAAGAGAATAGAAGATGTACGTTCACACATAAATTTGCACACAAATACTCATACAGTATTACTCATAAGAGCCACAAAAGTATAAATGGAGTTAAATAAATAAGTAATTCTTTTTTTTTTTTTTTTTTGGAGGGTTTTGGTACTGACGTGCATTCACCAGAAAGACAGAGAGCCAGAAAGCGAGAAATAACTCAAATAGTCCATCAACTGAGGAATGTAAACACAATGTACTCTATACAATGGAATGTTATTTAGCCATAAAGAGAAAAAAGTACTGATACATGCTACAACATGGATGAAACTGACAGACATCATGCTAAGTGAAAGAAGCAAGGCACAAAGAACCAGATATTGTATATTTCCATCTGTATGAACTGCCAGAGTAGGCAAACCCATAGAGACAGGAAACAGATTAATGGTTACCTAGGGCTTTGGGAGAGGAGTATGGGGGAGTGGCTTATAATGGGTCTGGAATTTTTGAATAATCCTAAAATTAATTGTGATGGGGGCCAGCAGGTGGCATGGGGGTCAAGGTGCTTGACTCCCACATGGACGACCATGGTTCAGGTCTCAGACCTAGTGGCTTGCTTTCTCACTTTCCCTCTTTCTCTCTCTTTTGTCTCTCTCTGATGAACACATGTGTCCTATAGCAAACTTAAAATTATATATAATAATAATAAATTGAATAATTAAAAAATTAATTCTGGTGATGGTTGCATAACTGTGAATATATCATAAAGCACTGAATATATACTTTTAAAATTTTTCATTTAACTTTATTCATTTATTTATTCATTTGTTTATTTTGATTTGACCAGAGAGGGACAAAGAGAGAGAGAGCAAGTGAGAAAGCAAGTCGCCAGATCTGGGACTTGAACCATGGTCGACCATGTGGGAATCCAGCACCTTTAACCACCACGTCACCTGCTAGCCCCTGAATATATACTTTAAATAGGTGAATTGTGTGGTATGTTAAGCATATCTCAATAAACCCGTTATTTTTTTTTAAAGGGTAGAAAAGAATGTGATAACACTAGAACGTTTGTATATAAAGCATATTAATACAGGGGCTCACTCTACTTTTATATTTATGAGTTTATCCTACAGTGTTTAAAAATATAGCTGTGGGAGCCAGTAGACGGCATAGCAGTTATATCGCTGGACTCCCAAACGGTCAACCTTGGTTTGAGTCCTGGACCCGGTGGCTTGAAACTCACACTGTTAATGTGTGCATACGTGCCCAAGATCCTGGCAAGAGAATAGAGGAGAAGGGATTGCAGCATGGCCATTCCTCCTGAGGTGATTTCTCACTTTCCCTCTCACTGTCTCTGTCTTTCTCTTTCTCCCCTACAAGTGCATGAGCCCTAAGGCAAACACCTCTATGAAACAACAACAAAAAACAGCTGTGAGCTCTGAATCAGGACAAACAGCATTTTTGACTGAATCATCGTATGCCATTTGTATAGCTTCCAAAAAGAAATTCAGTTATTTAATTATTTTTAAAAATTTCTTTATTATATGTAGTTCCTATAATAAACCCAGGTTCCGTTCCCAGACCAACCTAAACAGGCTGGACATGTTTGTAATCTTAACTAACTGAGAGGCTAGGGCAGAGAATCACAATGTGGCAAGACCCTGTCCAAAATACCTATTTTGGCCCAGCTGCAGTGGTGCAATAGTAGTGCAATGCTCTGCAGTGCTGGAGGCATATGGAAAATTAGGGTTCAGTTCCTGGGTTGGCCTTTATACACCAGGTGCATGCACATGCCCGTGATCTTGAAAAACTAGGGTGTGGGATCATGGCATGAGACCCTGTTGAGGGTTCTTATCTGTCTTTCTATCTCTCTTTTATTAAGTAAACTTGAAAAAGAACCCCTCTCTCTCTCCTTCTGCTCTCTCTTAAAAAAGAAGCACTTATTAAGAATTAAAACTGAAGGGCCGATAAGTGGCATCGTGGTTAATGGCTTACTTTCTTGCTTTCCCTTTCTCTCTGTGTGTGTCTTTGTCTGGTCAAATTAATAAATAATAATAGCAAATGGAATTAAATAAATAAATATTTTTAAAAATTAAAATAAAATAAAATAAAAATAATTAAAACTGGGTTTATGTATCCTTGTTGCAAGCTTCCATAAAGGCCTTTCTTTCAGAACTTTCATAGGTTTGTTGCCAGGAAATTCTTCTCCCTTTTTTTTTTAACTGTTTAAAGTAATTTTTTCCTTCATGAAGTAATAACTTTACTTCCTAATAAGGCATATGCCCCCCAAAGAGAATAAGGTTATTTTTATTATTTTAATAGATGTCAAGACTGAAAAACACTGTCCCTGTTCCAAATCACACTTCTCTCAATAGCAGTTCCAAGACAATGGTACCAAATTCTCCAGTAAAACCTTTTACCTGGGTTTTTCCATTTTAAATGGACCCCAAATTTCATTCTTTCAATAACAAGGGGTAAAGAGAGGCATTTACCCAAAAGAGACGAGCTTGCGAAACAGACCTGCATTTGGCGCTGTTCATCAGCATACTCGATGGACTGGAAGATGGCAAGAGCATAGCGCTGTCTGGCCCGCAGACGAGCTCTGTAACCTCGGTACCAGTTCTGGATGATCAACGCAGCTCTCAGCGCTGCAGAACCAAGGGACATTGAAAGGCAAAGGAAAAGAGTTACTGTACAGCTCTTGGTGAGGAGTAAACGTTTCAGGGGGAAAAATCTGTCTACTTGGACTCCTAGGTTCTAAGAATATAAAAACTCCAAACAATGAGATTTACCTCTATATTTTCTATCTAATGTCTTCAGGCTTCAAACACACATAGAATAATGATGACATAGACATTTGGAATAGAAGTTTTAGAGTCAGACTACCTGAATTTGAATCCCATCTCTGCTAATTACTGTCTATATGACTTTGGGTAAATTATTGAACTTTCAAATCCTTAGTTTCCTCATCTGTAAAATAGTGATAATAACAGCACCTGCTTCTGGCACTGCTTGGGCATATGAAATCTATGTATACCCTATGAAGTAGCAATTCCATTCTTCACTACATACCGCGAAGCGATTCTCACACAGCCCATAAAAGTGACATATAGGGATGCAAGTGTGTCTTTGTTTGCAACAGTAGGGGAGCTTGATACCAGCACAGACTGGCTGTCCATGCTAGGAAAGTGAATGTGTACCTGTGGTGAGCCCACACCATGGAGCATCACACCACCACTGGGAGCATAGTTTACACAAATCCAATGCAGAAAAGACTTATAAACAGGGAGCTTCTGTCAGAGCAGTTATTAAAAAATCAGAGACAGAACAAAATATAACATGATACCATTTTATATCAGCTAAAAATATACATACATAAAGCCACAGTATACATTTCATAAGAATATACCTGAAGGAAAAGATACACAAGATAGATTGGTTATTTACAGGGGAGGTGAATGAATGTGGGGTATTTTGTTCACTACTATATTCTCAGCACCCAGGATAAGGCCTGCCAATGGATATTTGCTGAATGACTAAATGAATACCTTCTAGGGCAGCTGTAATAATATGTAACGATGCCCTAGTAGTGTGCTGGAATTGGTATTGGTAATGTATTCATTACTTGATTGATCAATTTGATATAAAATGCTCAGCACACTGCATGGCATATATAAAGCACACATAAAATAATGGTACTCCTTTTTAAAAAGTACCTCTCTCTTTGGGGCCAGCAGATGGTATGGTGGTTAAGGCTCGGGATTCCACATGGCTGACCAGGTTCAAGTCCCATAGCCAGCAGATTGAAAATCATGGCCAGTGGAACCAGCAAATGGCATAATGGTTATATCACTAGACTCCCACATGGCTGACTGCAGTTCAAGTCCCGGACCCAGCAGCTTGAAACTCACACTGGGCACATGTACATGCATGCCCAAAATCCTGAGAGAAAGGGATTGTGGTATGATCATCCCCTCTGGGTAATTTCTTGCTTTCTGACTCTGTCTCTCTGATAAGCAAACATGCCCTATAGCAAAAATCTCTCTTTAAAAAAGGAAGGAGGGGGAACCAGTAGTTAGCATAATGGCTATGTCGCTGGACTCCCATGTAGTTGACTGTGGTTCATGTCCCGGACCCAGTGGCTTAAAACTCATGCTGGGCACGTGTGCATGCGTGCCCAAGATCCTGAGAGGAGAATGGAGGAGAAGGGATTGTGGCGTGACCATCCCCTCTGGGGGGTGATTTCTCGCTTTCTGTCTCTATGTTTCTCTCTGTCTGTCTGGCGAGAGCACACGCCCTATAGCGAAAACCTCTCAAAAAAAAAATAAAATAAAATAAAATAAATAAAAATTTAAAAAAGGAAGGAAGGAAGGAAGCGAGCGAGAGATCGTGGCCAACTGCATGTACGTGCATGCTCAAAATCCCAAGAGGAGAAGGGATTGAGGCATGGCCATACCCCCTTGGGGATGATTTCTTACATTCCCTCTCACTGTCTCTTTCTGACCACAGATGCCCTATGGCAAAAACTTAAAAAACAAAACAAAACAAAAAAATACCTCTCTTCAGGCTAACAAATTCTAGTGCCCTAAAGACTTCCTAAGTATGCATAATATTTCATTAGGAATTTTACAAACTACTGTGGACAAATGGGCTCCCATTTCAGCACCCAAGAGCCTAGCACAAGAAGAGCCATACCAGCCAGGATGCACAGGGTTCTCTCCCTTAGAGTCCCCAGGCTTCACTCAGACACCTTCTTGGTGACAGCTTTCCTGACCATTCTTTTTTTTTTCTTTTTCAACTTTTATAAATTTATTTGTTTCTGCTGAGAGAGACCGATATGCATTCCCAACAGAGTCCCCATGCCATGATCCACCCCAGTCTCAGCCAGCCTGGATCATGGGCATGTGCACACATGCCTAGTGTGAACAGGGAGGCCCTGAGGCATGAACCCAGGACTTATCCATGTGGGTCCAATTGTGTTATTGCTGTGCCACTGCCTGGCCCCCAGCCAGCCTTCTCTAAAGAGCATCACTTCCCACATTGTCTATTCCCTTCCTTATTTGCTCTCCACAGCACATAGACTACGTATTTTACTTAATGGGGATTGTCTGCCTCCCCCCAACACACACACACACACACACACACACTAAAATGTAATCTCTATAAGGGCTGAGATTTTGCTCTGTTGAGATAGCTGCTATATCCCCTGAGTCTGGAATAGTTCCTACAACATAGTAGGTACTCAGTAAATATGTTTTGAATGAATAAATAAACGAATAAAATTACTGTTTAGTTAAGACTTTCTATCTTGTGTTTCTCTTCGTGCTGATAGGTAGCTTTTTTATGTTTGATTTGGTTTTGTGTTTTAAATAAGAGGGTTTTTTTTATAGTTCTTTAAACAAGAAGTTACATATTCAGAATGGTAAGGCATGTAGACTCTCTGCTTTTGAAATCCTGCTAGTAGAGGCCTCCTGAGGAAGCACCAGAAGTAGTAAATATTTAATGTACCTTAAAGGGGTCTGAGTAGTCAGGAAGACACAGAGGCACAAGTGTGATAGAGCTGATTAAAATGAATTCAGATGAACCGGAAAGAGAATGAATCCTCTTGTGGCAAGAAGCTTTTCATGAGGAGGAAAAGCACGTATTGCCTCAGCTGTTCAAAGCATGTTGAGAATAGGGCATGGCTCAACTCTGGCCTGGGACCATAGTGTGCATTCTTGTTCTTTTCATTTACAGATACCTGCCATCTGCTAGAGTATGTGGCTGTCCCCGTCCAACCTTCCCTGGAAAAACAGCTGAGTACATGCCCAGTGAACATGAGGTGGTCATGAAACCTGCTTCTGGGACAGCAAGCAGGCCTTTTGAGGCTGCTCATCCACAGACTTGGGCATCCCAGCAGAATCAGGGCACAGACTGAGTCCTTGTCTCTGGAAAGAATTTTTTTTCTTCAACAGGAAGGACATGAGCAAGGAAAGAATGAAGCCAAGTCTCCAAAACATGACAGACATTCTAAAATTACACGTTCCCAGGTGATGAAGGAGATCACAATTTTATGATTCTCAGAAACCTCTGACCTTCCAGTTCGAGAAAGGCAAGAATTAGTGGTCGTTCCTAAGACTCTTTATTTACTCACTCACTCTCCCACCTACCAACCACATGGGTTAATAAAAATAAGTTCTGGATTTGTAATTAGGAGACTTCTGTTTGGCCCTGACTCAACCAAGTGCCAGCTGTATAACCTCAGACAAATCATTTAACTTCTCTGGTCCCGTTTCTCACCTAAACAATGATAATTTTGGATTATGTAATCTCTAAGATTCTTTGCAGTTTTAAAATACTCTAATTCCTCCATCTTTTTGTTGTTGTTGTTGTTCTAAATGTCAGAGATGCAGTTTACCTATTGGTGCACATAGAAATGCTGAAAACCGTCATTCAAGGACAAAATACGGTATGTGAAACTGAACATTCAAGCCAATAAGTCCTGAGCCAAAAAGACAAATTCTAAAGGCTACTTGAAAATAAAAATAAATAAATACATCTAAATTCTCCCTGTTGCAAAATGCAAGTCAAGTCACTAATATCCTTGGCTTTTCCATCAAGGAATGGTAGATAACTAGCGATGGGTTGGGGAGCATCAGACGTTGCCCCTATTACTTCTGCTTTAAATTGCCTAAAATAGGATTATAGTGTGTGATCTGTTAATTGGTTCAAGCGATAGCCTTTAGAAGTTGGGGGAAGATGGGTGGAGAAGAAGTGTAGACAAGAGGGAGCTGGGAGATAAAGACACATGAGAAGGGTTTAAGGTTCAGAAGATTCAATGAAGACAAGAGATCAGAGAATGGGGACCAGCAGGTGTCATGGTGGTTAAGGTGCCGAACGCTCCCACCCAGCCAACCATGGTTCATGTCCTGGACCTCGTGGTTTCCAGCTTGTTTTCTCACTTTCCCTCTGTGTGTGTATGTGTGTGTGTCTCTCTGGTCAAATTAAAATAAATGAATGAATAAATAAAATTAAATAAATAAGTCTTTAAAAAATAGAGATAGAGAGATCAGAGAATAATTAATAGTCATGAGGATTTCAGAGGTGGAGCTGTTCCAGGTGGCCACAGGGCCCAGGACATGTGCCTGGACAGCTGAAGCTGAGTAGAGGAGGGGACTGCTAGAGTTCTGACAAAAATACGGAAGGGCTAAAAAATGGTATCACCAAAGGGCATATGCCTAGGCTGCAACTACCGCCAGCTTGGTATATTTATCTCAGAATAGGTACAGAATTAGGTTTTCTTTACTTTTTATTTTAAAATAGTTTTCTTTAAGAAAGGTTTTTGCCATATGGTGTACTAACTCCTCGGAGAGAGATAGAAGGAGGGAAAGTGAGAAATCACACCCCAGGGGGGATGGTGATGCTGCAATCCCTTCTCCTCCATTCTTCTCCTGAGGCTTTGGGTACACACACACATGCACCCAGCGTGATTTTCAAGCCATTGGGTCTGGAACTCATACTGCAGTTGGCCATGTGAGAGTCCAGTGCCTTAACAACTACGCCATCTGCTGGTGTCAATTTTGGAATACTTTCAATTTTGGAATACTTTCAAATGTATGGGGAAATGATCAGATTCATACAGTTGCTAATATTTTGTCACATATGCATTCTCTCTCCACATATATCATCATTTCTCCAATCTCCTTTATATTCTAGAACAATTCTACAGCCTTTCTCTCTGTTTAATGACACTGAAATTTCCTAAGAGTACAGGCCAGTAGTTTGTATCCCTCAATTTGGATCTGTTTGCTATTTCCTCAGGATAGGATTCAGGTTATATATTCTGGAAGATTAAATTATGTGTCCTCCCCACACTACATCAGGAAGCATGTGATGTTAATTTGTCACATTACTGGTGACATTAGCTTGGATCACTTGGTTAAGGTGGTGTTCACGTGAAACTCTACTGTAGAAGTACTTTTATTCTTTATAATTAATATAAAAATTATAGGAACATGCCTTGAAACTATATTATATATAATTTTCCATTGATGATTTTTGTTTAAATCAATTATTTCTATGGTAGTTGAAAACCAGTGATTTTTGAACTTATTCCTTCTATATTTATTAGGATTAGTATTTTTTTCTTAGTTGTCAGAGAGCATGTGTACTCGCCTGAGAGAGATGGTCATGGTGGGGACCCCCAATGGGGTGTAGTCATTTCACAATCACTTCCCCTCCATTTCTCCATCCTTTCTCCATCCTCCATCATGGATGGAGAAATGGGCATACATACTCATGTGCCCATCATGGTTTTCAAGCCACTGGGGTGAGATTCAAACCACACAGTTGGCCATGTGAGATCCAGCTCCCTTAACCACTAGGCTACAGAGCTGCCCGCCCAAAGTATAAAAGGATTTTTTAAATACTCCCTTTAAAGCCCTATTGTATACAACAGGGCAATGGAGCAATACAAGGATTACATAAAGCCATTTTATGAAAGGTTCCATGATTTGTAATCCTTGGTTATGTCACCAGTTCAGGAAAATGTGAAGCTTTATCTGCACAATACCAAAATAATAGCCAACTTAGTAGAACACTCAGACCAGGAGAACGATGGTTTACAAGTAACTATGTCCTCCCTAGCATATCATTTTCTATCAACTTTCTGAAGACATGATTACTGCAAAGATCTCAATTGGTAAAACTATTCTTAAGTATATAAAAAAAACTAGCTTTGTAAAAGTATTATCATTGTGTTAAATTATTAAAATATTTCTCATAGGAAATATGTTCTGTTCAACAATTCAGTAATGACCTTTAATTTTTACTCAGGAAAAAAATATCTTGACTGCAATTCTGTTTCATGTCTCCTTTGTTATTAATTACTAATTTGAGTTATATTGCCATATTTGTTCATCCAAGGTCAAATACGGTCAGCATTTAATTTTGTCTTTTGCTGTTGCTAAAAAACTAATGTAATATAAAGTCATAACTGTATAAGGAAAGTGTTCTGATTATGGGAAATAACTGGCAATTGGTACTTAGATACTTCCCTGTCTTACACTGAGTTGAAATATGTCTCTCTGTAACAGGATTTCCTTTTAGAGAGATTTTTGTAATAGGGTGCGTGTGTTTGCTGGACAGATAGAGAAACAGAAAGTGAGAAATCGCCCTCCGGGGGGATGGTCATGTTGCAATCCCTTCTCTTCCATTCTCCTCCTGAGATCTTGGACACACACACACATGCGCCCAGCATGAGTTTGAAGTCACCAGGTCTAGGATTTGAACTGCAGTTGGACATGTGGGAGTCCAGTGATGCAACCATTATGCCATCTGATGGCCCCCTGTAACAGAATTTTCTAACAATTAATGGGCACCAACCATAAGACTGGCTTCCTTGTAAATTGCCTAGGAAAGGCTGGAAGACTGTAAAAATCACTTAAATGGAGAGGTGGGGCCAGGAAGTCTAGTGGTCAAGGGAACCAGTTCCCACAGGGCCAATTGCCATTGTTTGAATTCTGGTCCCGGAGGCTTTAGAAACATTCTGGATGTGTATATGTGTGAGTGTGTGTGTGTGTGTGTGTGTGTGTGTGCGTGCATGCGCAAGGGGTGGGGGCTGGAAGGTAGAGAAGGCAAGAAGAGGCTTTTATTTAAGTGAAATGTAAAAAAAGCAATTTTGGACATCTGGAAAATTCTAAATAGGGACTATATAAGGAGGTCTTCAAAAAGTTCATAGAAAATTCATATTAAGAAAAAACTATGCATGGATTTCATTTTTTGGCAACAAAAAACTTATACTTTAATTCTGTTTTCCACAAACTTTGTGAAATACCCTTCTGGATTAGATGAGGTTACTCTATGAGTGCTCAATTTCACCAGTGTGATCTAGTATTATGGTTATATGAGATTTCTCTCCTTATAAGATGCATGCTGAAGCAGAGAGAGGTTAATATCTAATGTCTACAACTTCTTTTCAAATGGAGAGGGAGAGAAGGAGGGAGGAAAAGTGAGCAAAGATGACAACCTGTTAACCACTGGTGAAGCTAGGTAAAGGATACATGGTTATTCACTGCACTATTCTTTCTCTTTGTAGGTTTACAATTTTTGAAAATAAGTTGGAGAGAAAAAAAAAACAAAGCAATATGAAACAAAATGGCATGAGAAAAAAATGTATATCCCCCCCCCCCCCAAAAAAAAGGTCAGGGGGCTGTTGGGAGAGGCATTTCAGCATGTCAAAACACTGATGGGGTCCAGGCATGGTGGTACAACAGTTTTCCGTTGACTTAGGAGGCTGAGGCAAGAGAATCATGACATGGCAAGACCTTGTCTTAAACAAACAAACAAAGAAACAAACAAATGAGAAACCCTGATGGGCAACAGCTAAGGGAGTGAGCAGGAGAGCAGAAGGGGAAATTGATACCCACCCCTCCATCCCCGGCCCCCACATGCACAGCCCCACCGCTAAAGAACATACAGCTTGT
>NW_006160080.1:3191625-3192699 GCF_000334495.1 Tupaia belangeri chinensis | reverse complement strand
AATGGCATAAAAAAAAAATGTATATCCACCCCCCCCCCAAAAAAAAGGTCAGGGGGCTGTTGGGAGAGGCATTTCAGCATGTCAAAACACTGATGGGGTCCAGGCATGGTGGTACAACAGTTTTCCGTTGACTTAGGAGGCTGAGGCAAGAGAATCATGACATGGCAAGACCTTGTCTTAAAAAAACAAACAAAGAAACAAACAAATGAGAAACCCTGATGGGCAACAGCTAAGGGAGTGAGCAGGAGAGCAGAAGGGGAAATTGATACCCACCCCTCCATCCCCGGCCCCCACATGCACAGCCCCACCGCTAAAGAACATACAGATTGTCTTTGAGTGACAAGGACTTTACAGAGCGTCTTACCCAATATTTTTATTTTATTGAGAAAAAAAGAGAGGTCCCTGCTTGTAGTGATTTCCCCTATCCCCCATGGTGCGGCAAAGACTGCTTGATGGCAATGGTAACTGAGACTCTCTGAGAACCAATAACAAGAATGGCAAGGAGCCCTCTAAACTTGGAGAAAACTCTTTAGGAAACACCAAAGTTGAAGGAAACAATGTCATTCATTGTTTTTCCATGAAGGTCCCAATTTGAAATATACATCATTATAAAGGACTTAAAATTGGGACTGAGTAGGTGGGGGATTTGAGGCTGGGACTGGTGGGGAGGGGAGAGGTCCTCTCAAGCAGTTGTAGATGACTCGATTGTTATATTTTTAAGATTTTTAAAAATTTGCTAGAGGGCACATGTGCTCGACAGAGAGAGACAGAGAGAGAGAGAGAAAGCAAGAAAGTACCCCCACATGGGGAATGGTTATACTGCAATCTCTTCTACTGCATTTCTCCTCTCAGGATTTTGGGCACACACATAAATGAACCAGAATGTTTTTCAAGCCACAGGGTCAAGGACTCAGATCACACAGTCAGCCATATAGGGTCCAGCTACCTTAACCACCATGCCATCAACTGGCCTGACAGATTTTTAAACAACTAAATTAGCTAAATGTCTAAATATTGTTGTTTTTTGTTTGTTTGGTTGGTTGGTTTTCTTTCTTTTTTTTTTTTTTTTTTTTT
>NW_006160080.1:3182693-3191613 GCF_000334495.1 Tupaia belangeri chinensis | reverse complement strand
GAGGTTTTTGCTATAGGGCGTGTGCGCTTGCCAGAAAGACAGAAAGATAAAGACAGAAAGCAAGAAATCAACTCCCAGGAGGGATGGCCATGCCACATTCCCTTCTCCTCCATTTTCCTCTTGGGATCTTGGGCAGGCACGCACACGCACCCAGTGTGAGTTTAAGCCACTGGGTCCAGGACTCGAACCGTGGTTGACAACATGGGAGTCCAGCAACATAGCCATTACGCCAACTGCTGGTCCTGCTAAATGTTTTTCAGAATCCTATTACGAATCCAAGAAATAATTGGTTTACTATTTAGTATTTTTTTAATTGCCAGAGGGTACATGTGCTCACAACCTGAGAGAGACAAAGAGAGAGAAAGCACCCCTCTATGGGGCAAGATCACAGCATAATCCCTTCTCCTCCATTTTTCCATCCTGTTACGATTTGGAACATGCACACATGTACACGTGGCATGTTTTTCAAGTCACCAAGGCCAGGATTTGATCCATGATTGGCCATGTGGGATCTGAGTCCTTTAACCACAAGATCTAGTGATTAAACCTGTAGGTTTTTAATTTTTAAATAAAAAAAGGGAGAAATAGTTTTGAAAAGTACAAGCTCCATTAGAAAAAAATTTCTACTTGTGATAGCTTAAGCATCAAACTGTAAAGCCAAAAAAGTATAGATAATCTTTGTTGGCTCCTTAGCACTTAGAGAAACCGAATAAATGCATTTCTAAGAGGCCTCAAGAGAAGAGGTAAAAGAAAATATAGTGTTCTCAAAGTGCTCCACAGGGGTAAGGTCAGGAGAATGAAATCGCAATGTTTAATTAATGTGGCTAAATTTCAATTCTCCAAGTCAGAGTAGCATATCAGAAGGGGCATGATTTTTGGAATCTGTTAGATCTGATTTCAATTCAGGCTCAGCTACCCATAATATGTGACTTCGGGCCGTTCTTTGAGCCTTAGTTTTCTCATTTGGAAAAGGAGCTCATCAAAGCTTCCTCTAAGCGTTTTGGTGAGAAATAATGAATGTAGTAGGCACTCAATAAACGCTAGCTATTATTAGTATTCTCTTACCTGTTGCATCTGCATATAGCTATTATTAGTATTCTATTGCCTGTTATGTGTCACAAGTGAAGTAATAACAATAACGATAACACAGAATTGATGCTACTTCCCTGCACTGGAAGGAAGATGGCACACGAGAAAGGGCTAGCCGCAATTTGTTATGTAGGCTACTCTCTCTCAAAACTGCCATCATCCTCCAAAGGCAGAGTACTGTGGAGGGCCTCAATGACTAAAGTCCTACACACTAGTCAGACCACTAGAAACAGGAATCAAGCTCTTAGTTCTGCCACTCAGTAGCTATGTATTCTCTGAGAAAATCACTTTGCCTCTCAAAACCCGTTTCCTTTTCTGCAAACGGAAAATGACCCTTCACAAGGTTGTGAAGATGAAATGTTAAGAGAAGGGGCCTGGCCAACCATAAAAGCACTATGTGAACAAAAGTAAATTTAATTAATGCTAATTGCAAAGGCAGTCACATTAGGAGGCAGCACAAAAGAGTATAATGTTTGACAGCAAAAAAAAAAAAAAAGAAAGAAAAGAAAAAGAAAAAAGAAAGAAAAAGAAAAAAACAAACACACACTTTGTAGTCAGAATTACTCGGATTCAAATCTCAACTCTGGCCATTGTAAATTGCATAGCCTTGACAATTACTTACCTACCTCACTGAGCATGAGCTGCTTCAACTATACAAACAGGAATAATAACACTTTTCTCAGGTTTAGTGAAAGGATTAAATAAAACACATGTAGAATATGTTGAATGCTATGGAATACAGTTAGTAATCAGTAATAATAGCTATTAATTTCTTTCAAGAGCTTTTGCAATATTCACAGTCCTTGACATGGTAATTTCATATCTAATCACCTGAATATGAGAATAATCTAAAATAAGGAAAAAGCTTTGCACAAAGGGATTCTTTAACATGGTATTTATACTAGAAAAAAGTTGAATATTAGAAGAAAAATGAAGTATAGTATGGCCTAACCATTAAATGAAGTATTAGCAAAGGTGAAAATGATGTTTACATGACAACTTGAGAAATGTTTATATAATAACATTTTAGTGCTAAAAGAGAGGCTACAAAAAAACTAATATTTAGGGTGATCAAAAACCTATACTATACTGAAAAAAAGGGAAGGAAACTATCAGAATATTAACAGTCATTCTCTCTGGGTAGTGGAATGAGGAGTGAGTATTAATTATTTCCAACTGCTTTTCTATATTTTCTAAAATTCCTGAATGAGAAAAAAATTCTATGATAAAACATTTGTTTATGGATAAATGTAAGTAAATACCAGTACATCAGATTTCAGGAAATGCATTATTATAAAATCATAATAAACCTTTATTGACACATTCAGTAAGAGTTAATAGAAAAATAAAAAGAATTACAAGGGAATTCTCCAAAAAATTTTATCTAAGTTATCTGACTTGTTAGCATATATTGGAGAACAAGTCAGATAACTTAGATAAAATTCCTGAGATACAAACTGATGCAAGAATAAATCGAAAATCTAAATAGGTCTGTAACATGTGAAAAGATAGAATAAGGAATCAAGAAACTACCCCCAAAACATCACAAGCACAGATAGCTTTACTGATAAATTGTAAGAAATATTTAAAGAATTCATTCTGAGTCTTTGCAAATTCTTCCAAAAAATGGAAGAGAAGGGCCTGCTTCCCAACTCATTCTATGAGGTTGGTGTTACCCTGATATCAAAACCAGACAAAGACATCACAAGAAAAGAAAACTACAGGCCAATAACTCTAATGAATATAGATTTAAATTATCTCTACAAAATACTAGCAAACTGAATTCAGCAAGACATAAAGAGCATTACACACTAAGACCAAATGAGATTTATCCCAGGAATACGAGGTTGGTTTAACATGTAAAATTAAAGTAATATGTCATGGTATAGAATAAAGGACAAAAACCACATGCAGAAAAAGCAACTGACAAAATTAAAAACCACTTCATAATTTTTTAAAGAATTATTTATTTAATTTTATTTATTAATTCATTTATTTTTTTAAATTTGACCAGAGAGAAACATGACCAGAGAAAAACACAGAGAGAGAGAGAGAGGGAAAGTGAGAAAGCAAGCCACCAAGTCTAGGACTTGAACCATGGTTGGCCATATGGGAGTGTCCAGTGCCTTAACCACCACGCCACCTGTTGGCCCCCATTATTTTTTTAAAAAATTTCAACAAACCAGGAATAGGAGTGAATTTCCTCAACCTGATAAAAAGCATCTATGAAAATGTCACAACTATTATCATACTTAATGGTGAAAGAGTGAATGATTTTTCTCCTAAGATGAGAAATAAGAAAAGTGTCTCTACTCTTATATTTCTACTCAATATTGTAATAAACTCTCTAGCAAGGATAATTGGACAAGAAAATGAAATAAAAGGCACTGGCATAAAAGAAGTAGAACTATTTTTATTTGCATATGTCATGATTTGTAAATAAAAACTCTTAAGGAATCCACTAAAAATATATTAAAGTGAATGAGTCCAGCAAGGTTTCAGGATACAAAAATCAAGAGTACACTGGCAATGAACAGCCAAAAATGAGATTAAGAAAATAATTCCATTTACAATAGTATTAAAAAGAATAAAATATTTTGAGCTAATTTAACAAAAGAAGTATAAAACTTATACTCTGAATACTATAAGACTGTGGTGAGAGAAACTAAAGAAGACTTATATAAATGGAAAGATATCCCATGGTCATGGATCAGATAATTTAATTGTTAAGATGATAATACTTGGGGCGGGCAGGTGGTGTGGTGGTTAAAGGTGCTGGATTCCCACATGGCTGACCAAGGTTTGAATCCTGGACCTCGTGGCTTGCTTTCTCCCTTTCCCTTTCTCTCTCTCTCTGTCTCTCTCTTGTAAAATTAAAATGTAATAACAAATGATGGGGTCAGCAGGTGGCGTGGTGGTTAAAAGCACTGGATTCTCACATGGCTGACCATGGTTCAAGTCCTGGACCTGGCAGCTTACTTTCTTGCTTCCTCTCTCTCTCTGTCTCACTCTGGTGAAATTAAAAAATAACAATGATGATAAATAAATCAAAGGAAATAATACTTTAAAAAAATTAAAAATAATAACAACAAATGGAATTAAATAAGTAAATAATTCTTTTAAAAAAAAGATGCTAATACTCCTCAAATTGGCAACTGATCTATAGATTCAACAAAATCAAGATTAACATTCTAGTTGGCTTCTTCTGAAATTGATCCGAAAATCCATATGAAAATGCAAGGAACCATGAATAGTCCCTCCTCCCTCCAAAAAAGTGTGAAAACAGCCTCAGCTACTCAGGAGGCTGAGGCAGAAGGATCATGAGTTTGAGGCCACCATGAGCAATGCGGCAAGATCCTGTCTCCAAGAAACATTTTTTTAAAAGCATACTATAGGATTCATGCACTCGCCAGAGAGAGAGAGAGAAAGAAAGAAATCACCCCTCTGGGGATGGCCACACTGCAATCCTTTCTCCTCCATTTTCTTGTTAGGATTTTGGGCACACAGGTACATACACCTGGCATAATTTTCAAGCTGCCAGGTCTGGGACTCAAACCATGTAGTCAGCCATATGAGATCCAGCTGCTTTAACTACCATAACACTGGCTGTGCCCTCCCCCCCAAAAAAATTGTAAATAAAAAACAGAGAGAAAGAAAGAAACAAACTTACAGCACTCACACACCCCAATTTCAAAACTTTTTATAAAGTAATCAAGACAGTGTGGTACTAACATAAAAAAGACATATAGATCAAAGGAATAGAATTGAGAGTCTAGACATAAATCCTCATATTTACAATCAGTTTATCTTTGACAAGAGTGCTGAGCCCATCAATGTGAAAAATTAGTCTTTCCATCATTGGTGCTAGGAAAATTGGGCACATATGTGCAAAAGATGAATTTGTACCTGTATTTCATGCCATATGTGAAAACAAACTTAAAATAAATCAAAAACTTAAATGGGGTCAGCAGGTGGTATAGTAGCTAAAGTGTTGGACTCCCATGTGGCTGACTACGGTTCGAGTCTCGGACCTAGCAGCTTGAAACTCATGCCAGGCACATGTGCATGCATGCCTGAAATCCCAAGAGGAGAATAGAGGAAAAGGGATTGTGGTGTGGCCATCTCCCCTGGGGAGTAATTTCTTGCTTTCTGTATCTCTGTCTCTCCAATGAGCAAACAGGCCTTATAGCAAAAATCTCTTAAAAAAATAAAAACTTTAAATGGAAGAGCTAAAATTACAAAACTCTTAACAGAAAACATGAGTGGGGACAGCCTATGACATGGTAGTTAAGGTGACCAGATCCTATGGCTGACCATGCAGTTGGGAGTCCAGACCTGGTTGTTTGAGAAACACACCAAGCACATGTGCATGAGTGCCCAAAATCCCAAAAGGAGAAATGAAGGAAAAGGGATTGTGGTGTGACCATGCCCCATGGGGATGCTCTCTCCTCTCCTTCTCTTTCTGGCAAGCACATGTGCCCTCTGGCAAAACTAGAAAACAAAACAAAAAATAAGAAAAGAAAATATGAGCATACATCTTTCTGGATTTGGCAAGAGATTCTTAAATATGCCATCTATATTATAGATGGATAGATGATAGATAGATAGATAGATTTGTTTTTATCCATGGTACCTGGCTCATAACTATTTGGCCATTTGGCTTTGGTTCCTGAAGCTCCCCAAGGCAGGCTACAGAACTGGTCATAAAGAAATTAAGACCCTTGCTGAAAATATATTCAAAGTGTTAAGGGAAAAGTAACTGCAACCAAGAATACTGTACTCGGCAAGATTATCCTTCATATGGGAAGAAAAGACAAGAACTTTCTCAGATAAGCAAAACCTGAAAGAATTTACCAACACCAGACCAGATCTCCAAGAAATTCTGCAGGGAGTACTATACCAGGAAAATTAAATACAGTCACATAGAAATAATATTTGAC
The DNA here is from genome assembly GCF_000334495.1 of Tupaia belangeri chinensis. NCBI lineage: Eukaryota > Metazoa > Chordata > Mammalia > Scandentia > Tupaiidae > Tupaia > Tupaia belangeri. Next base: position 3,185,584 of record NW_006160080.1, on the reverse strand, counting down.
TAAAATTTTTCTTCTTTTCTTCTAGGCTTTGTTGTCTGGTTTTAAGGATTTTTTTTTTTCTTGAGCTGACGATAGGTTCATGTGTCTACTATTTGAACAGAAAGAATTCTGTTTTCTGGCTGTAAGTTTCAAGCAAACTTCTTTAGCATTTCTTTGATTTGTCCAAGTTAAAACTGCTTTTCTTGAAATTAAAAAATGTATTTAAAAATACCTATTTAATGACCATAGTAAGCTATATAGCATCTGCTAGGTGCTTCCTTATAGTGTATTCATTCTACTCAGAGTTTCATGCCTAAAGTCAGACATGTATTCAGAGACATGTATATACCAGCTGAACTTGCTATTGAAAGTAGTTTGATTATCTAAGAAATTTTGTGAATCAAGAAAATGTTGGGGGGGGAAAGGTATAGAAAACAACTTTAGACACCAGAGATAGTGTGGGAGGAGAGTGGGAAATGGCAGAGAGTGAGAAATAGGGGGAAAATACACACACACACACACACACACACACACACATATATATATATGAAACTAGAAATGGAAAATTATTGACGATAACATGTATGATTAAGCTACTATGCAGCATCTTCTGGATGGGAAATTACATTTTGTATGCTGTGACAAAGCTCAGTGAATAAATGTAAATTAATTTAAAAAATAAGAAAAAAGATAAAAAAAAAAAAAGAAATTAAGACCCTTGTTCCAGAGGAGTCTTACCCCATACCCAGAAGGAAGGAATGCTATATAGAGAAGCCAAGGAGAATCTGAAAGACAAGCCTTGCTGGGTTTCCCTACTCAGTCTGTTAGCATTAGATAATACCCTTTGTGTTCAATCACATTTCTACCCTGTTGTCCATGCTTCACCCATGCCTATGCAATAAAGTCTCTATCAAAACCCAAAAGGACAGGGTTTAGAGAGTTTCTGGACAGCTGCACTTATGAGGCTTACAGGAAGGTGACAAGAACTCATCCACATACCAGGAGAGTGATATGCCCCAGCTCCACAGGGACAGAAGTTCCTGCACTTAGGATCCTTTCACCTTATGTATTTCTTCATCTGTCTGTTTATTTCTAATCTTTAAAATATCCTTTATAGGGGCCAGCAGGTGGCATGGTGGTTAAGGCGCTGGACTCCCACATAGCCAATTATGGTTTGAGTCCCAGACCTGGTGGTTTGCTTTCTTACTTTCTCTCTGGTCTCTCTCTAGTGAGCTGACATGCTCTGTAGCAAATTTTTAAAAATGAATAATGATAAATAAAGTTAAATAATTATTTTTTAAAATCCTTTATAATAGACTGGTGAACTTAACTGTTTCCCTGAGCTCTGTGAGCTACTCAAGTAAATTAACTTAGCTTAAAGCGGGAGAGGGACATAGGAACTCCAATTTGTAGCTGCTCAGTCAGAAGTTCTAGAGGCCCAAACTTAAGACTGGTGTCTGAAATAGAGTAGTCTTGGGGACTAGGCCCTCAACCTGTGGGATCTGGTATCTAATGTTATATCTAGGTAGACAGTGTCAGAACTGAATTGGATTCAAAGATGCCCAGTTGATGTCTGCTGCAGAATTGCTTGCTCGATTGATGGTGGGAAGAAATCTTCATATACTGGGTTGTTGGAAAAGTCATGATGCATTTTTTTCTGTTTTCCTATGCAAAAATATGTCATGATTTTTCTGACAACCCAATATTTTGGGGCCACAGAAGTGATGTGTATTGTAAGTGAACAGTACTAAAAATGGACACTGAGTTTTTGTTTTTATCTGAATGAACACCAACAATTCAAGCAGCCAAAGAAAAAAATTGGACTTCATCAAAATTAAAAAACTTTCAAGTTTCAAAAATCATCAAGAAAGTATGAAAACAAAAACTGAATGGGGAAAAATACTTGCAAATCATAGATTTTATGAGGAACTTGAACCTAAAATATGTAAAAACAAATTAAAACAAATGAACTAGATTACACAAACAAACTAAAAATGGTGATTAATCCTAATAGACATTTCTCCAAAGAAAATATACAAATGTTTCTTTAATGTTCAGTGATATTAGTCATTAGGGAAATACAAATAAGAATAACAAGGAGATACCACTTCATACCCTCTAGAACAGCTATAATTAAATGGACAGACAATAGCAAGTGTTGCCAAGAATATGGAAAAATCAGAACCCTCATACATTGCTAGCAGGAAAGGAGAAAGGTGCAGCCACTTAGGAAACAGCATGGAAGTTTCTCAAACATAGAGCTGCCACATGACCCTGCAGTTCCACACCTAGGTATATAACCAAGAGAACTAAAAACATGTTCATATAATAACTTGTGCATAGATATTCATAGCAACATTGTTTAGAATATTCAAAAAGAGAAAATACTCCAAATTTCTATCAATTGAGGAATGGATAAATACAACATGGCATATTCATACAGTGTGATAATATTCAACAATAAAAAGGAATGAAGTACTAATACATGCTACAACATGGATGAAGCCAGACACAAAAGGTCACATATATGAGTCCTTTTATATAAAATGTCCAGAACAGATAAATTCATAGAAACAGAATATAGATTGGTGGTTGCCAGGGGCTGGGGGAAGAGGCATTTGAATAGGGTGAAAATGCCTATTGGATAAGAGGTTTTACTTTGGAGTGATGAAAATATTTTGGAACTAGATATAGGTGGTGGTTGTGCAACATTGTGGATATGCTAAAGGCCACTGAACTGTCCACTTTGAAATGAGTAATTTTATGTTACATAAATTGTACCTCAATAAATTATTTGGAAGGAAAAAAATCTTAAAATCTAAGCTAGTGCTTCCATTTTCATGCAGCATTTTTTTTTTTTTTTGGAAAGGTTTTTGCTATAGGGGGCATTTGCTCGCCGGACAGACAGCAAG
>NW_006160080.1:3175015-3182641 GCF_000334495.1 Tupaia belangeri chinensis | reverse complement strand
GCAATCCCTTCTCCTCCATTCTCCTCTTGGGATCTTGGGCACACACACACACGTGCCCGGCGTGAGTTTAGGCGAGCGGGTCCGGGACGCGAACCACGGTCGACTACGTGGGAGTCCAGCGACATAGCCATTACGCTAACTGCTGGTTCCCTTCATGCAGCATTTTAAAAGTTGAAAAGTACTCAAGGGCCAGCACTGTGGCCTAGTGATTAAGGGAACTTGATCCCACATGGCCAACTGTGCAATTAAAATCTCTGCCCCTTGGCTTAAAAAACACGCTGGGCACATGTGCATGCCTCTAAATTCTGACAGGATGGAGAAATGAGGAGAAGGGTATCACCATGCCCCATTAGGGGGTACTTTCTTCTCTCCTCTCCCTCTTTCTCTGTCTCTCTCTAGTGAGCACACATACCCTCTGGCAAATTATTTTAAAAAGTATCTTAGGGGTCAGCAGGTGGTACAGTGTGGTTAAGGCATTAGACTCCCACATGGCCAACCACAGTTCAAACCCTGGACATGGTGGCTTGAAAATCATGCTGGGCATGTGTGTGTATGTGCACAAAATCCCAAGGAAAGGGATTGTGACATGGACTACCCCCCCTCCCCAGGGAGGGAGGGTCAGGGAGGGCCACTATTTTCTCATTTTCCGTCTTTCTGTCTTTGGCGAGCACATGCACTCTATGGAAACAAAAAATACCAAAAAAAAGTATCTCAAAAAGAGGATTTGCTTTTACAATTTTGGTTTGGCATTTTTTTTTTTCTACCTAAGAAACTTGGCTAATCCTAGAAACAAACAAACAAAACAAAAACTGCTCTTTACTCCCTACTAATAAATTACTACTATGGAATTAGTTCAGTTGAAAGTTTTAAAAGATCTATTACATGGTGTGCTTAAAGATTTGAGTTAGTGTATCTCCCATATCCCTTCCTACTTTCAGGAATTAGCTTGCTAACAGGAGAGAGAATAGCATTTGATTCCCAAAGGAAAATCTTCTACACTAACCAGTATAGACTATTCTGCCTCCTAAACTCTACCTGAAGCCTGAGTAAACTTCCAAAACCAAGATGTGGAATAGATATAAAAAACTTATCTATAATCTAGATAACAGAGGAATGGATTTTAAGAGCAAATGATTAACAGAAGTGTTGCAGCTTATTTTTTTGTTTTTATTTTAAGTTGGGTGTGAAGGCTACATTCCTTCAACACTCAAGTGAGTTTCAACTAGATTCCAGTAGCCATAAGAAAGAATCTCAGTATAAAGTAAACAAAGGAAATAGTCAAGTCTCTAATTACATGGGGTGGAGGGAGGTATGCCATCTATTTAGAAACAATGCTTTCTGGGGGGTGGGGACAGATGATCTAGCCTCCTCCCCAGGATATTTGAAAGACATGAGACAAATCTCATGAAGTTCTGTGTTGACGAGATATAAAAAATAATGTGACCCTAGAGTTATAGAATCCAATAAAAATTCAATGACACTACTGAATGTCACATAGGTATGGATACAGCTAGTTTTAAGAGTAGTGGAAGAAACAGATATAAATTACAATGTTTGTTCCCTGCCACTGAGTTTTAAATTGAGATTTTATGTTGGTACATTTTCAACTGAAATCAAATAAAACATAAAATATCTCATAGATAATACTTTATGGTATATCATAAATTTAAAGCTACATCTTCCTAAAGGGAGTTTCCCATGTTCCCCAATCTTTCACCTCAGTTCAAGTGATGATGCCTTGTACAAAATCACACCGGGCAGCTTGAGACCCGTGGGAGTAAATGAGAAAGGTCATAAACACAGACATGTTCCCAGCACTCACCGGTCTCAGATTTCTTGTCCTTTGTTGAAGAAGTACCACATCCCATGATTTCTATATCATGTATGTTCATGAATTCAACTTTGAATTTGAATACTGAGTGTGAAAAATTCCTCCTTTATGCTGAGAAGAGTCACTCGTAGCTGATGCCCTTCAGTCATAGATACTAATGAGGGAGACACAGGAGGGAGGGAAAGAAACCGCCAGTTAGCAACATGGGAGCTAAGGGCTGCTCAGCAGGATTTATTTGATGCTTCTACTGAATCGCTGTTTATCATGCGATGTGGAAAGTGATCAGATATAATCCTGGTTTATTTTCTAAAACACAGAAGCATCTACAGAGTAGCTAGAGATCGCTTTTCATGTATACATAAATTACAGTTTCCCCATGTCTAGGTCACATCAAGCTCTGTTTTTGTTTTATTTTGTTTTGTTTTTAAGCATTAAAAATTAAAAGAAAAACTGACATGTAACAGTTTCTCACTAAAATATAGTGGATAGGCAGGGAGGAGCTGACATCATGTAAGCTGGGTTTTAAGCTCAAAGTAATTAAATCTATCTGGGCTTTTAAAATCAAAAATTGGAGGCTGTGTGTGAGACAAAAATAATGTATTTAAACAACTATGCCAAAATTCAAATCAAAATGAGTTATTTGTTCTGACAATGCTTCTCAGAATTATTTGGGGGTGCTCATTTAGAAAAAAGGGACTCAAGACCTCCCCCCACATTGAGGAATCATTATCTGTGAAAGTTCTCCCCCCTTTTTTTTGCCAGAGGGCACATGTGCTCACCAGAGAGAGAAAAAGAGACATAGAGAAAGAGAGAAAGATGGAGAGGGAGTAAGTACTTCCAATGTGGCATGCTCATACTGTATTCTCTCCTCCATTGCTCTATCCAGTCAGGGTTTTGGGGGCATGCATACACATGCACACACACACACACACACACACACACACACACACACTCATACACACACATGCTCTGTTTTATTTTTTCACGCTAGGACCAGGATTCAAACCACTTGGTTGGCCCTGTGAGATCTAACTCCCTTAACCACTAGGCCCCAGGGCTGGATCACAGTGCCCTTTTTTATTTATTTTTTATTTTTTTGAGAGGTTTTTGCTATAGGGCACATACACTCGCCAGGAAGAGAGAGAGAGACAGAGAGACAGAAAGCGAGAAATCACCCCCCCAGAGGAGATGGCCACACAGCAATCTCTTCTCCATTCTCCTCTCGGGATCTTGGGCATGCACGCACACACACCCAGGTCTAGGACTCAAACCACATTCGACTACATGGGAGTCCAGCAACATAGCCATTATGCCCACTGCCGGTCCAGCACAGTGCCCTTTTAAAACAAACTCTTCAGGCATGCTGAGGTCCCTCTGGAGTCTGCCCTGAGCTCACTAAGCCTCTGATGACTTTGGTGAATTGGCATTTCCAGGATCACTTGATGAGAGTTTTGTACAAAAACCCTTACTGTAGTATACCATTTCATTGTTTTGGGGGGTGATGTTGCCTTATTTTGCGATGCTCCAAACCAGTCTGATCTTTCCTTGATAGGACCAAAGTCAGAGGACAACTGACTCTGGACTCTACCTGGTATGTCCATTTTTCCATGACTACTACACTAAAAGCCTCAAAATTACAACTCAACTGAAGAGAAAACTAAAATGAGCAAAATATTCCACAAGTAACTTTCTTTGTAAATATGCCTTGAATCTCTGACACCTCCACAGTGTCCTTCACATAGCAGGTGTCTGATAAATGCTAAATGAATGACTGAATAAAATAATAAATATTTCTAAGCCAGGGTAGTTAAAAAATTAATTGTTGAAAATCACTATTAGCCCATTATTTGATACATAGATATGCATTATTTGATTATATAAAAGCCTTTTTATTAAACCAGAAAATGGGTAGTGCTTACATAAATCCATTTTTAAAGAAAATTTAAAAGTCATGATGGAAAGAGATTATAATTATTCTAGATTTCTTTGGTTGTCTATTAGAAAAAATAATTGGCTTTTCAAATTTTTAGATTATTAAATAAGCATTAAGCTATTTTAAAATTGTTTTTCTTTCTAAACTAACAGATAAAAGAGTCAGCTCTTTTTTTTTCTTTTTTTGAGAAATATTTTTGCTAAAGGGCACATGTGCTTGCTAGAGAGACAGAAAGCAAGAAATCACCCCCCATGGGGGGTGGCCATGCCACAATCCCTTCTCTTCCATTCTCCTCGCAGGATTTTGGGCACACATATGGGCTTGGCGTGAGTCTTTAAGCCGCCGGGTCTGGGACTGGAACCACGGTCGACTACGTGGGCGCCCAGCGATGTAATTATTACACCATCTGCTGGTCCCTCTTTTTTCATTCTTATTAAAACCTGAACTGGTTAAAGCTGGTTAAGGTGCTCCTTACCTTACCACTCCTACATGCTGCCCAGCCTAGGTTTCAAGGTGGAGAGGGGTGAGTTTGTAAGCTGAGTGTGTGGGCCTTTGAGGACACTTCTGACTATAAAGCTGATAAACGATTTGAAGATTTTCCATTACTTGGTAAAATCTAAGCTTCTTCCATTTTGTACCCTCTGTCAGCATTAGAAAAGCACTTCGTGCACTAAAGAAGTCTCTGAACAAGTGATTCCTGGCGCCTAATAGGAGTTCTCAGGCTCAAGAGGTGGGAGGCTTTTGCAGGTTCACAAAGATCCTAGGATGCCCCAGTCAGTGACAAACCACTGATGTGGATCTTGGCCAAAAACAGCTGACCGCTGCCCGGCATTGCTGCCCCTCCCAGTATATACCAAGGACAGTTTTAAAGAATAAACATGAAGTAGTGACTCATCCTTGGCACTCATGTATAATCTGCAAAACAAAAGAAAGGCTTTGGCTAACAGGTTTTTTACTGTGTACGTGTGTTGGGGTGGGGGGAATTAGAGGGTGGAACCAGTCCATCCCAACCACATTTCATTTCCAAAGCTGAAAATACAAAGAAAGAACCAAAAATGGCCCTTTGGGGGCAATTCGACCTCCACCACCAAGCACCAAGTGCTAGCCCAGCCTCCCCAGATTGTTCTTATTCATTCTAAATGTTATTATATTTCAAAGGGCATCTCTATCCCACTCCCACAACTTGGTTCTGCCACCTGAGCATGATTCTGCCTCTGGCATTTTAGATGTCAGCTGTGTAGCTCCCCATGCCAAAATCTTAGCTTTTCCTAGAGATGTTGGCTTTTGTGAGAAATTCCTACTCTAGCTCTGGCCCTGAGGAACTCCAAACCAGAACTCATAGTCATTCAATTGGTACCAACACCCACTCGCCCCCAGTCATCACAGTGGGACTTCAGTAGACAGGTCTAATTCTTTCCCTTTGGACTGTGTAGACACTAGCATGGAGGATAGATACTTTATTAGGCTCACCTTTCTGCATTTTCTTTAGTATTCATTGAAGCAGAAACTTTATAACCTGATGTCTATGGCCTAAATATAATGAAGGGACATAGGGTGTGATAGAGGATTCCTTGGCAGACCACATTAAAGCGGTCCCTACTACCACTACCTTTCCAGCAGAACACTTTAGCATTTGCTGATATCTGGGGTCCAAAGTGAATAAAGGGAGGTCTGGTGATGAGGTGGTGATCCTTCCTTGGTCTCATCAAGTGAAAGGAAGAAAAAGGGAAGAAACTATAGCAATCACCAAAAGGTATCTGAAGGTAACCATTGATAACATCAGACATGCTTGGTATCAGGAAGCAGCTTGGCCTGGTGCTAGGTTTTCTAAAGAGTGTTTGGGGAAAAGTAGCTGTGTGTGGCTTACAACCCTAGGAATAAGGTCCCAAAAGGCCTTACCATCAGATAAATATAGGAAAGGTAGACAGGTTTCTTTATTGCAGAACTTCTCATAGCCTTCAATATATTAATATGCATTATGAATCTCTGAGAAAGAGTTAACTACTGTTTCCCAAATAGCCTAAAAGGGGATCCTTTTGAAATAAAGCATCTCTAAAACAACTGTTGTCCCTAACTGCTTAACACTGGCCCAGTGGAACCTTGGGTTTAAAAGTCAGACAAACCAGTGTGTGAATTCTCAGTTAATCATTAATTCTGTTTCCTCATAAGAAAATAATCATAATACCTTACTGACTTATACTGAGGACTTAATGAACAGCTCAGTGGTGGAAAACTGGTTTGGACAAAGAACAACTTTTCTTAGCTGATCTGAGTTAGGAGGGGCCATGCATGGGTAGGTGCTTACTGTGTTTGCTCAAATATTTTCCTTTAGAATGCTTGCCTGGGGTCTTCCAGAGACCAAACCCATTGGGTACGTACAGGTTCTGGGATAATCAGAGGTCCCCTAAATAAATGGGCTCTCTTCCTTAAGAGCTCTGAAGAAAACTGCATCAGTAATAATAATAGTAACAATGATAGCTAAAATCACTACTATTTATTAAGGGACTACTGTCTACCCAGTACAGAGGTGCTTTTTATTTCCTATTACTCCAGTTAATCTTCATAGCAAACTTTCAAGGTAGTACCATCACCTTCATATCATAGATGAAGAAACTGAGATTCAGAAATTAATTATCATACTCCCTGGCACAGCTGATGAGTAGCAAAACTGAAGATTTATTCTGTTTAATCATTAAAGAACAAAAATTCTGTCCACTAAAAGGCTGGCTATGCCTAATGATTTTACGACCCAATCTGAACAGTCTATGTAAGAACTAAATGACTAACGAGAATTACTGAACATTGCAAGGAACTCTGCTTCCATTTCTTCTGGATGTGTGGAAACCCTGTGGTCCTAAGGCTACAAGAGGCCAAGGGAACTAAAGGAAGATTTCTAAATACGAAGTTGTATAGAACTACAATCCAACTGTGTGCAAATACCCCACCAAGGACCCTTCTCAGAGTAGCCCTATCCTCATTTTCGAGCTCTCACCCACATGACCACAGAGTTTTTGCAAACATCAAGTTTGTTTGAAATACAGTACAACTCTTCGGTTTGCAAAGTCATCTATCCACCTTTAAAAAATGATGACAACTGATTTACAGTCAGCATCTCAGAGAAAAATCCTTCGGAGAAATTGCAAAGCAATAAAATATACTGCAAGGACTGCACATTTCCAGTTCTGTTGCCACACTATCTATGTTTATAAATGTAGAATCCTGCTTGCCTAAAATGTCTAAGAACAAACAAACAATCAGATTACCTGTTTCTTCTGCTTGGCCACTGTAGAGGCTTTTCCTCACCCCAGGTGTTCCAAGAGAAACAAAGATGACAAAAGACTTTCTCTATGAGGGAATGCAGAAGTCTGAAAGAAAAGAGACACAATTCCAGCTCTCTCTGAAGCACAGCACCACACACACACACACACCACTCACATCTTTGCAGGAAGAGCTCTTACTTAAATAAATGAATGTATACACACACATCCGCAAAGAAATAACTAAAACAGAGCCAGGCTGCTTTGCCTTTCAGCCTGTAGGGAGAGCCCAGAGCCCCAGATCTGGGAGAAGCTGAGCTGGCCCATGAGCTGCAGTTCTCTGTCCCAACCCTGCTCTGTTCCTGGCCTGGAGATAAAGGGATGTGCTCCAGTAATGGGCTGCAAAGTCAGCGATCACATGACTGCTTCCAAGGGGACCAGGCTCTGTACAGGCAGGACCAGGCTGCTGTTTGTATAAATCATCTGTATCGATACAAAGTAGAAAAGAGAATTTTAGTAAAGAAGGGCGGAAAAGCATGTTCTGGGTCAACTGAGGATAATTTGTAGAAAACATTACAGTGACCTGAGTAGAATTAAGAGAAGGA
>NW_006160080.1:3171339-3174896 GCF_000334495.1 Tupaia belangeri chinensis | reverse complement strand
TGAACCGATCTGTGAAAGGGAGAGTCACTTCCCTTCATCATCAGAAAGTAAAAGGAAAGTTGATCTATAATTTAGTTGAATTTCCAAAGGAAGAGGAGGTGAAAGCTTGAAAGTACTGGAGACAGAAATGATGGCAACAGCCACCATTCTGCTATCTTTTGAGGCCATCCAGGGGTGGTCTTGTTCCCAGGGCCTCACGCTGACTCGAGCTGCATCCCCAGTAATTTTCCTCCCCAATTCTTCCTAGCTGGTTATACAGCATACGTGTTTTCAAGCTTACCATCCTTAGACTTTGCCAACCAGGACTGAAAGGTCCCAGCCATAACCATTCCATAACCCCATCCAAGCTGCTTTTTGGCCCAGTTCCTTTCTGCAATTGGGAGCCACAGGAGAGCGAGCAAAGTGGTTATCTAGTTTGCTATTTAATCTAATGGAGTCACTTTAAAAATAACTGGAAAGGCAGCTTTGGGCTTCTACACTCCGATTAGCATATTAAATCTTGCCAGAGGGCCTCATTATGAGGCAGGACAACCATACAGGTTTCCATGACCAGGTCGCAAGACTAGGACCTGATGAGGCCGCTACACACAGTGTAAATGATAGCATAATTACTCGAGCTCCCTCAAAAATAGTGGACAATGTAGCTATTGGGTCATCGGAAAGTCATGACATATTTTTCTGTGTTTTTCTATGCAGAAATGCATAGAAAATGACTTTGATGATCCAATAGATGGCTGGCTTCCTGGCCGAATTCCTATTCAATCCACAGTGATTAGATGATGGCTATGTCTAGATACAGTTGTTCAAAATGTCACCTCCTCTGTGTGAAGCCTTTCCTAAATCACCAAAGGGAAATTAGTCACTCTGTCTTCTGGCTCTCAAAACCATGTGTGTGTCCAATTATAGAGCTTCCCAAAGTACACTGTAAGTCCCTCTTTCACATATAAAGTCCTAAAGGGAAAAGATCTATTCCATTTCTCTTGGTGTTCCTAGCATCAAATGCAAACAAAGTACTCACTAAATATTTGCTTAGACACAGAGAAAAAGAGAAAGAGGGAAAGAATTCATGGTTTAGGTAGTTATTTTAATGGCCAGTCTCTGGACCATGAATTGAATCACTCATGCCCTTTATATGATTTCTTTAAAACTTAGAATTTGCTTTAAATGAGTAACATCACTGTATTTTTCTGTTGTACAAAGAACACTGAAATGTTATTTTGAGCACCCCAAGGAGTCCTATAGCCAGCCTCCAATTATTCAACGAACCAGCACCAACGTGTGTGAACAAATCACAGTAACAATAATACTTACCACACTTACTCTGTTCTAGGCACCTAGTAACTCTACATGTGTTACTCTTATTTAGTCCATCCACCATCCTATGAGGTACAGTCTATAGTTATCTCTATTTGTACCTCAGGAACTACAGCTCAAAGTCAAACAGCAAATAAGAGGCAGAATTGGGATTGAAATTGGAAACCTTTGACTCAAGAATCTCTACTTATAACTACTACATTATACTGCCTGCATTAACACCTTGTGCGTTTGCAAAATTCACGTTTTAGCCTCTTCTGAGTTGTTCTCTGGCTTTTTTATAACTGAACAGGGATGTGTTCTCCCAGTCTAAAAAAAAAGACAAAATAATGGACAATATAATGTTAATAGTTCTAAACCCACTCATCAGCAGATTTATCCCCCTGACAGTCAAGGTAGGTTAATTTATCTCTCGATGCACACATCATCATATGAAAACAGCCAACGGGAAAGATGAGAGATCAGTTTCCCCCGGGAAAGGCCATGGAAACAGCAAATCATCCTTAACTAAGATGTCATGTGCTCTTACGCCCAACTTAACAAATGTTTAGTGAGCACCTCCTATGTGACCCACACTGTGTTGAGGATCAGAGATACTAATGACAAATTAAATATATATAACTGGGTGGGGCAAACACTTTGGTAAATAAGAAATTATAATAAAATTACAAATGAAAATCAGTCTTCCTTATTGGAATATAAGCTCCATAACCCATAACAGTGCCAGGCATATATCAATGATCTATTATATGAATAAGTGAAAGCAATATGGGATGATAAAACCTCTAATAGGACAGAGGGTGACACTACAAGGACACAGAGAAGGAGTACTATCCCAGAAAGAGGGAAGAGAGAAAGCTTTCAAGAAGAAGTAATATGCAGGCTGACACCTGATGATTAAGCAGGCATTAGCCAGAAGAAAAGAGGTGGGGAGAGAAAAGGGTGTTCTCATTGATAATACACAGTCTACAGTACTGCACGAGAATGTGAAATGGGGAAACTAAAATTCGGAATGAATGCATTACTAATGCTAATGTTGTGATCAGACTGACAGGGAAAAGAGAAGGCACCCATGTGTTTAAGACAAAAAATATAATAGCTGCCCTCTCTACTTCTGTAGGCCAAGCTTACTCTGTCTTAGCTGCCTCCCCTTTCTTTCTCACTTCCCCACTCCCCTGCTGAATTTGCTTTCACCTTCCAAATAAACTTCTTATTCTCAAATGCTTGTCTCAGGCTCTGCTTCTGAGGGAACCCAAACCAGGACACTTGGTTAGTCCATGTTTGTGGCGAACTATGGCATGGCAGAGGAAAGTGGAGAAGGCTGGTTATGTCACAATGGGGAGAGAGGGCACTGTAGGCAACTCTCTGCAATTTCACACACTTCCTGGAGCTGGCCACAGTTCCAATGCCTGCCAAGGTGAAGTAATTCTAATGGGCAACTCCTATTATTGATCATGATACACTCTGAGGAGAATGCTAGAATCTAGGCAGAGCAGCCAAATGGTGGAGTAGACTGAGAAAATGACAACATGTGCAGATCTGTGTGGTGGGAGGTACTTAAGGTATCTATTTGTTTGTGGCCCCTGAGACCTCAATGTCCAATAGTACCAAAGTGGGGAAGCTCAGAAGGGCTTGCCTCCAGCTCTGGCAACTCTCAGGTAGCCTTCTGGCCCAAGGGCCAGTGATAAGTAATCACACCCAATCGCCACCTCCTAACATCTAGTAGCCTCCAAACTTAAGAGTACTTGCCTCACAGCAGATGCACAGAGATCTGCTGGGGAGCAGAAAACAAAACATTAGAACTCATATTTCCTTTTTAAAATCTAGTTTCTTATTCTTATTAACTTTTTTATTTCCTTATATATATGTTTGATCATGTACAAAATATATGAGTTCAGTACTAGTTGTTCTAGATTAAGCTATATCAAGGGTCTATTCTCAAAAATATGGTATTGCGGGACCAGCAGTTAGCGTAATGGCTACATCACTGAACTCCCATGTGGTCGACCACGGTACGAGCTCTGGACCCGGTGGCTTAGATTCACGCTGGGCGTGTGTGTACATGCCCAAAATCCCAAGAGGAGAATGGAGGAGAAGGGATTGCAGCATGGTCATCCCCCCTGGGGGGTGATTTCTTGCTTTCTGTCTCTCTGTCTGGCGCGTGCACGCGCCCTATAGCAAAAACCTCTACAAAAAAAAAAAAAAAGGTATTGCAAGGGGTTTATGATCAAAAAAATTTACAG
>NW_006160080.1:3166010-3170940 GCF_000334495.1 Tupaia belangeri chinensis | reverse complement strand
CGATGTGTCTGTTGCGGACACCTCCCCACCTGCCACAATAACAGGCTGAAAGGGCTGTCATGTGCAGAGGTATGGAAGGTCAGCTTTGAAAAGGCCCCAACTTAGACACGAAAGTTGAGTTTTCTTTGGTTGTGATTTACTAAATAGAATTAAAAATTTTTTTTGAATTATTTATTTTATTTTATTTATTCATTCATTTTATTTTAATTTGACCACAGAGAGAGAGAGAAAGAGAGAAAGCAAGCCACCAGGTCCGGGACTCAAACCATGGGCGGCCCTGTGGGAGTGTCCAGCACCTTAAACACCACGCTACCTGCTGGTCCCCACTAAATAGAATATTAATAGCTACCAGATTTATAATTGTGACCACTGCTTAATCTAACCCTAGCTCGGTCCTAGATGATTTGAGGGTTTTTTGTTTGTTTGTTTGTTTGTTTGTTTTTAAATCTCCTTAAATGATCTGTGAATGTTCATAATCAAATCATAAAGCTTTTTACGAGGACTCAGTTCTGGGTAAGATAGAGAAAGAACTCTCTACCCACCATACCCTGTCTCTCCCATGAATAGAAGCTACAAAACCTGGAATCCATGCAGCAGCTATTTGAGGACTGAAGCAGGCAGACTCTAAGATGCCCCCAAGGAGTCCTGCCTCCTGTTCAATTGACACTCTTATGTAATTCCCGCCCCTTGAAAGTGGGCTATATCTAGTGATTGGTTTCTAGCCAATAGAATGCACCAACAGTGTTAGGCTATCATTTCTATGACTAGGTTATAAAAAGATTATGACTTTCTGCCTTGCTTCCAGACTCTCTCTATTGCCTTTGCTGCTTGCATGCTTTCAATGAAGTCAGCTAGCTATGTGGCAAAGGACTGGGGGAAGAATCTGACCAAAAGCCAGCAAGGAACTGAGGCCCTCTATCAAACAGACCTCATGTAACTGCATCCTGCCAATAACCATTTGCGCTTGGAAGCAGATTCCTCCCCAGTCAAGCCTTTAGATGACTGCAACTCAGTCAACACCTTGTTTGCAAAAGCCCATAACATGTTTCCTAAAGTCTAGGGCCTAGGTAAGCCATGCCTCGGTTCCTGCCCCACAGAAACTATAAGACCATAAATGTGTGTGGTTTTAAGTCACTAAGTTTTTTGGTAATCTGTTGCACACCAATAAATAACATGTGGACTGTGAAAAGTAAATAGCAGAAGGCAAATTGAAGAAACAGACCTGAACTTGAAGTAACATTGAACTGGCAGGGAGTTTACCTTTTTTCCTTTCCAGTTCCTCCAGACTATTTTCAAGGAAGCAGAAATTCAAACTAAATCCACAATAAGGCTAGCTGTGGTAGCACAGCAACAATGCAATACTCTACAATGCTGAGGCCATATGGGAAGGTCCCAGGTTCTTGTCTCAAGGTTTCCCTGTGCATGATATATGCACATGTGTCCCAGATCCAGCAGTTTGACTGCAGTATGGCCATCCTCTCTGGGTGGTGCTTTCTCACTTTCTCTTCCCCACCCACCCTCTCCACCCCAGAAAGTGCATGCACCCTATAATAGCAAATTAAACAAACAAACAAAGAAGCCATGGCAGCGAGAATGAACAGAGGGGCTGAATGTAAAAGAGTTTTGTGTTTTGTATAATAAACCCCACAGGCCTCAGACTGGGTATGGGGATCTAGGGTTACAGAGGCAACAAGAAGGGTTCTAAGATTTTAGAAGAATTGATGGATTCATCATTTATTCAGCAATACTTACTGGGTGTTGACCATATACCAGGCACTATGTTAGGTGCTGGGGGGACAATGATAGACAACATAGACATGGTCCCTGTCTTCTTGTCATTTGTAGTCTAGAAGGTGATGCCATGAATTGAAGAGTATTAAAAGATATGGGAATCAGACATGAAGGGGGACAATTGTGTTTACAGTAGAGACAGATAACAAATTTAGTTAGAGATGTGCTAAATCTGAGTGTCTGTGAGACTTCACTACTCAGAATAAGCCTGAGTTCAGAGCCCAGGAAATAAATCAGGTCCAAAAAGTTAGATTAACGAGGTCATCAGGTTTACTGATAATAGCCGAAGTAATTAGAGAAGATAAAATAGCCAGGGAGAGCTTCTAGAGTAAAAGGGCTACAGAGGCAAAAGCAGAACACTAGGGAATAGAGACATGAAAGAGAATGAGAAAAGGAAGAAATAAACAAGGAGGCTAACAAAGAACAGTCTGGAAAATGAAAGGCCAAGGAGAGAAGGTATCTGTAAACCAAGGGAGACTCGTGTTACCATATAACCCACACATACCTTTACCAACAATTACTGCATAGAAGCAATTTACCTTGCCAAAGTACAACTCAGATATTCAGTTATGGATATGTTTTGCATGAATTCCAAATGGGCTTATCAAAACTGCTTTTCATTTAGAGAGCTGTGATATTTTTAAGTATTGCCACAATCTGTTCCTTTATCTTGTATGTGCTTATGTTTTGCGTGTATCTCAGTTTGACATCGAGCATGAGTCAATAGCAAAGTGATGGTAATTCCTTATTTCTTCTTCTTATCCTCAGCAGGAGCTATAATCTGCCGTTCCAAGACAAAAGACAAAGAATCTACGTTTATGTAACTCCCTCTCATATCAGAGTGCTGGGAATTGGGCTGTACTGATCTAGGCACAGATGGTAGTGTTGTGTTACGAGATCATCACGAGGCTCCTGCTCAGAGCTCTGTTAACAGGTGAGCCCCTGATATGAGAAGATGCTCTGGTCCTTTGGACTTTTTAGAAAGGCCCTTAGAGACCTCCATTTTATAGCAGAGGAGATCAGGCCTAGAGCAGTTAGCTAGCCTCCCTCAAACCAGTCTCATGACTCAGTGGCTAGTATTCTTGCCATTATGTCAAAGTGACCCAATTCCATACTGTAAATATATACATTAAAGTACTATAAACTTCATTCATAAAACACAGTCTACAAGAGTTGGGATAAACAACTAAATAAACAGAGGAAGCAGGTAACCTTTCAGTTATATGGTCTTATGCCTACCCGATCACACTCATTTCATCTGATCTATTAAGTATTCTTACCCTTTCTGCTAGGTTTTTCCAGTTCCACACAGGCCCAAAGAAAGTTGACTCCTAGATCTTCGCTTTGCTGGTTGCTGAATATTTCAGCTGAACCTGTAAGTTGAGGACAGAATCCATCATCACACTTGTAGGTCTTACTTAAAGAGGATTCCTCAGCTCCATCTGAAATCTTCTTGAGGTAGATTCTAGAATGATTCTTGAATAGGTTGTCTTGGCAACTCCACAATGTAGAATGCCAATGTAGGATGACAGTACCTACCAGCAGCATGTAGGCAGCGCAACCTAAATGAAATGACCACTTCTTATTAAAAGGCAGATTTCAGAGTCTTCAAGCTTTGTTACAGTGCCTTCCTGTTGACCATTTTTGTGTTCATGAACACGGAAAACAAAGAACAGGTTGTTTTTGGAAGAATGCTAAAATTATTATCTAAAACAAAACCTAGCAAATATTCACCCTTTCTCTTCAAAACCCTGGCTACTCTTATCTCAGATGACTAAGAGTTTATGTAAAGTTTTTGGAAAAGTTATTAAAGCATTTTTTAGAGTATTCTTGACTTGGTTTCATTCATATATTCAACAAATCATACACACATCTACTGTGTGTTGGGTACTGTTCTACACACTGGGGATATATCAACTCACAAAAATGACAAGGTCCTTTCCGTCTTGAAGCTTACAGACTAGTGGGAGAACTAAACATTAATAAAATAATCACAAAAATATAAAATTGCCAAGGGCCAATATGAATGTTATGAGTGTATTGGGAGGTCAAGCAAAGCCTTCTCTAAGGATGTCATCTTTGAACTGACATCTGAAGGATAAAAACAATTAATTAGGTGAAGATGTTGATAGAGAAACAGAGTCAAGCACACACTTGAACATGTGACCTGAAGTGGATAACCCGGGAGTTGATGATTTGGGGACTTTCAGAGGAAAATCTAGGGCTTTAAATAAGTCTTAGTTTACTAAAGGTAGATTTCCCAATTTCATCAATATTCAATCTATGAGTCTCTTACAACTCATATAAAATTCTCTCAAAGAGTAACTTCAACATGCTTACAGATCACCCAGAAATATCATCAAAACACAGATTTCAGGGCCCAATTCCTAGAAGTTCTGATTCAGTAGTTCTGGGGTAGGGCTGGTGAATATGTATTTCCAATAAGATCTTAGATGTTGGTGGAGCCTACTTTGAAGAGCAGTGCTCTATAACACAGGACAATTTTTTTTTAATTAAAATTTCTTTCTTTCTTTTAATTCATGATAGAGCACATGTGCATGCATATAAAAAAAAAGAGAGATGTTTCCTCATCTATAAAACCAAGATAAGTAGCAGTATCAACCACACTGGATTGATGTAAGACATGAACACTCTCCACAGAGTCTGGTCACTCTGTAGACTCCTTCCTCCAGTCCTCCTGCCTATGGGATCCTGGACACTTGTTGTGAATGCCTGGTATGTTTCAGACTGATTAGACCAGGTATTCAAACAGTGGTCACTATGTGGAATCCAGCTTCTCTTGAGAAACACTTTAACCACTGCACCACAGAGCTGGCCCTTAAATCCCTATTTCTTTTTCTTTTTAGTTTACCAGAGGGTGTGTATGCTCACCAGAGAGAGACAGAAAGGTAGAGGGAGGGAGGGGAAAAGCACCCCTCGCCAGCAGGGTGTAGTATTGTAATGTTGTAATCCTTTTTCCTCCATTTCTCCAACGTGTTGAGATTTGGGTGCACATGCACCCAGCAAGTTTTTCAAGCCACCTGGGTCAGGATTCAAGATGCAGTGGGCCATGTGGGACCTGGCTCTCTAAACCACTAGACCATAGGGATGGCTCACTATTTCTTTTTCAATTCACTCT
>NW_006160080.1:3158539-3165979 GCF_000334495.1 Tupaia belangeri chinensis | reverse complement strand
CCTGGGTTTTGAAGTCAAACTATATTCTATAATGTTCTTGTGATTTTTATGACCTATTCAGTAGTATCACCAAGACAAAAGAATATTGTGATATATAAATAAAGCAATGCAATAAACTAAAGATTTCAAAATTTGGACAGAATAAGAAAAACAGCAATTATAAGCAAACTGAAGTATCAATAATATAAAAAAACTTGACTAAGTTACCCCAGTGAGGTTGAATGGCATTTTTACTCAGTGAAAAGTTCAATTTACAAAGCAGTTTTAAGGAAAAGCAATGTAAATTAAGTTGATAAAACTAACAACAAGAAATATCTATATGTTCAATGACTCTTTTGCTTTAAATGGTCAGTTAGAGCTATTTGAGGGGTCAGCAGATGACATAGAGGTTACATTGCTGGACTCCCACATGGCTGACCATGGTTTGAGTCCTAAACCCAGGAGCCTGAAACTCACACCAGGCGCATGTGCATGCGTGCCCAAGATTCCAGGAGGAGAGTGAAAGAGAAAGAATTGTGACATGGCCATCCTCCCTTGGGGGTAATTTCTCACTTTCCCACTCACCATCTTCATCTCTCTCTCTCTCTCTCTCTCTCTCTGGCAAGTGCATGTGCCCTAAGGCAAAAAAAAGAAAACTCTAAAAAAAAAGAGAATTATTTATAACTAACACTTTCATTTTCTTAATGAAGCTCTGGATTTTATATTATGTAAGATAAAAATCACCTCCCCTTTTAGGTCTCTGTTACTTCCTCCTGAACACAATCACTGCTGGCATGCCATGTTCTTACTGGTGTGACTATATGAAAAGAATGCTATGAACACAAGTTGTTCAGAGAGTCAAGATTTCTCTGAATTGTTTTTCCTCAGAAGGTCAAGAAGTTCATATAGAGCAAAATATTGTCATTTTAAAAAGCTAAAAATGGAATCCTCTGTGGATGGAAGGGTAGGAAGATTAAGGAAGGGAACCAGAGTAAGTTCTTATCATTCCAAGGAGATGTCAGCTCTGCCACTTAAAATCTGTAGACCTTAGGCTATTTACATAACTCCGCTAAGGCTCAGTTTTCTTATTTTTAAAATGAGGATAATAATATTTAAAGGGGATAATATAAGTGGAAATCTCTTCATAACGTGTTAAACAAATATTAGCTATCATTTCTAGGAGAGGTTGAATTTCCCAAGTGTATACACATTCTAGAGAAGAAATGTAGTCTGGCTTGTGGTCAGGATGTATCTGAGAACATAATAAAATTAGGTTCTAGAGTCAGCTTGCTTGGGTTCATATTCCAGTTCCACTACTTCACAGCTGTGTCTGATCTTGGGCAAATTACATAACCTCTTTCTGCCTGTTTCCTCATCTATAAAACCAAGACCGTAGCAGTATCAACCACACTGGATTGATGTAAGTAATAAATGACTTAATATATATTGTTAGTCATTGATGCTTGCCTAACCAACCTCAGTCCTCTCTTTCTTCCTTAGCTGTAAAACCCTAATTTTGTTATAGGTGGCAGTGTGCTCAGCCAACAAATCTTGACTGGCTAGGATTGTAGTTCAGGGAGGTCATGTGACATAGTTTAGGCCAATGAGATGTTAGCAGGAAACTATAAGTTGAGGCTTCCAGAAAAGCTATTTTTTTTCTGATAAAAGGGTGAAAAGAAATCTCGGCTGGTACGAGCCTGTTCCTCTTTGCTCTTTTCCCATTTTGCCTGGAATCAGGAGGCAAAGTTTGGAGGAGGAGCAGCCATCTTATGAACATTAGGAAGAAAGTCTTACACTGAGAATGATGATGCAGAAATATTGATGGACAAGGCTGAAATGTGAATGATGATGTAAAGCTACTTATTTCCTGACTTTTTAACTTATGAGATAAAAACCAAGCACTCTGTGTTAGGCCCCTGCTATTTCAGTTACCTTATTACATGTAGCCAAACATACTCTCTAACCAATACACTGGTAAAGTGGTTTGAATGATGCCTGGTTCATGTATTCAATAAATGTTAGTTGCCATTTCTATTAATGATGTTGATTAGTGTTCTGTTGTGTAACCAGGTAGCTAACAAATATTTCATTAACTTCCTTGTACTAATGATATTCTAACTTCACTTTTTGAAATCAACCTATTCTCAGCCATGTGGTTTGCAAGGGATTAACACCACCCCGTGCTCTAAGTGTGAGCCTTAACATAGCCCAATCCCAAGCAATAGTGATTGTTCAGGAATGAGCACATAACTCAGGCCTAAGACAGCTAGCACATCCTCTTCTCCTAGCAGAAGGGAGTGTTCTGAGTGGGCACATAGATGCAAGTAGGCACTGGGAGTGAACCTCAGGGCTCCTGTAAAAAGTGCTGGGACACTAACTCTTCTCCCCTAAGTGTGGTGGTCTGAGCAAGGCTGTCACCATGAGCAGAGCTAGTCCAGGGGGTGAAACTGACACATGGAGGAGGGCAGAGTGAAACGAGGGCAAGGAAATGGATCTGAAGTCCCTCTATCATAAATTTCTAGAGTGAAGCTCAGCTTTGGAATTTTCAAATCAGACTCTTTTGAAACTGGCTTTGCTAACATAGTTTGGGTTGGATCTTCTGTCATTTGTAACCAGAAGATTTCTTCTGATACTGGTAGATGGAAAATGAATTATTATTTGTTATTATTGCCAGAGGACATGTGCACCCACCAAAGAGAGAAAGAACCCCCTCAATGGGGCTGGTCATGCTGCAATTCCTTCTCCATTTCTCCATCCTCTTAGAATGTGGGGCACAGACACATGTGCCTGATGTGTTTTCCAAGACACTGGGGCTGGGATTTCAACCACAAATGAACATATGGGACCACATGCTGGCTTTCCATGCATAGCACTTAATTGCTGCACTATGAGGTCAGCCCAATAATAATTTCAACATAAGACTACAAAACTAGAGGGAAACTTTCCAAAGTCTAGTCTAGTGCATCTATTTAATAAAATCTACAATCAAGCGCAATATAAGTTCATATCCAAGTCACCTTTCCCAAAGAAAAAATAGCAATAAAATCTATAATCAATTTATAATTGTATGAATTTATTCAAATTTCTCTTCTATTAGGTTGTTGGGAAAGTCATGACATATTTTTCTATGTAAAAATGACATATGACTTTTCCAACAACCCAATAAGAGTCACCCAAATGAAAGTGTTCTTTTTTTTTTTTTTGTAAACATGTCCAGAACTCAGTTAATAGATGTACCTCTGGGCTCTAGAATGAACAGGGGGCCCAGAGGCAGATGCTGGAAACCTATGACTAATATTAAAATAATATTCATAGACAGTTGTCATGGCAGCCTGCTCCTTCTGCACAAAATAGAATCTGCTGTATCTTAACAGGATTTAACAGAGGAAAACTGCTAGTCTACAGATAGCTTCTGAGTTAAACAACCTACTAATTGGTTTGGTTTTATGATTATATATAACCTTCATATACCCTGATTGCATCAAAAAATTACTAATAAAAATACACTATACGGTTCTGATTTAACACCTGTACCACTCTTGAAATCGCTCCATCAGACTATAGAGAACAGCTTAGAGAAAAGTCTTATTGTGTGTGCAGTTGAATCCACACAGAAGTCTAAACAAGACAGTAAGTGTTCTGCAAAGTAGAGGGAGTGGCCCGTTCCACTTCCGTCACCAATTAGCATTAGCTGCTATCAGATGTTGCCTTTAAGTGGAGTTCTATAGGAGCAGGGAGCGGCTGATCCATTCCACGCTCAATTACACAGAGTGACTTTAGAACTTACGGGCATTTCAAGATGGGTAAATAAGAGAGGAAGAGATAAAGTATTTTGAGCTGATGTGTTTCTGTCTAGAGTGGCTATCACAATAAAACCAAATCTCACTAAACATCATTATGGGTGATTTTGAAGATTAAAGCCAGCTGGCTTTGAGAGGAATACCATAAGAGTCCTTCTTTACTAGTAGGCTTTTGCAAAACACTGCCTCCTTTTCCCATTTGCTTTCTCCTTTTTCAAATATCTTTAAGAGAGGGGACAGGGCCCTAATTGAAATCCAATAACATCCTACCTCAGGAAAACCTCATCAGGCCATTATCTTCCATTAACATCTTGGAACAAATTAGTCCTTTAGATTAACTAGTGTTCTTCCAACTGTTTGAGATGCGGCCATGCATACCATACACATTTTGTAAAAGTCCCACACTGCCCAACACTGTGCGCCTAGACATATCACAGGCACGTATTATAAACTTCATTCAAGGGACTGGAACAGAGGGCAATCCCTCAGGGGATAATCAAAATGGTATAAAATGGTATAGGAGATGGGACCAGCAGTTAGCGTAATGGCTATGTCGCTGGACTCGCACGTAGTCGACCGCAATTCAAGTCCCGGACCCGGTGGTTTAAACTCATGCCAGGCGCATGTGTGTGTGTGCCCAAGATCCCAAGAGGAGAATGGAGGAGAAGGGATTGCGGCATGGCCATCCCCACTGGGGGTGATTTCTCGCTTTCTATCTCTCTGTCTGTCTCTGTCTGTCTGGCGAGCGCACATGCCCTATAGCAAAAACCTCTCCAAAAAAAAAAAAATGGTATAGGAGACAGCTACAGGTGAGAAATGTCCAAAATTAGGGTTTGTATTTTCCCTCACATAAGTGAAACTCCCACTAAACAGTGGTACTAAGTATCAGGGGTTTTACTTTTCACTTGTAAAAGGAATCTGAAAGTAGGAAATCCAGGGCCAGAATCCAGACGCCTTCCTTCATTTGACTAAGCCATGTAGCTTTCTTCTTCATAATTGTTAACTCATGATCACAAAATGGCTGTTCTACCTCTAGCATCACACCATGTTCTGGGAAGAGAGTGAAGAACTAAAGGCAAAATGGGGCATACCCGCTGAGCCTACCTTCTTCTAAAGAAGTGTTTTTGGGGGACAGCAGGTAGTACCGAGGTTAAGGTGGCTGGATCCCACATGACCAATGGTGCAGTTTTAGTCCCAGACTTGGCAACTTGAAAAAACACACTGGAAAAAAAGAAAAGAAAAGAGAAACACATGAGGTGCATGTGCGTGTGTGCCCAAAATTCAGAGGAGAATGGAGAACGGATTGTAGCATGGCCATCCTCCTGGAATGTGATTTCTTACTTTCCCTCTTTCTCTGTGTCTCTTTAGTGAGTACAAATGTCCTACAGCAAAAGTAAAAAAAAAAAAAGAAAAAAAAAGGTAAAGCAGTGCTTTTGGAAACCTATTTTCCTACATCTGGGAGCAGGTGGTAGCATGGTGGTTAAGGGGCTGGATCCTACATAACTAACTGTGTGATTTGAGTTCTGGACTCAGCAGCTTTAAAAACATGCTGAACTCTATGCACAAATGCCCACCCAAAATCCCAAGAAAACTGGAGGAGAAGGGATTGCAGCCTGTCCATCATCCCCTAGGGGATTCCTTCTCACTTTCTCTCTCTCCCTCTCCCTCTTTCCTTCTTTCTCTCTTTCTCCAGCAAGTACATATGTGCTATAGCAAAATTACAAAAAAGAAAAATTTACATACATCTGATCAGTCACAACCATGTTACACAGACTCTTCTAGCTATAAAGAAGCCTGAGAGAGCAAACTGCTTTAGTTGGACACCTGCCAAAACAAAGAAAATCAGGCAGTGTGGTGCAGAGGTTAAACATGGTTTATGGAGCAGATGCCCTACTGTTGTTTTTTTAAATAATTTATTTTAAAATTTTTTATTATTATTCTTTCAAATAATTATTTGTTAAATTTATTTATTCATTCATTTATTTTAATTGACCAGAGAGAGAAAGAGAGAGGGAGAGAGAATAAGAAGGTGAGAAAGCAAGCCACCAGATCCGGGACTCGAACCATGGTCAGCCATGTGGGAATGTCCAGCATCTTAACCACCATGCCATCTGCTGGTACCCTATTTATTATTATTTTTAATCTGACCAAAAAGAGACATGGGGAGAGAGAGAGTGGGAAAGTGAAAAAGCAATCCACCAGGTCTGGGATTCGAACCTTAGTCAACCATATGGGAGTCCAGCATCTCAATCAGCTCACCACCCATTGGCCCCAGTGCTCTGGGTTTTAAGCCCTGCTCCTTTATTTACCAGCTGTGTGACTTAGTCAGGTTACCTAATCAACTCTGAGAGTACCTTTTTAGTAATAACAATATCTTTTTTACCTTATATGGACTGAATGAGTTGATATGAGTAAAGAGCTTAGAATAGTCCATAACACATAGCAAGTGCCATACAAGTGTTTGTTCTTCTTATTTTTATTATTGGAGAAGAAAAATGGACATTGAATAAGGAACTAGCAGTATCCGCCACAGAAACCTGTCCCATTTACTGTGCCATATGTGAGCAAGTGCCCTGTTGTATTTGAGAACTGCTGAGCCCCCAGGAGACAAGAAAAGAAAAATTAGACCCTACTAGAGGTAAGCATTCCCATGACCATCAGCCTCACCCCATTTACTGGGAACTGAGAACCACCAAAACTTTCAAGCATGCAAGCCAGGGAACCACCGTCAGTCACTGTGCCTATGTTCATCCATTGTACACATAGGTCATTATGACTGTGTGTGGCGAGTGTCAGTAAGCCAATTCCAGCTGGCTTAAGCAGAAGTGGGACTGTATTTCTCAAATAACTAAAGAGCCAGTGGGTATACCTGAGGCCCAACTTGGGTGAGGACATACATGACAGTACCAAGTACTCTATTTATGAACTCAAATCTTTTGGCCTTAGCTCCATTCTCAGGCCTCAATCAGGTAATGGATGCTTTTCATGCATGGCAGTCCCCACTGACTTCTGAACCTCCTCCTCATGTTTTGCCCCTACCTCCTCAAAGTAGAAACAAAAAAATTGCTTTCCAACATCTCTTAGAGCAAGAGCACTGGTTCATAAACTGAGCTCTGCCAGAGACTTCAGTTCAGAAAAGAACAACATGAAGGAGTAAGGGTGAAGCAGATGGTAATGCAGCAGTAAAACACGATGTTCTGTGAGGCTGGTCCACATAAGAAGGTTCTGGGTGAGACCAGCAGTTAGCGTAATGGCTATGTCACTGGACTCCCATGTAGTCGACCGTGATTCAAGTCCTGGACCCAGTGGCTTAAACTCACGCCGGGCGCGTGTGCATGCGTGCCCAAGATCCCGAGAAGAGAATGGAGGAGAAGGGATTGCGGTGTGGCCATCCCCCCGGGGGTGATTTCTCCCTTTCTCTCTACCTCTCTCTGTCTTTCTGGTGAGTACACGTGCTCTATAGCAAAAACCTCTCCACCACCCCCCCCAAAAAAAAGAAGGTTCTGGGTTCATGTCCAGAGAGCTCCCAGAGTATGCCTGTGCCCATGATTTTGGCTGGCTTAGGCTGGGGGCAGATCATGGCATCAAGGCCCTGTTGAGATGTGCACGCTCTCTCTCTGAAGCAAATAAACTTAAATAAAAAGTGGAGATGTTAAGAAAG
>NW_006160080.1:3157450-3158431 GCF_000334495.1 Tupaia belangeri chinensis | reverse complement strand
CACACACACACACACACACACACACACACACACCCGGGAGGATGGCCACACCGCAATCCCTTCTCCTCCATTCTCCTCTCAGGATCTTGGGCATGCACACACACATGCCCGGCGTGAGTTTAAGTCACCGGGTCTGGGATTCGGACTGCAGTCGACTACATGGGAGTCCAGCAACATAGCCATTACACTAACTACTGGTCCCAGGAAAGCCACCTTCTGACAAGGTTAGGAGCAGAGGCATCCAGCTTTCAGAGATAGTAGTGCTAGAAATACTGGGTACCATCTCTGGTTTGAGTTGCTCAACCTGTCCTCTGAGGAGGCAGCAGTGGATGTCTGTGCTGGTGCAGTCCCTTGGGGAGATCTGGACATTGTTCCTGGTTTTGCCATCACCAAGGCCATCTCAGAGATCCTGTGAGTAACCTAATATCCTTTAATAAACCCATGTTCTTTTTTTTTTTTTTTTTTGAGAGGTTTTTGCTATAGGGTGCATGCACTCACCAGAAATAGAGAGAGACAGAAAGCCCCAGGGGAGATGGCCACACCACAATCCCTTCTCCTTCTCCTCTCTCCTCTCGGGATCTTGGGCATGCACGCACATGCGCCCAGCATGAGTTTAAGCCACCAGGTCCGGAACTTGAACCATGGTCAACTACATGGGAGTCCAGAAACATAGTCATTATGCCAACTGCTGGTCCCCCCATGTTCTTGTTAAACTAGTGGAGTGTTGTGGTAGTTTAGATGATGCTATGCTTTCATAACAAACAACCCAAAGTCTTAGTGGCTTACAATAAAGGTTGAGTTTTCACTCCCATTCTAAAGCTAGTAAAGGTGGTTCTAGGAATTTAGATGGTGCTAAGAACTACAGAGGAAATAAACATGAAAGGGGTGGGGGGCAGCAGGTGGCATGGCGGTTTAAGGGCGCTGGAGTCCCACTTGTCAGTGGTGGGTAAGGGCATTAGAATCCCACATGGCAGACCATGG
>NW_006160080.1:3151614-3157100 GCF_000334495.1 Tupaia belangeri chinensis | reverse complement strand
CCTACTGGTCAAATTAAATAAATAAATAAATAAATAAATAAAAGTAAAATAATTCTTAAAAAAAAAAAACAGGAAAAGGTGAGAGTGAGTTTCTAGATGAATGGAAAATGATATAGCAGTTTTAAATAGGATAGTCAGGAAAGTCCTGCCATGTTGAGAAGATATCTGGGAATATGCCCGAGCAAGGTGAAAAAGAACGAGAAACAGGGTAATCGAAGGAAAGAGTATTCAAAACTGAGATGACAAGAGATACAAAGGCCCCAAGGCAGGAGAAACCAAGTATGTTTAAAGAACAGCAAGCAGGGAACTGTGACTAGAGTGAATTTTTTTTAAAAAAAGGTAAAATAATAAAATATATAATCAGAGAGGCAATGAGCAGGGAGGTCAGATCATGCAGGGTCCTCTAGGCCACTGTAAGGCTTTGGATTTTATTCTAGTTAAGACGGGGAGACATTCAAGGGTTTGGAGCAGAGGAGTGACAAGTTCTACCTTGGGTTTTAAAAGGACCACTGTGCTTACTATGTGGAGAATAGTCCATAGGGAGAAAAGGATGCAGACCCTGGAAGGCCAGGATAGGAGGCTATTGGCAATAATCCAGGCAAAATGTTTTGGTAGCTTTGATTTGGGAGGCAGCAGGTGAGATGGTAGAAAGCTATCAGATTCTAGATAGCTCTTGAAAGTAGAGCCAGTAGGATTTGGGATGACATTTGAGTTATTAGAAAAAGAAAATAACTATGATTTGAAGTTTTAGGCCTAAATAACTGGAAAAGTGGTGCTGTTATTATCTGAGATAAAGACTGAAAGAGGAACAGATCTAGGGGGTGATGATTAGAGTTTAGAACAGATATCACAGGTTTGAGAAACACATTAGATATCTAAATGGAGATGTTAAATATGTAGGTTTGGAGTTTGGGAGAAAAGTCTGGGTTAGAGATATACATT
Source organism: Tupaia belangeri chinensis (assembly GCF_000334495.1). NCBI lineage: Eukaryota > Metazoa > Chordata > Mammalia > Scandentia > Tupaiidae > Tupaia > Tupaia belangeri. Next base: position 3,156,158 of record NW_006160080.1, on the reverse strand, counting down.
AGGCATCATCTAGTTTATAGATCGTGTTTAAAGCCTTTAGGTTGAATGAGGTCATGAGGGTGATGAGAAAGAAGAGTCTAAGGGCCAAGACTTGAGCTATAGCTGTGTTTAAAGGTCAAAGAGATAAGAGAGTCTGCTTGGTGGCGCAGTGGTAACATGCTGCTCAGATGATGCTGGATCCATGTGAAAAATCACTGGTTTGGTTCCTGTGAACTTGAAAATGCAGGACACATGCACCCATGATCCTGGCTGGCTGAGAGAGCTGTAGGAGATCATGACAAGAGATTTCTGGGGACCAGCAGATGGTGTAGCAGTTACATCACTGGATTCCCACTTAGTCGACCACGGTTTGAGTCCCAGACCTGGCAGCTTAAAACTCATGCCAGTCACCTGTTTGTGTGTGCCCGAGATCCCAAGAAGAGAATGGAGGCGAAGGGACTGCAGCATGGCCATCCCCCTGGGAGATGATTTCTTGCTTTCTGTCTGTCTTTCTATCTCTCTGGTGAGTGCACGTGCCCTATAGCAAAAAATCTCTCTCTAAAAAAGAGAGAGATTCCTGTTGAAAGTGCTTCTCTATCTCTTACACTAACTTCAAAGGAAAAAAAAAAAGTGGAGGACCCAGCAAAGGTGACTAAAAATAAATAAATAAATAACATAGGAAACAGACACCACAAAAAAAAAAAAAAAAAAAAAAAAGAAGAGAAAGTACTTTGGAAAGGAGAGAGTGAGCTACTGTTTCGAATGCTGCTGACGCAACAAGACCAAGAGGAAGAATGAGTCTGTGTGGCTCTGTGGAAGTCACTGGTCACCTGGACCAGAGGAATTTTGATGAAATTATGGGGAGCAAATACCAAGGCAGGGAGTGGAACTGGTAAGAGCACCAAAGACATTTCTAAGAATTGAGTAATGAGGGAGAGCAGAGAAATGGAAGTAGCTAGAAGTGGAAATGGGATTAAGAGATTATTTTGTTTAACGATGAGAGAAATTATAGCATGTGTGCATGCTAATTGGAATGAGCCCATTGAGAGGGGGAAATAATGATGCAGGAGGAAGGGGGTTTGTGTGAGTTCCTAGAGTAGGTGGGATTTGGTGCCTGGTGAGTTCAGACAAGGACAGCTCAGCTAGAGCTGGTTTCTTGGCTGACACTTTAACATTTTGGGCTGAGTAATTCTGTGTGGAAGGGGTCTGTCCTGTATAGAATGTTTTGCAGCATCCCTGGCCTTGACCCACTAGATGCTAACAGCACCCCCTTTCCAATCATGACAAACAAGTGTCTCCAGACATTGACAAATAGATTTTGCTTCCCCCTGCCACCCCGGGGACACTCTGAGTTGTCACAAGCAGGGAGATGTGCTGAGTATTTGTCCTTTTTTTTTCTTAAATGATAGAGAGCAAGTGCACACAAGAGGAGACACAGAGAACCTTCAGTAGAGTACCATCATGATGCAAATCCCTTTACCCAGCCTTCCAGCACCCCAGGATCCTGGGTGCACATGTGCACTGCGTGTGTGTTTTCAAGCCTATGGAAGATTCAAACCTACAGCCGGCCATGTGGTCTCCGGCCTTGCAGGCCACTGCATTATTGCAGCTCCACAGTAAGTGGGCCTGGAAGTTCTTATTGACTGCCTCCATTTGCCAAAGTAGGGAGCAAGATTATCAACCATAACCAAGGTTGCGGGAGGAAGTTCAGGAGGCTTAGGGGGAGAAGATATGACATTTTTTTTTAGAAGAGGTGAGAATTGGTGGCAAGAGAAGTGGACACAATTCTGGGCTTCATTTAGGGGTCACTTGAGGGAAGTAGTCAGAAATTTCATGTGAAACCACTTAGTCCAGATGTGTGTTTTTCTTGGGCTATATTCAGGGGTGGAGTAGGGAATAAGTTGGATTCAACAGATTGTGGTTCAGCCAGTAAGTACAAGGAAACAATGAAGGGGCAAACAAGGGAGTGACAAAAATAACCACAGAATTTGAGATGGGTAAGAAGACAGAGAGATATACAGAACTGAGCAGGTGATGACAAGCAACAACTGTCCATAAGAGGGTAATGTCAAGATCAACATGATCAACATGATGAGTGGCAAAAGGGGAAGGTAAGGTGAGCTGTGGCATACTAAGGTAATGACTCACTTTTCTTAGCAAATACTCAATACTCCCTGAAGAATAGAGTACAATAGTTTCTAAATTAAATCAGGTAAACTACACTTCCTAACTGAGCTAAGTTGGGGGATATGGTTTCTTTGGTCAAGTTACTCTCCATCAGTGAAATCAAACACTAGGAAAGCAACACTAAACACTGAGAAATCAGAGAATTCAGAAAGTTTGAGTTAACTTCTTTATTTTCTATTGTGTTTATGTATTTTTCTTATAGATGTTCTGATGTTTGTGGGTACACCTGGGAATGACAGACCTTACAAATCTGACTAAGCAGATTGAGGCACTATCCCTGACTCTGACAGTTTCAAGATGAAAGTCACCAAATGTAATTTCCAGCAGGGTCTTGGTTCCTATGTTTGAGAATTTCATTTAAAAATTGCAAAAGATGTGCTGGCCTGGTGGCTTAGTGGTTAAGGAAGTGGAATCCCACATGGCCAACCAACTGTGCTTTGAATTCCAGCTCCAATGGCTTAAAAACACATTGGGCAAGTGTCTGTGTATGCCCCAAATCCCAGCGGGATGAAGAAATGGAAGAAAAGGGATTGCAACACAACCACACCCCATGGGGTGGGTGCTTTCTGTCTCTCTCTCAGGAGTCCTCTGGACACTAAAAGTATTTTTTTAATCACTAAAGATCTAAAAAAAAAAGTATTTACTTCCTCCTTGGCATGCATACAAACTATGATACGAGAGCAACACCACCTTATGGGAATAATATATAGCCTTTATTGACTTGGCATCTTAGGCATCACAAGGCTGAGGAGCCCAGCCCTGCCACTCATCAGCAGATTGGTAGCAGGCAAGGCCTTCAAATGTTTATCTTCAACTATTTCAGCTGAGAAATGAAGAAAGTAATACTTACCATAGTTACCTCACAGGGCTGCTGCCCAGGAATCTATGTGAAAGAGCTATGTAAACCATATTACACTTACAAATAACAGAGATTGTGACTACCCCTCCTCAGAGAGGCAGAGGAACAAAACGCTCCCTCCTGATCAGAATGGAGAAAAGGAATTTTTCACTAAAGGCAGAATCCTGCATTGCCTGCATCAGAGGGGCACCAAAACTTCCCTTGTACACAGTGTAAGGCACTTGGCCAAAACTTGTACTTGGCAAACCCACCCTGATAGCCAAGGGCAGGCAGAAAGTTGAAGGAACAGCAAAGAATTTCCTAGAGACCTAAACCAAAACACAACTGCTGGGTGTAATTCTAGGGCCAATTCTTGGCAGCCTAGTTTTGGATTGTTAGGGGTTGGAACTGGTGGGATACTTATTATTGAGCTTCTTAGGCGTTATTATAGCTCACGGACTAGTAGAAAACATGGAGCTTTCATGAATTCACACTCTGGCTGGTGGCTGGTTGCTTGTGGTCATCTCATGGCTCACAATCTGAGCACATAACACTTACACCCACGGGTGAAGTGGGGGTGCCTAGTCCAACCCTCATATTTCACAACGTAGGAGACTGAGACGTGGGCAGTGAACTGATCAGTACAAGAGGGCACAGCTAGTGAGTAGCCAAGATAGGACTGAAAGCCAGATCATGCCTCAATAATAGTGCTAACACCCACCTGCTTCTTCCAGGGGCCTTCCCAGGAAGATCAGCGTTAGCTGTAGGGGGTTGCTTTCATACAATCAGTATCATTTCTCCATCGTCCTGCCAGCCTCAAGGGAAGATGCCAGAGAAAAGGATGGCGAAGTTTGCAGGGACAATCAGCCAGGCGCTTAAAGATGCCCCCCAGATGATTTTAAGTGGGGTTTCAAGCTTGAGGATGGTGAGCAATCCTAGGATGGAGATGAAAATCCATCTAGAAGCCCTAGTGAAGGCAAATGATATTGACAATGAGCCCACGTAGAAGTACTTTGCAATGAAGGGTCCCAGGACCTCACCAGACCCTGTAAAAGCACAGCAGCAGGGTCAGAGGCGGAGACCTGGCTTTACTGGTCTGCTATCACAGTTTGAAATTCTTAATAACCTGTGAACAGGGGCCCTAGCATTTTCCCTTTGCACTGCGCCCGTCCAGTTATGAGGCCGGTGTTACTCCCGGCAGCCATAAGGAGTGGCCTGTCCACAACCTAAGCCCCGCCCCCGCCCCATCCCCAAGCCCTGTACAAACGTGACCAAGCGAAAGCCCTGCCATTGTTTTCCCCGCTGGGGCTTCGGGAGAGGGAGAACCCCGGAGGAAAGGTCAGAAGAGCGGCAAGAGGCCGATCTGACCTGGCAAAATGCAGGCCGACGAAAAAACGCCCTCCGCCCAGCAGACCCCGCGCTTCCGCAATCTTTGGCTCTAAGGGGAGCCCCTGTCCCTGTCCTCCCTGCTCTAGACCCAAGGCTCCAGCGCGGCCGGAAGTGGCGAGGGCCCGACTTTCGCCGGGGTCGTCTTTCGGGG
>NW_006160080.1:3136729-3151511 GCF_000334495.1 Tupaia belangeri chinensis | reverse complement strand
TGAGGGAAAGTTTGGGGACAAATTACTACAGAGGCTGTACTCTCGCTCGCCCAGGAAAATGACCCGGTCTCGGCCCCCACCCTGGTCACGGGGCCACCAGTGTGGAACGCTGAGGGAGGTGCTCACACACCGGCGCTCAAGCCAGAGGACCCTCAGAGACCCAGCGCGGCACCGGCGGGGGGCGGGGCCACAGTAGTAGGGCGGGGTTTCCATAGCAGGGCGGGGTTTCCGCGGAGACGCGGGTCGGCTGTGAGACCATGAATAGCTTACAAACGCCGCTCTCCAATGTGAGGGTTCCATAGTGTAGTGGTTATCACGTCTGCTTTACACGCAGAAGGTCCTGGGTTCGAGCCCCAGTGGAACCATAACTGAAAGGCGGTCCTTTCGCATTTTCAAACATGGCTGAAAAAGTTTTTCAATTTTGGGCCTATCTTTGTGGTAGCGAAACGACAGATACCCTCCTCTATCAGTCAAGGTCGTGGTCGCCACCGCCTGACCTGAGGGTAGCTGAAGTCCGAGGGTGGGCCTGCCTCAACCCTGCTTCTCATCTGGGTCCTCCAAGGAGTCCTTTAGGTGCTCTTGGGAAGCATCAGGTTCGATCTTTTCCCTGAATGCCCGGACGGTTCGGCCTCCCAAGCCTCTAACTAAGCTGTGGCAATACAGTGGAGCTTTGACTGCAGTTGAATTATTAAAAGTTTATTATGATTATAATTGAAAGTATACTTTTTCATTAAACTATAAAATACAGAGTGGGGAGACAGAAACAAGCAAAAAAAGATAGTCCTTTTCTTTTTAATATAGCAGTAAGGTTTGTAGAATAAACACAAACCATTTAATGAAGAATCCATATACAGTATAGAACAAATGTCATGTTTGTAGATACTCAATAAATGCTGGTTGAATAACTAATTATTTCTCTACTTCCTTTTTCTTTTCCATTTACTATTTCCTTACAGTTTCTTTTGGAGAGGGTTGTTTTTTTTGTTTTGTTTTGTTTTGTTTTGTTTTGTTTTATTGGCCCTTTTTATCTTCGACCAGAGGAATGAAGGAACAGTGTCTTGGTGCCCTGGGGGCTTAAGGTGCAGTGTGTGGGGGGGGAGAGGGGGGTATGGTGGTGACAAAGAACTAAAAGTGCAAGTGGAAACAGCATTTTTCTCTGCATTCTTCCACATAGTTTTGCTCATATGGTGTGTAAGTTTGCATGTCTTTCTAACTAAAGAATATAACGTAATTTTCCCTATAATTATTGTACAATCACATCAATTTTATTATTTTTTAACCATCTTAACCTTTTTTAAGTATACACCTCAGAAATGTTAAATACTTGCACTTTCTTGTGAAACAGAACTCCAGAACTTTTTCTTGTAGAACTGAAACTTTGTACCTATTAAATAATTTGTCTTCCTCCCATCAACTTTATGTTCAAGGGCTATGTAATAATAACTAATAATGTCAAGCACTGTTCTAAGCATTGTATATAGAGCATCCCATTTAAACCTCAAAATTTCTCTATGAAGTAGATATTCTAATCATCTCACAGATGAGAAAATTGAGGCACAGAGACATTAACTTGTCATGGGGTCACAGGTAACAAGAGGTAGCTCTAGGATTTGCACCCAGTCTGGCCTAGGAATCTGTACCCTTAACCCTATGGGGCTGAACTGCCTCTCTTAATATGTTTAACCAGCCCTCTAACCTTGATCATTTATATCATTCCTGATTTGTTGTGATTAGTAACAAAGCAATGTACATTTTTTAGTGTAATTGTTCCCTCCCCTCAACCAAATTTAGTTTTCTCATGTGTAAGGGGAATCTATGACATTTTCATATAATTTGAGAATATTAGTGCTTATTTGGCAGGAACTTGTTTAAGGCCACCCCCTAGAAGAAGATGGCAGAGAAAGAATTAAGACCTGAGTCCGCTGGTTCTACCTTCTAGTTCCCTCCATTGCTTCCCTTACATTTAAAGACAGAAGAAACCCTGTATTTTCCATGCTAAACCAACTTCAGTCAGTGTTAAGATCTCCTCTGACATTTCTTTGTGGAGGAAGGTAACGATGTGGGTTAACTTGATGGGGCTTGGCTGAAGACCTAAGAACTAAATGGAATAAGATGCTTAATGAGGCCAGTGCTCAAGTTAATCCCCTGCTCCTGGGCAAGCTCTGCACTTCAGGTAGAGCTGCGACCAAGGACGAGGGAAAATGCCACGCAAGATAGAAGGCTTCTTGTTATTACTTCTCTTTGGCTATGAAGGTACGTGCTATTCCACCATTGGCATTCATTACATACTTAATAACATAATTTGATCAACAATGTAGCTGATAAATAGAAATACAACTGATTAATAAAAAAATTAATAATTAGCAACACATTAATAATTAACGTGTTATTACTGAGCAATGGTTGTCTTAGGATGCACGCGGTCTTCCTTTTCTTGCTTTCCAATTCTCTGAGGAGTCTTCAGCTCAAAGGATGTTTAAAGTCTGACAGAAAATAGAAAGGGTCTCAGGAATTATATAAAATAGCTATAAATTGCAACAATTCATGGGAAAGTGTGGCATACTCTTGAAAACTTTTAAGAATCAAAATGAGAGTACTTGTAAAATATAATCTTCCAAACTGGGACACTCTTGAAGGTGAAAGAAAATGCTATAAATAATTCTGCTGGGACAACAGGTGTAAACCAGGACTGTCCTGGGCAAATCGGGACATAAGGTCACCCTAGTCTAAACACGGATTAGCATAACATGCCTAGCACCACTGGAATCTAATAAAAAGCATAATCCAACTCAAAGTCAGAAAACCCCAAAGACTCAATACACTCAATCATTCAGAGATTTTTTAAATAGGGCCCTGGCAGGAGTGATATTCTTAAGTACAGAAAAATGAAAGGCAAATCTCTAAAATGTCATCCAACTCAATATTTGAATTCCCCCTCAATCTTTGAAATAATACCTTTCTGTGCCTCTCCCAATTCATAAGGATCCATCGACTCGGAATTCCTTTTCAGATTCATTTGGACATTAGAAACTGGTTTCATGTCTTCTTTGTGGTCAATGTGTATTTGTGTGTGTTACAGGAAATAAATAAGGAGGGCAAGGCTGAAGAGGAGGACTGTCCACTCTGCAAATCCCCTGATAGACACTATGAAATCCATGCAAATAGTTTCAGAATTCCCGGTTTAAATCGGCCTCCTCTCCGACCTGTCACTGCATTTATTGGTAGGGTATCCATCTTTGTGAGTCCCCAGTTCCCTGACTTCTGCTACTTAGTTACCTTTCTCAGTATTTGGAAAGACTTGTGAAAATATAATCCCAACATCATTTTGCAAATCTTGAGATTTATTCTGAGTAGGAATCATTTAGACTAATGGCCTATTTTTTTTTCCCTTAAATTAAGTAGCAACTTGCCTCAGTAATTTTCAAATTCATAAGGATCCATCGAATCGGAATTCCTTTTCAGATTCATTTGGACATTAGAAACTGGTTTCATGTCTTCTTTGTGGTCAATGTGTATTTGTGTGTGTTACAGGAAATAAATAAGGAGGGCAAGGCTGAAGAGGAGGACTGTCCACTCTGCAAATCCCCTGATAGACACTATGAAATCCATGCAAATAGTTTCAGAATTCCCGGTTTAAATCGGCCTCCTCTCCGACCTGTCACTGCATTTATTGGTAGGGTATCCATCTTTGTGAGTCCCCAGTTCCCTGACTTCTGCTACTTAGTTACCTTTCTCTGTATTTGGAAAGACTTGTGAAAATATAATCCCAACATCATTTTGCAAATCTTGAGATTTATTCTGAGTAGGAATCATTTAGACTAATGGCCTATTTTTTTTTCCCTTAAATTAAGTAGCAACTTGCCTCAGTAATTTTCAATACTTTAAGATGCTTTGGGGGTTTTGTTTTTCCTTTACTCCTTGACCTTTCCTCAGCAAGAAAACACATCTAAGCAGAGGCTTTCATGGCTTAGATCCGAATACCTCCGGTTCTGAGTCATCCACGGGGCTCATCCTCAGATGACTCTTCTTTGTCATCGGCATTGAGATTCATTCTTTCATTCATTGGTCCATTCATTTGAGAACTCCTCACTGAGCATCTGCTATGGGGCAAACATTGTGTAAGAACTTGACTCACAGGGCAGATCCTTATTGCTTTCATAAGTGTTCAGTCTACCAACCTTGCTTCATGACCCTCAAATGGAAAGAAGTCCTATAAAACGTACCAGCACATCTAAAAATTAGGCCTGCCTTTTCAGTGGATATCAGTAATAAAAGACACTGTCAAGAGGTAAAAAAAAAAAGTGGGGCCAGCAGGTGGCGTGGTGGTTAAGGGTGCTGGACTCCCACATGGCTGACTGTGGTTCGAGTCCTGGCCCTGGCAACGGCAACTTGCTCTCTCTCTCTCCACTCCTCTCTGGTCAAATTAAAATAAAATAAATAAATACAGTTTAATTTTAAAAAATCCTTTAAAAAAAAAAAGAGGTACAGAAGCCAGTCAATGCCCCCTTACCAGTCTTTGTCCATGGCTGGAGAACAGAGATGGCCATGGGCAGCAGAGACCATTATCTGTCCAGGTGGAACGGAAGGCGGTCCATCACAAAGGCTTGGGGAACTTAAATTCTCTTACCCAGGCCCTCCACCATCACACTGTTCCAAAAGAAACTACCATCCCAAAATGGCCAGTGTGGCTTGGTGACCTACTGTGTGCTCTACCCTGAGCCGGACCAGGAGAGCGAGAAAAAACACAAGACACAATCATTACACTTAATTTGCAATCCAGATGGCAACATAGGCCACCACACATGGGAAAGATGTGTCCCATTGCACAGAGGGGATCCTGAAGACAAAGCTTTTTTGATTAACTCTTCACTGTTTCTGTTCTTCGGTGGCAATGAAATAAGGTAAATGGACTGACTTCCCTGATGGATTGGGTGAAGGTTCACTTGGGACTAGCACACAGCATCACAGTCAGACACTACCGATATCTTTTTTCTTTTAAGAATTATTTTATTTAACTTTATTTATTTATTTAATTTGACCAGAGAAGGACAGAGTGAGAGAGAGAGAGTGAGAGAGAAAGGAAGAAAGTGAGAAAGCAAGTCACCAGGTCTGGGACTCGAACTGCAGTGAGCCATGGGAGAGTCTAGTGTCCTTAACCACCACATCATCTGTCGACCCTGATAACTTTTTTTTTTTAAATGAAGTCTATTTCTTTCTTCTATGAATAGGACACACAAAGACAGAGAGACTGAGACAGAGGCAGCACCTCCAACAGGGTCTTGCGCTGCAGTCCACCTCCAGCTTCAACCAGTCCAGAGCACGGGCATGCGTGTGCCCCATGTACTCAGGGAGGTCTCCAGATGTGAACCCAGAACCTTGCCATGTGGGTCAACCTCATAGCCATCGTGTTTCACTGTAGCACTACAGTGCTCATTACCTATATCTTATAACTAAGTCAGGCTTCTGTTTATCTTATATTGCACATTGTACCAACAAGATTTTGGAAAATCCATCTTATTGAGATCTCTTAGTCCAGTCTAGTGGACTAATGTGGCCTGGTGGCTGAGGGAGCTGGATCCCACATGGCCAGCAATGTGGTTTGAATCTCAGTCCCAGAAACTTGGGGAAAACACCAGGCATGTGTGCATGTATGCCCAGAGTGTCAACAGAGTAGAGAAATGGAGGAGAGGGGACTGCAGCGTGGTCATGTCCCATTGAGGCGTGATTTCCCTCTCTAGCACGCATGTGTACCCTCTGGCAAATTAATATATATATATATAAAAGTTGGGGCAAGTAGGTGGTGTGGTGGTTAAAGGCCCTGGACTCTCACATGGCCTACTGCGGTTTGAGTCCCAGACCTGGCGGCTTACTTTCTCACTTTCTCTCTCTTTCTCTCTCACTCTATCCGGTTCTGGTCAAATTAAAATAAATAAATACATGGATAAATAAAGTTAAATAAAATAATTCTTTAAAATGTATATATAATATATATATAAGTTCATCACTTGGTTATGTTTGTTATATAAATCACCCAAAAAAAAGTCATCTAGCCTCATCTTATGGATGACTGTGTCCCCTTTGCAGGTTTCATCAACCATCAGGGAATGCAAATTTTATTTTAAAAAATTTTTATCGAGATATAATTTACATACCATTAAATTTACCCCTTTAAAGTGTATAACTCAACAGTTTTTAGTATATTTGCAGATTTGTGGAGCACACAATCTAATTTTAGGGCATTTCCATTACCCCAAACATTCAATAGTCACTCCACATTCTTCCTGCCCCGTGTCCCTGACAACCACAAACCTTTCTGTCTCTATAGATTGACCAATTCTGGATATTTCAATAGAATCATACAACACGTGGTCTTTTGTCTTTCACTAAGCGTATGTCTTTGAGGTTCATCTGTGTTAAAGCATGTATGGATAACAGATTTGCCCACGAATGTGCTTGTCGCCTAAGATAGTAACACTTTCACACCAGAAGCTATTTCTTTCTTTCTTCTTCCAAGAGGAGTGTTATTGCAACCTGCCGTGTTTCTCCTGTGTCCTGTTCTCGTTTCTCAAGTAGATTGGAAGCTGGTAACAGACGGTTTGATCATTCATAATTTTATGCTTTTCTCCTCAGCTTCATCTGTTGCCATGGGAAGAAACACTCGTATTTAGCAACGTCCAATCAGAGATTAAAATAGTCTTCTCTGTGTGTATCTAATGTGCACTTTCATCTTAGATTCGCAAGAGACATTTAGAGAAAAAGTTATGCTTTAAATTTTCTTGCTGTAGTAACAAGGTTTTCCCTGATGGAATGGCTGTGTGTGTGCGTGCGTGCACGCGTGTGTGTGTATTTTAATGTTTATTTATTTCTTCTGTGAGAGAGACAGAGATGGCACCCCCAAAAGGGTCTTGATGCCATGATCCACCTTCAACCTTAGCCAACCCCAAACTACGGGCACTGGTGTACTCAGAGAGGTCTCTGGACACATACCAGGAACTCTCGTAGGTGGACAGCTTTGCAGAGCGTCACGTTTTACTGTCATGCCACCGTCTGGCCCTGGAGTGGCCCTTTGGATAAAAGGGCAGAATGAGCCCACATGACATAAATCTAAGGTTGGTGAGTGGCAGTAGTGTCACGTGACATGCAGAGGAATCATGAAAATGACCTGAGTAGGGCGAAAAATAAGCAACCACATGATCAAAGTCTCTTAGTATTTTTCCTTTTAAGGCTGATTTGTTTTCTTTTTCTCATTCCAGAAATGTTGTTCTCTGGTGGGATAATATGTCGTCGTCAATATGTTCTTGCTCTTATTCTCTGATTTTGGTGATTAAATTATTTGGGGGGATTTCAGCAGCCCTGTCGCTGCTCCCTTGGAGACAGCATTTTCTGTAAAACACTATTGTTCCTCCTTTCTCTGCTCATTTCCATGTAGATCTGGTGCCTCAGAATCTTAGGCTGCCTACAGACAAATGCGTCCTGGGGAGGGGAGCCGGAAAGAAAAGCCTGCCAGAAATCGGTCCCAAATCTGACTGAGCACAGGAAATGGCTCTGAAAACCGGCTTTCCTCTTCCTCTCCACAGGTAGAACAGGTAGATAGTGGCTGGGGCCTGGCGCCCCTTTCCTTTTTGCCTCCTGCTTTGTTCGGGCAGGATGTGGAAACTCCTCCAGGGCATTTCTCAGAGGTCCAGAGGGCTGGCCCTCAGCTCTCTCTTCTTTGTCATCTGCACTGAGGTTCACTCCTTCATTCATTTGTCTGCTCATTTGAGAACCCCCTCCCCAACAGATCCTTGTTGCTTTCACAAGTGCTTGGTCTACGACCTTGTTCCATGACCCTCAAATGGAAAGAAGTCCTGTGAAATGGCCCTTGAGTAATACACAGTCCCTGAAGACTGTGATTGCTGAGCCTCATTTGAACTCTGGCTTTGCTTGGTTGCAGCTGAATAGACCCTCTTGAGTGACAGAAGTAGCCTTTTCTTTTGTTGTTGTTTAGGTGTGTTTATTTCTTCCATGCAGGGTGGGGGGTGGGCAGAGAGACGGGCACTCTCAACAAGGTCTTCATGCAGTGATCCAGTCCAGATCAAGATCACAGGCACCTTGCCAGGTGTGCTTGGGGAGGACCCAGGACATGAACCTAGGACTTTCCTGTGTGAATCCAGTTGTGTTACCGCTGCACCACTGCCTGACCCAGACATGGGCTTTAAACCAAGTTGATTCGGTTAATAAAGCCACACTTTCATTGACTGAGTCCCCTCACTTTTACCCCTCCCCTTCAAGAGAGGGTCTTGGCACAGTTGTATGTACATTGCCCTGACAGGGCCTTTCTCTTGAGGGTGGAGTGCCTCCCGAATTACCATCCTCCAAGTGGGGCCAGTAGGTGATGTGGTGATTAACAGGCACTGGACTCCCACGTGGCTGACCATGATTCAAGTCCCAGACCTGGCAGCTTGCGTTCTTACTTTCTTTCTCTCTGTGTCCCTCTCTGGTCAAATTAAAATAAAAAGTTAAATAAAATAGTTATTTAAAAAAAATTTAAAATTAAAAAAAGCAACCTCCAATCAACCATATCTAATTGCTTACTTACTTCATAGTTCTTTTTAAAGAATTATTTAACTTTATTTATTTGTTTGTTATTTTAATTTGAACAGAGAAGGACAGAGTGAGAGAAAGAGAGGGAGAGAGAGGGAAAGTGAGAAAGCAAGCCACCACGTCTGGGACTCGAACTGCAGTCAGCCATGTGGGAGTCCAGCACCCTTAACCACCATACCACCTGCCGGCCCCATACTTCATAGTTTTTAATGCGTAGCTGTGAAGTGAGGTTATGGGTTTATGTAGACACTAAGTCTGAAGAGCACAGAACGGCCCCCAACCCCAGCCTTTCTGGGCTTCCTTCTGAGCTCCAGAAGCACCCAGTTGTCCACTCATCCTCAGCACTTGGGTACTCCTGAGACTTACTGTGTCCCAAATGGAACATCCTCCACCCTATCCTCCCCAAACTCCTGTCCCCCCGGAACCTTCTACCCCTCAGTACATGGCAGCGATAGTTCCCCAGTTGCTCAGGCCTCAGACTTCTGTTTCTTTTGCACCTGATATGTAATCTGCCAGCAGATCCTATAGCACTACTTTCCAGATACAGCCAGAATCTGGCCATGTCTCATCACCTCCACTGCCACCACCCTGGGTCAAGCTGCCACGGGCTCTCCCTGGACAACTACACTGCCTCAGAAGTGGACACCGTTTCCACCCTTGGCCTGGCCAGTCTCACCCACCACATAGCACCAGAGGGAGCCTTAGAAACCACAGTTGGTCATGCTCCCCCACTGCTTCACCCATGTCCTCATGTGGCCCACGAGGCCCTGTAGGAACTGTCGCCCCTCCAGCTCCCGTGACCTCTTCATCTCTAAGCTCTCTATTATCTGTCTCCAGTCCCAGAGTCTCCATCCTCCTTCTAGAACATGCCAAGCACACACTCACCTCAGGGCTTTGTACTTGCTATTCCCTCTGTGCAGGATGCTTGGCCCATGGTTATCTAATCCTTCTTCAGGTGCTCCAACATCACCTTCTCAGTGAGGGCTTCCCTAAGCTGCAAAGTCCCAGGCCTTGTCTCTTCATTTCTCTGCCTTACTATTATTATTATTTTAGAGAGGTTTTTGCTATAGGGTGTGTGTGCTCCCTGAGAGACAGAAACCCAGGGGGGATAGCCATGCCATAATCCCTTGTTCTCCATTCTCCTCTCGGGATTTTGAGTATGCATGCACACACACGTGCCTGATGTGAGTATTTTAGTTTTTTTTTTCTTAAAAAATGATTTATTTAATTTTATTTATTCATTCATTAATTTATTTTAACTTGACCAGAGAGAGAGAGAAAGAAGGAAAGTGAGAAAGCAAGCTACCAGGTCCAGGAGTCAAATCGTGGTCAGCCATCCAGGGATCCAATTCTTGGCCAGCCATATGGGAGCGTCCAGCACCTTAATCACCATGCCACCTGCTGGTCCCCAAGCCTGGTGTGAGTTTTAAGCTGCTGAGTCTGGGACTTGAACTGCAGTTGAATACATGGGAGTCCAGCGATGTAGCCATTACACCATCTGCTGACCCCCTCTGCGTTATTTTTCTCCAAAGCAGTTACCATCAATTTACATAGTATAGATTTTGTTTGTTTATCCATTCATTAATACACACACACACACACACACACACACACACACACACACATACAAGCTCTATGAGGGCCAGTGTTCTCCCTGTTTTGCTGACTGCTACATCCCCAGCATCTAAAGCTGGGCCTGGAATGTAGCAGATACTCAGTAAATATTAGCTGAATAAATGAATGCTTTGGGGAAAGTCCTTATCAGCCATCTTTTGTACCAATGTCTGTAACTGTGCAGGTGTTTAGATAAACCTGTGGACAAGAAGAAGGTGAGACATGAAGGCCAAAGCAAGTGGTGAGTTGGTGGCCAGGCAAAGTCCTCTTCATGGAGAAGGGGATAGGCAGGGAAAGTAGTAGTGGCAGGGGTGGGGCGGGCAGGCATTTGAGGCAAAGAAACTCTTTAGACAGAGGCATGGAGATGGCACATCTGAGGCATAGCAGGTAGTACTGAGTGCAAAGGAGAATCCGGAGAGGCAGCAGGAGACAGATCATGGCCACCCTTGAAGGACACATTCTTCTACTCAGGCTGGGGATGAGGAAATAAAGAGCTCCTAGTAAATATCAGAGGTAGATATGGACCCTAGCAAAGGGGACTCAACAAAGGGACTCTGGGCAGGAGATTGGCCCAGCCAGACTTGTGTTTAACGGCGTTGGTGGAAACATGGAGGGGAGATGAGGCAACGTCTCTAGCCAGGAGCAAGAGAGTGGGGTAGCAGCAGTGGGACAGAGAGGACAGCGAGCCCCTGGTGGCCACTGGCTGTGGGGGTAAGGAAAGAGGAGGCCAGGATGAGCCCCAGGCCTCTGCATGAGGCACAGGTAGATGGCAGAGGTATGGAGCAGGATTAGAAATGGATAAAGGAGAATGGTCTCGGGAAGAGAGAATGCGTTCAGTTTGCTTTAAAAACAACTTAACCCAGAGCCTTCCCAAATGGCCTCCAGCATTGGCTGCACCCCTGCTGTTTGCGCCATGGGGCCTAAGATCTTTTCTCTGTCTCTCTCTCTCTCTCTCTCTCCCTCTTTCTTTTTTTTTTTTTTTAAAGAGAGATATTTTTGCTATAGGGCACATGTGCTCGCTGGAGAGACAGAGACAGAAAGCGAGAAATCACCCCCTGGGGGATGGCCACACCACAATCCCTTCTCCATTCTCCTCAGGATTTTGGGCATGCATGCACACATGCCTGGTATGAGTCTCAAGCCTCTGGGTCTAAGACTTGAACCGTGGTCAGCCATGTGGGAGTCCAGTGACGTAACTGCTATGCCATCTGCTGGCCCCAAGGGCCTAAGATATTTTCATTGAAGTCTAACCTAAGTACAGAAGAGTGCACATATGTGTACAGCTCAGAGCCCCGGGAGTTTTCACCACAGAACACGCTCATGTTGTCAGCACCCAGATCAAGTAACAGAACATGGTCAATCTCCTAGACAACCTCCTTGGGCTTTGTCCCTATCACTCCCTGCCTAAGCATAACCAGTATTCAAATGGCTAACGACATGAGTTACTTTTGCTTGAGTACAGTTTTCAATGGAGACATACGACATCCCCAACTGCAGCATCTGACACTCAGCATGGTGAGCTGCATTCACATTGTGGTATGCAGTCAGATGGTCTATGTTCATTGCAGTGTAGTGTTCTGCACAAAGCATCTACTCTACCCTCGATGGATGTGTCCGTGTTTCCTCTGGGAGAATGGCAAATACTGCTGCTATGAATAATCTAGCACATACTTTTGGTTTGGGTTTTTGGAGAAAAAGACATGTATATATATATATATATATATACACACACACACACATATACACATATTCTTCAAAATGCATGTCTGGTGAGTAACTACTTAGAAGTAAAAAGTGCTAGGTCATAGGTTACATATACCAGGATGTTCAGCCTTAGTACTGATTGCTAAATAGTTTCCCTGCCCATGGTCTAACCTCCACCATATACCCCCCAGAAACATGTGAGAGTTCAGGTTGTCCCATGGCCTTGTCAACACTCGGTTGGGTCCAGTTTTTGGTTGTAAGAGACATCTACATGGAGATACCCAGTAAGCCATTTCATGCAAGAACCTGAACCTTGTGTTTAGCAGAACTTATAGGGTGAGTGGAGGAAGTAGAGCTCTCTGAGCTCTGAGGCTGAGGTTTATCCAGAGTGGGGGAAGCCAACGAATGATGGGAGGAACAGATAGCAACCAACCTTGCAGTGTGCAGATGGAAGGTCCACACTGGGAAGAGTCCATTGGGTTTGAAAATAAGATTTGTTGGTAGCGTCTTTTGCCAGCACAGGGCTTGGCACCATGGTACTGTCTTTGTCCTTTGGGACAACTATAACAAAATTCCATAAACTGAGTGACTTATAAACAACAAATTTATTTCTCACAATTCTAGAGAATGGGAAGCCCTTGATCAAGGTGCTGGCAGATTGGGTATCTGGTGAGGGCCTGCCTTCTGGTTCATAGATGGTGCATTATTGCTCTGTCCTCACATGATGGAGGGGGCAAGCGAGCTCTCCTGGTGTTTCTTTTTATTTTTTTTAAAGAATTATTTAATTTTATTTATTCATTATTATTTTTTAATTTGACGAGAGAGAGAGAGAGAGAGGAAAGTGAGAAAGCAAGCTGCTAGGTCTAGGACTCAAACCGTGGTCGGCCATGTGGGAGTTCAACACCTTAACCACCACACCGCCACCTGCTACCCCTCCATGTCTCTTTTACATTGACACTAATTCCATTTACCAGGCAGCCTGATCACCTCCCAAAGGTGATCTAATCATCTCCGGAAGGCCCTGTACTATCACGCTGGTGACTAGGTTTCAACTTAGGATCTGGGGTGGGGACACAAACATCCAGACCATAGCAGGGATTATGATGGCCTCCTACCAAGATGAGGCTCCCTAACCTTCATTGCTACTCACCCATAGCGAGTGAGTACCAGTGGAGCAGAGGCCTAGAAAGGAAGCGGTGTGGTGGCAGAAGGTGAGGGGTGACCACAAATGAGGGAAAACCCTAATTTTCCCAGGGTCTCTTGATTCCCACTGCACCCTATGCAGCCCACCAAAGTACCCACCATGTGCCATTATCCAGTGCTGTCTTCTCCCAGCTCATTGAGCCCCTCACGGGCCAGGAGCAAGGCTTCCACTTCAGAAAACCCAGGTCCTAGGACAGCACCAGACTCACAGTGGACCCACAAAATAGTCACGGAATAGATAAATGTGTATTACTTAGATATCGATTTAGAATTGTGAGTGAGGGGCCAGCAGTTGGCGTGATGGCTATGTCGCTGGACTCCCATGTAGTTGACCATGGTTCGAGTCCGGGACGCGGTGGCTTAAAACTCACGCCAGGTGCGTGTGCGTGTGTGCCCAAGATCCCAAGAGGAGAAGGGATTGTGGTGTGACCATCCCCCCTGGGGGGTGATTTCTTGCTTTCTGTCTCTCTGTCTCTCTCTGTCTGGCTGGCGAGCACACACGCCCTATAGCAAAACAAACAAACAAAAACAAAAAAACTCTCCAAAAAATTATAATAATTAAAAAAATTTAAAAAATAGAATTGTGAGCGAAAAAAGAAAAAGACGAGACTATTTCTTTACCCTCTGAAACAATCTGAAAGTTTTTTGCAGGCATCAAATTCGCTTTTTAAATAGCAAAGTGGGTTAACAGAGGGACTTCCATTCCATTTTCTACACGTAGGTTTAGTTTGAAAATTTCACAATAGTTGTGTTGCTTTTATAATCAGAAAGAAATAAAGGTATTTGTTTTGTTGAAAAATGGCAAAGCGAGCTTTGGTACTGTAGAAAAGAACAGGAACAATAGTTTGTTTTGCTCTGCTTCCACAAGGGTTATGGCTGAGCCCCCCATGACAAAAGCAAGATTAACAAGAGACGAGTATACAAATTCATTTACTAAGTCTTACATGACATGAGAGCCTTCCGGAATGAAAGCCCTGAGAAGTGAGAACTGTGTGTGTTTGTCTGTTTTGCTCCAGGGCACGTGTGCTTACTGGAGAGAGACAGAGAAAGAAGAGGAAAGTGAGAAAGCACCCCCAGGGGGTGTGTAATAGCACGCTGGCCTCTGATTTGAGCTAATGGGGGACCTTAGCAAGGCCTGTCTATTCAGATTCTTCTTGGCATCTCTGTTGATATTTCTTCCCTCTGGACAACTGTCACATGAAGGTCTTCAGGTGAGCTCAGGGAACAGCCTTCTTACATTTTTACAGCCTCCTTCAAGGAAGAAGGGGCCAGAGAAAATCTAGTTTCTTTTATAAAAATTTATTATTTATTTAATTTTATTTATTATTTTTCCATTCAACAAGAGGGAAAGTGAGAAAGCAAGCTGCCAGGTCTAAGACCTGAACCATGGTTGACAATGTGGGAGTCCAGTGCTTTAACCTCCACGCCACCTGCCAACCCCAGGGAATTCTAATTTCTATGGCCCACTTCATGGAAGAGGTGGCAGGAGAAAGTCAGAGAAACCGTCCTCCTGCAGTTTTCTCAGTTTCCTTCAGCTTAAAACACTCGCTATCCCAAGAAGCCATATTTGGGGGTAGTATTTCCTATACCCCATCAGTGCTTTAAACCAGCACTGCCCAATAGAATTTTCTGCAACAATAGAAATATTCTGTATCTATGGGAACTCTGATAGCAGCCG
>NW_006160080.1:3133669-3136709 GCF_000334495.1 Tupaia belangeri chinensis | reverse complement strand
CTCTTTGGGACTTGAAATGAAGAATTGCATTTTTACCTATTTTCATTCATTCAAATTCCAATACCCATATGTGACAAGGAGCTACTACATTGGGCAGTGAAGCTTTAAATAGTTTATGCTAATATATACAAATTCTTTTCCTACTACATTGTGCCTTCACTCTCTTTATTCACACTTTCACAAAGACAGCTTCTATGTTAGTTTTCTGTTCAATTTTGCACACATTTAATTTTCCCATACTATCTATATGGTATGGATACTTTAATTATATTGAGTCATCGAAAAAGTCGTGATGCATTTTTGCATAGAAAAATATATCATAATTTTTCCAATGACCCAATAGTTTGTTATTTCCTGTATGTTATAGACAAATATAAAAAATAATTTTCAGGGCCGGCAGGTGGTGTGGTGGTTAAAGACACTGGATTCCCACATGGCTGACTGTAGTTCAAGTCCAATCCTGGCAGCTTGCTTTCTCACTTTCTCTCTCCTTCTCTGGTCAAGTTAAAATAAATAAATAAATAAATAAATAAATAAATAAAAACAATTCTTTAAAGAAATAATAATTTTCAAGCAATATCCTAGTTCTAAGTCATCTAAATGCGGCTCAGTGGGAGAATTAGGAATCGACTCCCAAACAGCACATTAGGTAATCACTAAGGAGGAGGAGTTAATAAATAAAAGAAAAATATACTGTTAATGTTAAGTGGAAAGGAAAGCAGAAGACGACGTTGTGTAGATAGTAGGTTCTCAAATATGTTAAAAATACACATGGAAAGGTGACTGGAAAGGTTCGTACCAATATAATATCCACAGTTTTGTTTGTTATTTTTTCGATTGGTTTTGTTTTTGTTTTTGTTTTGCTATAGGGTGTGTGTGCTCACCAGAGAGAGAGGGGGGAAGTGAGAAATCACTTCCCAGAGGTGAGGGCTACACTGCAATCCCTTCTCCTCCATTCTCCTTTCGGGATTTTGTCCACACATGCACATACACCAGCATGATTTTCAAGTTGCCAGATCCAGGGCTTGAACCGCGGAGTCAGCCAGGTGAGATCCAGCGCCTTAACCTGCATGCCACCCGCTGCTCCCCCACACTCCACCCTGGAAATGTTTTCTTTGGTGATGAGAAATATAGGTGCTTCTGCCCCCCACTCTCGTTTTGTGGCATTAACGTATTTTCCAAAAATCTATCATGAACAAAAGTAATCATCTATTCTCTTTAGTTTTGCCATCCCCAGCCTCGCAGCACTGTGATGTCTCTCCTGACAACATTTACTTAGCCAACTCCTTCCAAAAGGGGATTTGTTAACTTTCATGTGACTAATTATTTTCATTTTGCTTTTCAGGCAACAAACGACTTTGTTGAATTTCTCTTTTTTTAATTTGTTGTTTTTCTTTTCTCGTCTTTGCTCAGCCACACTGGGATTATCATCTACTGAGGTATGTCATAGTAAGGCTAGAATTTACCTGCATACTGCTTTAAAGATTTCCCTAGCTAAAAATAATGGATAGGATATCATGTTTTGTTTTTTTAAAATGTATTTGTAAAGGTTTTCTTTTCTTCCATGAATGAGAGAGACAGAGACAAGCATACCCCTGCAGGGTCTTTGTGCCGAGATGGACCTCAGCTCCAGCCACCATGGATTATGGGCACACATGTGTTCAAGGAGGTCTCCAGACATGAATCTAGAACCTCCGTATGTGGGTCAGCCTTGTACAGCCCTACCTTATCACTGCACCACCATCCAGCCCCTTAAAAATGTATTTTTGGGATCAGCAGTTGGCATAATGGCTATGTCACTGGACTCCCATGTAGTTGACCACGGTTCGAGTCCTGGACCCCGTGGCTTAAACTCACACTGGGCGAATGTGAGTGCATGCCCAAGATCCCGAGAGGAGAATGGAGGAGAAGGGATTGTGGTGTGGCCATCCCCCCTTGTGATTTCCCGCTTTCTGTCTCTCTGTCTCTCTCCGTCTTTCTGGTGAGCTCACGTGCCCTATAGCAAAAACCTCTCAAAAATTTTTTTTAAATGTATTTTCAACAGTATTTTTTTTTCTCTGGTGGTGGCAATAGCATGTTTTATCTGGGCAGGTTCCAAGATTGATGTTTTAACGAAAGAATGAAAATGAAAGTAATCTGGGTCTTAAATCATACGGGACAGTCTTGAATCCAGGATCTTTTCAAACTGAATCCCCAGATAGGAACCTCCAGGGGACCTGAGGAGTTTAACCTTGACCAGGGCTCCCCAATCCCTGAAGTTGACTAGATGGGGTGAACATTGTCTCTACATGGGTGTGTCTGTGAGACTAACTGGTTGCCCGTGGTGACGGACATTCGCTTCTTTTGAATCCGAGAAGAATGGCAATCCTCTGTGCCTGGCTGGAGTGTAACTCGGTTCTGCCCCTGCAGCAAAGCAGGAGTCAGCGTAGGTTTTGCAAACAGGCTTTTCCAGAGTGCTGAACGCAGTTGCCTTTGTGACCTTTCTGAGGTCATGACCTTTCTGATGTCGTGCCCTTTGACTGCCCGCAGGATGAGGGTGAGGACCCCTGGTACCACAAAGTGTGCAAATGTGATTGCCAAGGAGGAGCCAACACTCTGTGGTCTGCAGGCGCCACGTCCTTAGACTGCATACCAGGTGAGTGTCCCCTCTCCTTGGGGCGCCAGATCATAGCAGTCCTTGGGAACACCCTATTTCTCCTTCTCCTTCCAACCTGGCTGAATGAACACATACACACCCCGGAAAACTGGCTGTTCTAAGCCGTTTTGTTGCTAATAGCAAAACACCCTAAACTGGGTAGTTGAAAAAAGAGGTTTACTTGGCTTGTGGTTCGGAGGTGCAAGTTCCAGGGGCACCTCTGGGAGGGTCTTCTGGCTGTATCACAACAAGGCAGAGGGCAGGACAGCTCGGTCTGTGTTCCGTGTGTCGGTCCACCTCATTGCCTCTCTTCATAAAGCCACCAGAGCTCAATCATCAGCGCTCCCTCTATAACTACCCAGTCACTAATCTCCTCCCCAAAGCACCACCTTTTTTTTTTTTTGG
>NW_006160080.1:3106890-3133208 GCF_000334495.1 Tupaia belangeri chinensis | reverse complement strand
TTTTTTTTTTTGGAGAGGTTTTTTTTTGTTTTGTTTTGCTATAGGGCGTTTGCACTCGCCAGAAAGACAGAAATCACCCCCAAGGGGGATGGCCATGCCGCAATCCCTTCTCCTCCATTCTCCTCTCGGGATCTTGGGCACGCGCGCGCACACACACACACACACACACACACGCCCGGCGTGAGTTTAAGCCACTGGGTCCGGGACTCAAACTGCAGTCGACTACATGAGAGTCTAGTGACATAGACATTACGCCATCTGCTGGTCCCCCAGAGGCACCACCTTTTAACACAGTAACTGGTTCAAATTTTCACCCTCTTAATGCTGTTAACAACCAGATCTCAGCACATGAACTTAGAGACACCTGAACCATAGCACTGGGCTTTCTCTAGTTGGTTTCTGAGCTCCAAGGCTCACACTGGCCACAGTTTCAGCAAACTGCACTGATGTCATGGTCATGGAGCCCTCCTTGGCCTGCTCGAGATGGCAAGGTGGGCCATACCTTTCAATGAAGTGCATTCACAGAACTGATGGAAAAGGAATGAATGGCAGGCAGCATGGCATTTTGAGAAGTTCACAGGCTTCAGAGCCAGGAAAACCGGAGTTGGAATCCTGGCAATGTCACTGCTGAACTGTGAGACTGCCATTTGCTTCTTTTCTGTCCAGCAGACCTGACAGCACTGTGCTGGATGCTCAGTGCTCACCCAGCAGCCGTGGGTGTCCCTCACACTTCCCAGCTTCCTTGCAGTCAGTGAAGTCACAAGAGCAGTTCCTGCCAGACAGCCAGCACTTCCAAAATGAGGCACTGAGGGGCTGCTGCTCGACTCTCCAGTTTGTTCCTTCCCTGCTGTGAAGCCACCTGTTGACACACTGGCTTCTTCTTCAGCCTGGTCCCTAGATGATGAAGTGTAGAGACCCCCCTGACTGCCCACAGTAGACAAGTCACCCGAATGAAGAAGACCGGTGCTGTGTGAAGCCTCTGAAGTCTCTGGGACACTGTGTTCTGCAGCTACCATGTCCGATCCTGACTAACATGAATGTCATCCTCTAAGACAGAGGCCACCAAGCTTAGTTCGTAAAGGACCAGACAGTAAATGTTATGGCTTTGTGGGCCACATCGTTTCTGTCACAACTACTGCACTCCGTTCAGCGGCCAGCTGGAGTTTGACAGCAGCCACAGACCATATGTAAATACACTAGCATGGCTGTGTTCCAATTCAACTTTATAAAACAGGCGGTGAGCCAAGAGCTACAGTTTGCTGACCCCTGCTCTAAGGGGTTCTTAGTGAGGATTTAAATAAGACAAGGCATTAAAACATCTTGTGCTGTACCTGGCAAATGAGTGTTTAATAAGGGACAGTTCTGTTGTTCCTGCTTCCTCTGAGCTCTCACCTGAGGAAGGAGTGAGCAGATTAGACTTGCAGAGGCCTGGACAGTCCTGGAAGTATTTGCAATGCTTAATCATTTCTATTGCTTAGGCCTGTTTTGCATGAAACTGGCCTCAACACCCTTTCTCCCAGTTGTGATGGAGCCGTGCAGCCTCAGTCACTCTACATAATTGTCTAAGAATAGCTCCACAAGAGACAGGCCTGTGTGTGCAGTATGTGAGCCTCTCTTGGTTATTTCGTTTCATTTGCATGAAAATAGCAAATTGTAGGCGTAGGGGGATAAGGTACAATGGCTTCTACTGCCTCCGTTTTCTTATTTACTAAAGGGGTAGGAAGTTGTTTCTGAACCAAATCTGTTCTCCAGGGGAACTTGTGAGGAAAGCAGTAAGCTCTGGTTAATTCTGTGAGTTTTTCCTATGGGACAACCCATTATGTTCAATGGCATTAGTTTGTGGGTCATTAAACAGAGGTGTGATCTTAGGGGACCAGCAGGTGGCATGGTAGTTAAGGCCCTGGACAATCTTACATGGTGATCATGGTTCAAATCCTGGACCTGGTAGCTTGCTTTCTCACTTTCCCTCTCTCCCTCTCTGGTCAAATTTTAAAAAATAAATTGAAAAAAAAATTGAATGAATAAATATAATTAAATAAAAAAATTAAAAAATAAATAAAAAAAAAAAATTTTTTTTTTTTTTTAAAAAAAAAACATGGTTGTGATCTGCCTAGTCAATAGTGAAGCACCCTCCTTAATACACTTAGGATGTAATTCCCTCCACCCCCATTCACTATGTGTGGTATGTCAGGTATTGAGAAAGAGGCAGAAATAAAGGCATAGTCTCCACCCTGGAGAAATTTGCCATTTGGTGGAAACAAATGTTCTTTTCACTAGAGACATGAGACCTACTGGAATTCCATTCCAAGGAAGTTCTATCTAAGAAGAAATTGAAAACAGATTATTTATGTGGATTGGCTTCACTGACCACGCTGAGAAGAGCCCTGTGTTTGACGGATGTGAAGATGACCCTGGTCCCCCAAACTGTTTCCCCTATACAGTGGCCATGAACTTGAAGTCTAAAATTGTTCTTTTAGCTTAAGTGTTCTCTCCCCACAGTGTGTGTGTGTGTGTGTGTTTTGTTATAAGGCACATGTGCTTGCCAGAGACAGAGAGGGAAAGTGAGAAACACCCCCCCCCATGGGGGATGGTCTCGCCACAATCCCTTCTCCATCTTTCTTTCCTTTTGCGATTTTGGGAACAGACACACGGGCATGCACCTAGCATGTTTCAGAAGCCAATGGTCTAAGACTTGAACCACGCATTTGGCCATGTGGGATTCAGCTGCCTCAACCACCACATCCCTGGCTGGCCCACAACTGCTCTTCAAAAATTTTTGTTTTTTAATGATGCAGATGGTTTCAGGAAGGAAAAAAAACACAACCTCTGTGTTATATGGTTGATTATTGCTGTTAATTCGTTCTTCCATGAAAAAGATGGATCAGGGTAGGAGGATTAGCTACAAACTTCCAGAAGTCACCTGACACCTAGGCCTCAGATTCTCACCAGAATGTAAAGAATTCGGTTTCCTCTTTCTGGGCCCTGAGATTCATAGCTTCTTCCAGAGCCCGCCTTAGAAGAGCAGAAGACCCTAGAAGGCACAGAGGACAGAGGGAGGTCACTTGGGGCTGCCAGGTGGCACTCACAGGTGCACAACGGCTGTTAATGCGCGGGGGCCCCACTCCCAGAGCAGAAGGCTAGGTGCATTATGGCTGCCTAATCTGCAGCTTAACGCTATTAAAAATACTGTCTTTTCCACAGTTGAGCCAAGATTACCCGGGCACCCTGACAGCGGTGAACATGGTGGGGAAGGTGTCGAAAGTACAAGAAACCCAATGGTTTCCTAATGCTCGACTTTCATTCTAGATTTTATATTCTGTATTGTATTCAAGTTTATAATCTATGCTTCCATCAACATTAGTCTACATACTTTATTATTCTATATCTGACTATATAGTCAAGTCTAACATATATGCCTAACAATATCCATGTCTCTCTAGAATTTCTTGCCAAGAATGTCCCTAAACTCTCTTTGTTTCCTTTGTAGGATAATATTCCTTTTTTTTTTTTTTTTAAGTTTTTGCTATTAAAAAAATCACCAGAGAGAGAGAGAGAGAGTGCGTGAGCGAGCAGGAAAGTGAGAAATCACCCCCAAGAGGGATGGCAACACCACAATCCCTTCTCTTTCAGTCTCCTTTAAAGATTTTAGACACACATGCACACATGCCTGGCATTCAAGCTGCTAGGTCAAGTACTCAAACTGCACAATTGGTCATGCCTGATCGAGAGCCTTAAACCTCCATGCCACCTGCTGCCCGCTGGGGTTAATAGTGTTTCTAAGCATGGGTAGTCTTCATGCCTACAAACCCAGATAATATCAACTCAATAGAAAAGGTTAGTATATTAAGTATACACAGCCTGGAGTAGCAGCACATTATAAATACATTTCTGTCCAGCTAATCACCAAACCACTCAGAAGAGCCACTTGAGTCACAGAGAAGCAGATTTTTCCTTAAGAACAAAATGAATATAGAAACAGGTTTATAGCTACAACAACATTCCATTGGCAGGGCCCTGGGAAGGTCACATTCTCTGTGTATGATAGGGGTTCCCTTATCAGCGTGGGGGGGGGGCAGGACAGAGTAGGGTACATGGATGCTGGATTTCCTCCCTGATAACGCTTGGTCAGAAAAACATACAACATTCAGAAAGATATCAGCATAGTCTCGTGAGTATACCCTACTCACTGCTTTTTGGCCAGGCACTGTGCTCTACAAAGCCTACAGTCTCCAAGTACTATTTCACTTAATCTTTTTTAAAAAAAAGAATTATTCATTTATTATTATTCAATTTGATGAGAGAGAGAATCAGAAAGCAAAGCCACCAGGTCTGGGACTAGAACCATAGTCGGCCATGTGGAAATCTAGCCCCTTAATCACCATACCAACTGCCAGCCTCATTATTTCACTTAATCTTACAGTAACTTTATGAAGGCAAGGATTACTGTTGTACCCATTCACAGGTAAAGAAACCAAGGCCCAGAAAGATTAAGAAGCTTGAAACTCACAGCGAGGAAGAGTAAGATCCAGTCCCAGGTCTCACTGGCTCTAGGCAGGCCTTCTGGGCCTTGGCTGCCCACTACAATCACCTGCAGCTTCATCCTGAAGCCCAGACCAACTGTATCCGAATCTCTGGGGGTACGACCCAAACATCAGTGTTTCGGCAGCTCAGCTCCCCGTGTGATTCCAGGACACAGCCCAGGCTAAGACCCACTGGTCCAGAGTCTCCATCTTGTCCCCTGGGCCAGATCACACATTTCCCGGGTGGGCAGCTAGGGAGCTGGAGGCCTCAATACCTGAGACCCAGAACACTGGGCAGGGAGCACGGTTGGACAACGAAGGGCTCTGTTTTGGCACAAATCTTTGATTACTTAGGTGAAAATATTCACCTGGGAGATTGCAGGGGCAGCTGGATGAGGCTTGCGCCTGGGAGGCAGGCGCCTGCTGAAGCCTCGGGGGCAGTGAGATCATTGCCTCCCCTAGAGAGTAAGCTCAGAATCCAGGTCTGGACAAATGGAGCTTTAGATCACAAAGTGAACCAGCGGACCCACGGATTGCCAGCTGCCTGAACAAGTCCTCACAGGCCCACCCCCTGCCCCCCAGACCACTGCCAACAGGTTCCCCTGCACAATAGGCTGTCTTAACCCTTAGATGGCCTCATTGGGAAGAAAGGAGATGTGAGGGGAAAACAGAGAAAGAGCAAAAGGCCTTGAATAAGGTGATTGGAAGGGCTGAGATGGACTTTTCCCTCCTCTGCCTCCTGTCTCAGAGCTGGTGGCCCAGACCAAAAAATATATATATATTAAAAAAAAAAAAAGGAGGTTCCGTCATCAAGGACCCAGCTGAAACCTTACTTTCTGAAGCCTGAGACCTGTCCCTCTGGTTGCTTGGGCTTGTCTTCCAGGCAGCAGGAGCCTGGAGCCCACAGGCACCCTGCCCTCTGCATCCTCCAGCCAGCAAAATGCCTTCCCCGCAGGCCAAGGCTTTCAAAGTGCACTTTGAAAATGTGCTTGTTAAAACGCGACGCTCTGGGGGTGGAAGTCTGGCAACTGCATTCTTAACAAGCTCCCCTGATGATCCGGCCACACAAGGCATGATTGAGTGGCCCATAAAGTGCTCCTCTTTTCTCTCCCAGAAACTGACATTATTTTAATAGACTCCTGAAATCTTGGGCACTTGATAACCTGCAAACGCAGTCGTCTCACACCCAGCCGCTGCACACACTGGTGTGAGACAGACCTACTCCTTTGGTGCTTTAAGACAGAAAGGAAGTTCAACACCTAAAGTTGTTCTGTTTTCTGCCTCTGGAGACAGGACGTGACCGTTTCTGCAGGCAAATGTTCTGGAACCTTCAGATGGCATTCAAGCTTTTGCATGTTTCTTTTAGTTTTACTGATTTATGAGAAATTGTCCTCCAAAGGCTTCAGCAGTGGTTTTTATTAATGTTCCAGGTGGTGCCCCAGTCAATCTGTTCAGCTCTTCACCTGAACTCGAATTGACACATGAAGAAAATCATTTTATTTGCCTTATTTGGAGTTTACTACTCAAAATCAGAATACCAAGAGAATGTATTGACATAAGTTTATCATTTGTTATAGAAATTCAGTTTGGAACTGGGTTTATTTCCTAATAAAAGTGCCCCCCCCCCCACTGTGTAGTGGCTTTTTGGGTTAGGAGTTTTGTTCTGACTCACATGGTAAAAAGATTAGGGGTAGGGAGTTGCTCAAATATCAGAGCTGAGGTCTCTGCAGTTCTCTTGGCCTTACCTCCAGGGTGCAATATGGCTGCTTCTGCCCCAGCCAGCATGTCTTCCTTCAGTCTAGGCAACAGGAAGAAACAAGGGGCAAGCAAAACCTGACCAGATATTCTCAGTAGACATGAGAATTTTATATATCTCCCTCTTACATATCACTGGTTGGAAACTCTGTAACATAGTCACTTCTAACTACAAGGGAGACTGACAGGGGCCGAAACAGAGACAAAGAGAAAGTCAGAAATCAGCCTCTGGCGTTGGAGGTGGGGGAGTAGGGGGTGGGGGTGGCGGAGTGGGGGGAGGGGATGGACATACCACAATCCCTTCTCTTCCTTTCTCTTCTGAGAATTTTGGGCATGCAAGCATGCGTGCCCGATGTATTTTTCAAGCCGTTGGGTCCAGGACTCAACCAAGTGGGATCCAGTGCCTTAACTTCCACGCCACCTGCTGGCCCAACCAAGCACCGTTTTTAATGTGAGAGGACACAGAGCTGAGAGGAAGCAGCAGGCAATCCGCCAGCTCTGGCTATTGTCATTTGGAAAAAGCACTTCCTTTCAGCTGTTCCTTATTCAGCATTCATTCAGGCGCATCATATCCTGGTCGTTTTCTTTCTTTCTTTCATTAAACTGGTGAGAAAACTACAATTCACAAGTGGGAAGTCGGTTTCAGTATATAATCGTCCTTCTTGCCACTCATCATTGTTTTGTTCTTATAACTGGTATCACCTGCTGCCTGGGGACAATTAGGGACCCCAAGGTAATCGGGCAGGAGGGCAAAACCTGTGTTAATGAGGGAACTAAAGATATAATGTGTTTAAATACAGGTCACTGCACACCTTTTGGTTTCCAGGTCTCTAAGTTGGTGGAGGAAGCGAAGTATTTCTCAATATTGCACCCCCTCCCTCAAGTGAGGTTGCCACAAAACCACGTCCCCCTGCTTTTACGGATGTTGTGAGTCTCTGTGGTATTCCCTTTCTCCTACCTTTCTGCACCCTTCACTCCCCACACGAGCACTGAATAGTGAAGGCCCAGCTGTGCCCACTGTGAAGCACGCCGACAAGGACAACACTGTCTCCAAAGCACCAATGAGATGGGTTTGTTTCATTATTTCAGTTGTCTCGGGTCTGTCGGGTATTGAGATGTGAGTGTTTGAACATGTATTGCTTTTCCTTTCCCAGAATGCCCATATCACAAGCCCCTAGGGTTCGAGTCAGGGGAGGTCACACCAGACCAGATCACATGCTCCAACCCGGAGCAGTACGTGGGCTGGTATTCTTCGTGGACTGCAAATAAGGCCCGGCTCAACAGTCAAGGCTTTGGGTAAGCTGGGCAGGTGGCCCTGGTGGTTTCTTTTTAATGTACTTTTTTTTTTTTTTTGGAGGGCTTTTTGCTATAGGGCACGTGTGCTCACCAGACAGAGAGACACAGAAAACGAGAAATCGCCCCCTGGGGGGATGGCCACGCCGCAATCCCTTCTCCTCCATTTTCCTCTCAGGATCTTGGGCACACACATACACGCGACCGGCGTGAGTTTTAAGCCACCGGGTCCGGGACGCAAACCGCGTTCAACTATGTGGTAGTCCAGCAACATAGCCATTATGCTAACTGCTGGTCCCTTTAATGTACTTTTAAAAAAATAGGTCTCTCTCTCTCTCTCTAGTAAATGAACAACACAAACTGCATTTACTTATTCAACAAATATTGAGTCCTCCCACATGCCAAGGACTGCGGGTACGGCAGTGACTGAGATGGAGGAGGTCCTTGCCTTCAGGAAGCACACAGTTTGGAGGGGAGAGGGACTGTGGGCACAGCGGCCCATGGCTGATTTTTACAGAGATGAGTGCTGTAGAGGAGATGGGGAAGAAGGAAAGACCTCATCCATTTGAAGTGCTAGGGAAGGTTTGCTAAAGAAGAGATTATTTCACCTGAGATGCAAAGTTGGCCAAAGGAAGGCAGGGAGAAGACTCCAGGGCCAGCAGTTGGAAAGGCCGGGTTGAGATGACATCTCCAGGGCAGGGATGGGGAGAGCCAACAAGGCCAACAAGGCCAGCACACAGGAGAAATAAAACAGAGAGGGAGACAGAAGTCCAATGGGGCGGGACATCACAAGTCATGTTAGTGATTGTGGGCCTTTAGGAATAATGGGAGGCTTCTGGATGTGTGTTAGTTAGCATACAGGTTTCTGCTGCTGTGACAAAGAGCCCCCCAAAAGTACAATGACTTAAACAATGGAGAAATGTATTTCTTGCTCACCTGAAAGTTTCATTAGGCAGTGTAAGATTGTTAGGGCAGCTTGATGGTATCAAGGGTCCAGACTCTCTAGCTTGCCCTGCCATCCTTTACATAAAGCTGCCACGTTGGGGTCCAAGATGGATGCTCTAGCTTCTGTTATCACAGCCACATTCTAGTCAGGGAGAGAAAAAGTCAAGAGCACAGCGCACATGCTCTTCTTTTAAGGATACAAACAGATCCTACTGGCCACTTCTGCCCATATCCCATTGACCAGAATTTGGTCATATGACCCCACCTAGGTGCAAGGAAGATTGGGAAGCATAATCTTAGCTGGGTGGCCATTTGCCCAGATAAGATTTGAGGTTTTCATTACTAAAAGGATATGGGAAGATGATATTGGGAGACAATTAGCAGACTACTAAATATTTATTTTTTGAAAGAATTATTTAATTTCATTCATTATTATTATTTTATTTGACCAGAGAGAGAAGGAAAGTGAGAAAACACACTACCAGGTCTGGGACTCAAACTATGGTCAGTCATGTGTCAGTCCAGTGCCTCAACCACCACACCACCTGCCGGCCCCTAGATAAAGATTTTACGTTGAGGATGATCATAATTGGATTTGTATGTTAAGTTCTCTAGTTCCTGTGGGGAGAGTTATTTCATGGGGCAGGGGGAACTATTAGGCCATCAGGAAAGTCATGACATGTTTTTCTATGTTTTTCTGTGACGGAATGCATCCTGACTTTCCCAAAGACCCAATAGTTAAGTAAGGTACAGCAAGAATTGAGGGTCCCATGGGCCGAGTGGTGGCAGTGAGGATGGAGAGAAGTAGATGAATTTGGAAAACTTGGAGCTAGAACCAAAAGACGCACTGGATGTTTGGGGTGGTGGAAAGGAAGTGGTCAAGCTGACTCTCAGAGTGAGTGTCTGGGAGGATGGGGGTAGCACTTTGAAAGATGAATCTTGAAAGCAGGGCTGGGGTGGGGGTACTCAGGAGCTCACTTGGGGACATGCCTCATCTGAGATCCCGTGGGACCTCCAGGAGAAATTGTCTAGCTGGCAACGAGGTCTCTGAATTTGGAACTTAGAACAGGTCTGGGGTAGGAGTCTAAAATCAGGAGCCACCCAAGGAGCAAGTCTGGAAGGCAACCCAAGGACTAAGCCAGGAGATGGTAACGCTCAATAAAAGAGGAAAAAAAGGAGGTAGAAAGCCATAGGCTTCCAGAATTTACAATGGCTATAGCTAAAAGAGAAATTAGTTGTACCAATGGTTTATTTGCTTGACACTTATCAAAGCCCTTCCAGATCCTGGGCCAGTTCTGTACATGGTAGACACTGAATGCCACGGAGGCAGCACGTGAAGGGGACTCAGACAGGTATGAGAGAGTCTAATTAAGACACGTCAAAACTAAACCAGCACCAGACTTCTGGAGAAGGAAACATCAGAGAGACTACGGACAGGGAGGGTGGTGGGTAGAATAACCAAACACTTGCATGTTTTGAACAAAAATGCATTCAAGCACACCCAAAGGCAATTTTCGCTACACTTGGAGGCATTACTTTGACAAATTTGTTGACTCTGTGATTTTTCTCGGGAGGTAGAGGTTCAGGGAGGGAAAGAATGAGATACAAGCATAATGGAGGCTGGGCACTTCTTGGGGACAAGACTGGGTGCGCCCTAGACTGCAGTTTGGACAACCCGAGCTTTGCAGGGGGTGGGACTCTGCAGGTGCTGGCATCCCCGCCCCCCCCAACAAGCCAGAGTCAGTTGGTTCTTGGCAGGTGTTCCCAGGGGGAAGGCTCCCGGTAATTTGGTGTGTTCCTGGCAGGTGTGCCTGGCTCTCCAAGTTCCAAGACAGCAGCCAGTGGTTACAGATAGATCTGAAGGAGATCAAGGTGATTTCGGGGATCCTCACCCAGGGGCGCTGTGATATCGACGAGTGGATGACCAAGTACAGCGTGCAGTACAGAACAGACGAGCGCCTGAACTGGGTGTACTATAAGGACCAGACCGGAAACAACCGGGTACGTCAGGCTCACCACAGACCTCCTGTCCCCTTGCTCCTGTCGCCGCCCTCTGTAATGGCATGGCGGGTTGTCTGTGCTTCTTTTCCAGTTGGCTTGGTTTCCTTGTTAGAGCTCAGCATGGTTTGTTTGCCGTTGGGTGCCACTCTTACTTGCAAAAGAAATAGTGTTTGAATTCTTTTATCAACATATAGTTGCTTGAATATTCAAGATTAGCCAACTGGACTATCCCAAACTCACTGGATCTTTTCTTCATGAGTCTGACTTGATCTGTTACTGATGTCGGTCGATAATCATCCATTTGTACAATTGGGCCTCTCCTGACTATTGATCGAGACTGAGTGCTGGGCAACTTTTGACAATCTAGCTCAATTAGCCACTTAGCTATGTAAATTGCTCTGTGCAAACACAGAGGTATTTAAACCTTGGGGCCAGTCTATATCCTATTAATCTTCGAGGACTGAGACCAAAGTCTTCTTCACCGTAGATAAATATAGTACACTCCTGACTATATATATTTGCAATGAGTGAAAATGAATTAAAAACTCACTAGATGTTTGGAAATGTTAATCATCCTTTTGCCTAAGAGTAAGGAATTCCCCAGACTAATTTTGATATTTAATCAGGTTAAGCAGACACATGCGGCTGAGACTCAGAAGGCTTTGTAGTCTCTGACAACAGTTTGTCCAAGACATTCATGGGTTGAGGTTTCAAGGAGTTCGAACACAATGAAAAATCATCTTGCTATGTGGACATCTCATTTCCTTTTTGTTCTTACTACTTGGCATCTCCAAAAGATGACAGAATTCTCTTCAAGCCTATGTGTCTGAAGGCCTCGGTGGCTTTTGCAAAGAGGTACTCCGCTCCGGCACTTGCACAATCTAAAGGAGCCTGTTCCATGCCCCCTCTTTTCTCCCGACTCCTACTTGAATAGGCCCAAGGACAAACAGCTTAGAGAGGGTGTTGCTCCTGGGAAGAAAAGCGAGATCATGGCAGACAAAGCCCTCCCTGTTTTGTGGATGGATGAGGCCACACACAGCAGATGTTTTGGGAAACAAACCCAGAAGGCAATGGAAATGTTCCAGGGTCATCGGGCAGCGCACCACCACTCTGAAAAGAGCGCCAAGAATGATCTCTTTGGAATAGTGTCTGATGTCCACTGCATCCTGGAAAACACTAAGTTAAACCTCTCTACTCTGGCGGCACCCTCCCCTTTCCAGAATCTTCCCTTTAGCTTGTATGTTCTTTTGGAAAAACATTTTTTTCCCAGTCTAAAGGGTACTTGGGGCTTTCATCAGAGTAGGGGCACACATTGACGTTCGGCTCACAACCTCTGAGCCGGGTATGAATTAGACTCAAGCCCCACTTTGAATGCCTTTGGGACATGGGAATATTCCTCTCGTGTGATGAGGGCCTTCCTAAAACTTGTCAAAATGCAAAGGAAAAAAAAACACCCAATTGGTGATAAGTCAAGAGGCATTTTCTTTCCTTTTTAAAAAATTTGCCAGAGGGATAAGTGCTCACCAGAGAGACGTAGGGAGCGGAAGAAAGCACCCCCCGTAGGGAGCGGAAGAAAGCACCCCCCATGGGGCCTGGTCACACTATAATTCCTTTTCCTCCATCTCTCCCTCTTCTTGGAATTTTGGGTACACACACACACACACACACACACACACACACACACACAGCCTGTTTTTCAGGTCACTGGGTCTGGGACTTGAACAGTGTAGTCGGCCATGTGAGATCCAGACACCTTAAGCACCAGGCCACGGTCTAGCCTAAAAGGGATTTTCTATCAGTGCCATCCCATAAACTTTGTGAGATGACAGAAATGTACATGTCTGTACTGTCTAATGTGGCAGCCAACGGGTCACGTGTAGCTAATGTGACAAAGGTGCTGAATTTGTGTCCCATGTAAATTCATTAAAATGTAAACAGACAAACGCGGCTGGCTAGTAGCTACCATACTGGATGTGTATATGTGTGTGTGTGTGTGTGTGTGTCCCCATATAGAGCCGCAGACATGTCCAGAGCATGGGAGGGCTGACAGTCGCCCAAGGTTGGGGGAGGGGGATTCTCTGAGCGCCAGCATGCTCGAGGATAAAAAGGTTAAAAGTTGGGGCTCACTTCAGACAGATGTTCCTCCTTCTCCTTCACCTGACACGGGGTCACAGGATTACCTTCCTCTCTTTAGGTCTTCTACGGAAACTCAGACCGAACCTCCACAGTCCAGAACCTGCTGCGACCCCCCATCATCTCCCGCTTCATCCGACTGGTCCCACTGGGCTGGCACGTGCGCATTGCCATCCGGATGGAGCTACTGGAGTGTGTCAGCAAGTGTGCCTGACGCCCCTCACCCTCGGCGCCCGGGGGGTGGGGGGGTGCCGAGCATGCCCTGGGGGGACCCCAACATACCACTGTGGTGAGCAGGGCTGTATTTTACAAACACTTTTAAATGCAGAATTGGGTAGAGAATAGTTCGTTTTTTTTCAAAAAGATACAGTTTCCAATTTCAGTGAAAGAAAAATGAACTTACTCACTCCCCGCTCAGGGCCAAGGAAAAGAACAAAGTTAATGTCCCTAAAACCACTGTTCTTAGAGCAGCCTAAGGAGCAGGGGTAATTTGCTGCTCTCTCGCTTGTGTTCTCTCTCTCTCTGTCTGTCTCTCTGTCTTAGCCACACTGTGAAAGGTGCAGTCCCAGGGGCCACAGAAAAGCCCTGATCATTTCAAATTTCTTTCACTTGATCACATTCAAAACAGGAACATGTAAGAGCTGCATTTCCCCAGGCCTCTTTTTGCCTGCAGAAGGGGAGCAGGCCTGCAGTTCCTCCCAGTGAAGTTTTCATTGAGTCATGACCAGAGGACTTTCAAGCGCGGGGTAAGCACTTGAAGGTTTCCAGTGTGACTGGGTGGCAGGGACAAATGCCTGTGGCACATCACACAATGGTCCCCGTCTCCTAAAAGCCTGGACATGACAAATGACCAGTGGTCCAAGGTAGGCGCCTTTCTGCCCTGCATTTGCACCTTGAAGGTGGTGGGAGGTCTGGCGGGGGGCCTTGGTGTTCACCCCACAAATGCAGAGCTTGGGAGGGTGCCATGTGCAGGATGTCGCCCTCCTTTCTGCAGCCCACTCAGGCCAATCACCCATCTGCGGCCAGGTTTTCCTGCAGTTAGGAGCCCTGAAGGCCAGAATGCAGTGGAATTTCCCTTCACCTAGGGTTTCAACCAACTTCACATTTTGAGAACAGCTGGCCCGGGAGCTAGCCTAGCACTGGCTACCCGGAGGAGCTCATTGGCTGACTACTCGTTCGCAGGAAGTGGCCAGAACTCACACCATAAAAAGGACCACGTGCTTCTCCCTCTCCAGCCTCCAGCTTGCAGTACACAAACAGGTCTGCTCCTGGTACTTAAAACCCCTTGGGGAAGGAAGGAATGAGCCTGGTCCGATATCCCCTTCTGGAGGAGTTCATTAAGCAGGAAGCTTGGGAGAACTAATTGAAGTCTCATTTGTCATCTAGACCTCGACCAGAGTTTCCAGGCCCTTCCCTGGAAGAGGCTGTTAATACAGGCAGTGAGCTGGCGGGGGTGGGCAGGAGAGGTTATACGGAAGGCAGCGGCTGAGATTGGGTGAAGTTGGAGGATGAGGATGCCTCGAAGAGAACAAGAATCTTAAAGACTATCCTGACCCCAGATACCATGTCACCCTTGCTGGACAGAAACTCATTTCTCTGAGTTATGTCCTGCTTCCAAATGCCACGGGAGTGAAAGAACTCACACTGGACATTACATCACCTGCTCTGTGATCGGGCCGCTTCAAAGCTCCCTGGGTGTTCTCAGGTTCGGAAGGAAGAGCTTTCTATCTAACTTAGCATCTTTCTCAGCCCCATGTATATACTTGAACCTATAAAAATGCTTTTCCCTGCCCAGTCTTCTCTTAAATATAAACATATTGGTAGGGTAGGCCTATCTCTGGCCTTGGGACAGAAGGACACATTTAACTTGGACAGAATGACTGGATGGAGACCCCTATTTGGAAAACGGATTTTTTTTTCTTTTAAGCTTTTGCTATGGCATGTGTTCACCAGAAAGAGACACAGAGGGAAAGTGAGAAATCATCCCCCAGTGGGGAACAGCCAATGCCACAATCCCTTCTCCAGTCTCCTCTTGGGTTTTGGGCATACATGCACACACACCCAGCATGATTTTTCCTTTCCCTTTTTAAAATTTACATTTAACTACTGTACAGCTTTACCGCATACAAGATGTTTTCCTTGTGATGTTTCAAGCTGCCAGGTCCAGGACTCAAATCACACAAGTAAGCCACGTGGGATCCAGCACCTTAACCTGCACGCCACCTGCTGGCCCTGGAAAGCTACATTTTTATTACGACACAGGTCTTCACGGAAAATAGCAGTGGCCTATGAGTTAAGGACTTCCACAAGTGGCACACACAGGAAGCAAGTAAGCACACAGTTCAGGGAGAAACGAGAGAAGGAAAGCATGAGGCTGGGGTAAAGGTTCTCCGAATATCTGTTCATGTCAGAAATATTTGTTCTGTAACAGCTTTATTGAGTTAATGTTCACATATCGTACAATTTCCACCCACTCCAAGTATACAATGCAATGACTTTCAGTATATTCCGAGTTGTGTACTATGATCACAAGCAAGTTTAGAACGTCTTCATTGCTCCAAAGAGAAACCCCATACCCATTAGTCAGCACTCCACACCTCCTTCCATGCCTAGGCAACTACTCATCTACTTTCTCTCTTCGTCTAGATTTGCCTGTTCTGGACATTTCATATTAGTGGGATCATTGCTATGTGGTCTTTTGTGACTGGCTTCTTCCATTTAGCGTAGTGTTCATTCATGGTCACGTACGTATCAATACTTCATTCCTTTTCATTGCTGATTATCATCCTGGTGTGTGTGGATACATCACACTGCTACTTATCCATTCATCCATTGAGGGGCATCTGGAAGCTGTTTCTATTTTTTGTTATGAATACTGCTGCTATGGATATTTGTGTGCAAGTTTCTGTGCAGATGAATGTTTTCATTTATCTTGGGTACACACCTAGGGGTGGTCCCATGGCAACTCCATGTTTAACATTTTGAGGAACTACTTGCCCAAGTGGCTGCACCATTTTACATTCCCACCAGCAAGGTATGACGGTTCCAGTGTCTCTATATTCTCAGCAATACTTGTTATCGTCTTGGATTACAGCCATCCTGGAGTGTGTGAAGTGATATCTCACTATGGTTTTGATCTGCACTTCCCAAATAACTAGTGATGTGGAGCATCTTTTCCTGTGTTTACTGGTGTACATCTTCTTTGGAAAAGTGTCTATTCTGATTCTTTGCCCATTTTAAAATCAGCTTATAGTTTATTGAGAATTATGAGTCTTTTTATATTCTAGCCACAAATTCCCTTATCATATGGTTTTTTTTATTTTTTAGCCACAAATTCCCTTATCAGATATATGATTCGTAAGTATTTTTTCCTATTCTGTTTTTTTTTTTTTAATTTCTTGATGGAGTCTTTTGAAGCACAAAATATCTTAAGTTTCGATGAAGTCCAATTGATTTTTCTCTTCGGTTGCTTGTGTTTTTGGTATCTGAGAAACCATCACCAACCCCAAGGTCATGAAGATTTTCCCTTTATTTTCTTCTAAAAGTTTATGGTTCTACCTTTACATTTATATCTTTGATCCATTTCTTACATTTCTTTTTCTTTACTCATGACAGAGTGTGTGCACACATGAGAGAGGGAGAGGAGAGGAGAGGAGAGAGAGAGAGAGAGAGAGAAGCATCCTTCAGGGGTCTAGTCACCCTGTGATCCCTTTCCTCCAGTCCTCCAGCCCTTTGGATCTCGGATACTTGCATGTATGCAAGTGTGTCTCAAGGCGGACTAGGCTGGAGATTCCAACTGCGGTTGCCATGTGGGATCTGGTTTTTCTTGAGCTGTGCTTTACTGTTGTGTCACAAAGCCGGCTCAAGAGCTTTGATTCATTTGGGGTTAATTTTTGTACATGTTATGAGATAGGGGTCCAGCCTCATTCTTTTATATGTGGATATACAGTTGTCCCAGCACCATTTATTGAAAACATTATTCTTTTTCCATGGAATGGTCTTGGCACCCTTGTCAGAATCAATTGCCCATAAATGTGAGCGTTTACTTTGGGACTCACAACTCTGTTACCTCACTGTCTTCATTACTGCAGCTTTGCAGGAAGTTTAGAAGTTGGGACGTGTGAGTCCTCCAACTTCATTGTTCTTCAAGATTGTTTTGACTATTCTGGGTCCCTTGAATTTTCATAGGAATTTTAGGACCAATTTGTCAATTTCTGCAAAGAGGCTGGCTAGGCTTTCACACTGGAAATTGTTCAATAGTTCAGAAATTTAATAAATGAGATATAAAATCTGTTAAACATTTGTCTGCAGGTAATTTGCTTATGACAGCATATTAATTATTTACTTCATTCAATTTATGACAGAATGATGTATACAAAAAAACTTTTATTGAAGGAAATCTGAAGCTTAATAGAATCTTGCTGTTAAATACATGAGCCATGTTTCCAGTATCATTTCTCTTGGTGGGGGAGGGAGGGAGCTTTCAATTGAAAAAAATATATAATGTAGCAAAAATAACTCTTACTTTAATGTTTACTTTTATTTTTAGAAATACTAGAGTGTAGTCTACATTTGGAGATTTAAAAAAACTGGGAAAATCTATAGAACAGTTTGCAAATTTTAAAATAATTAAATGAAATGTTCTGAATATAGCAGAATGAAGTGCTGTCAATATTAAGAGAAAAACAAATGTGAGGTGATTCCGGTACTCTGGGAGAGGAGGTTACTTGGACAAAGCAAAGGTACTTTTAAATATGGGCACTGCTATGAGTCCATTCTCAGAGTCCAGACTGCACTCCTTCGAGTGGAGGCTGACAGAAGCTGTCCATGTAGAACATAATTGCTGGGGTCTGGTGACAAAGAGGTCACAAGGGCTATTGCTCTCCCTGTGATTCCAAGAGTAGCTCCCAGCTGGGCTGTTCTTAACCCCAAGCACCTTACAGGGCTGAAATGAAGATCAGATAGGATACATGCATTTAAAGTGCTTAGCAGCCACCCAACGAGCTCGCTGTAACCGGCATTGGGATTCGGTGACATACTTTCCTACCTTCATGGAGCTGCCAACTGCGGCACAAGTAGCAGCAATGATGTCATACTAGCTAATACTTATTGAGACTCTATCAAGTGCTTTGCAGGCTATCATCTCATTCAAGCCAAGTAGGTATCTCCATTTTAGTAAGGAAACCAAGGCAAAGAGGAGTTAAGTACTGTGCCTCAAGTCACAGGAGATGGAGGTGACAGGGCCAGGACTCCACTCAAGCATTCTGATTCCAGACCCGGGGCTTTTATCAATACGTCACCAGTCTTTGGACCCTCCAGTGACTTATTGCAGTGAAAGGTTCCATTCTCAAATCATTAATTACCACCTGCTGAGAGATGGGTGCAAGGTGGCACATGAATTGCTGAGCTTGTGGAGAAGAATATGCTAGGCACTGTGAGGGCTCAGCATTACCTACTCAGCTGGCACACTGATCTCATCGACACAGACAGCCTTTTTATTTTGCTATAGGGTGCGTGTGTTTGCCAGAGAGAGACAGAGATAATGAGAGGGAAAGTGATACATCATCCCCCAGGGAGAATAGCTACACCGCAATCTGTTCTCCTCCATTCTCCTGGGATTTGGGGCATGCATGGTGCCTGGTGTGATCCTCAAGCTGCCAGGCCCAGGACTTGAACCATGGTTGGCCAGGTGGGAGTCCAGCGCCTTAACCACCATGCCACCTACTCCTCCCATAAACAACCTTTTCAAATTTGTTATCCTTTCCCTTCACTTGATTAAATTGTCTTTGTTTCTGCACCTACAGACCCTTCAGGCAAACTTTTTTGCAAATTTGAACTTTGGAGTTACTTGAATAAACTCGAAGACTAATGGGAAAACACTATCTGATCATGACTGCCATTATACTCCATGACACTTTCTATCCATGGAGATGCATTGCCCTATCGTTTAGTAGTGTTTATGGGCTTTACTGTGAACATGTTTGGCTTCAAATCCTAGCCTTGCCACTTCCAAACTGGATGACCTCAGGCAGGTCAGCGCAAAGCATGTACACCTGTTTTCTCATCTATGCAATGGGGGTAAGAATAGTACCAGCTTCACTGGGTTATGGAAAGTAAATGTGACAATAAAAGTGAAAACTCTTGGTATCATGCCTGGCCATTGTAAGTGCTACAAACATAGAAAAATTATAAGCCCCAGATACTTTGATTTGGTCTTGATGAAAGTGTAAATGAAACCACAGGCCACAACTTTCCATGTTGCTTACAAAGACACTTTTGAAGGGTTAGTTGACACGATCTTTTTAAAAATGCAAAGCATTGAGTTTCAGCTCCTACCCTTTGCTTAGAAAGATAAAGAATATTTTATATAAAAGTTACCGCAGAATTTAAGTCCCCCCATTTCCCTCCCTGCATGGAGCATTTGCTCAGTTGGTCTTTCAACCCCAAATGACAAAAGTGAGTACCTGACACAGGGGTCAGGCAACTGCAGCCTGTTTTTGTAAATAGTTTTACTGGAATGTGGACACATTCACTTATCTACACGGCATCCATGCTGCCTTGGCACTGCAACGGCAGAGTTGAGTAGTGGCGACAGATACCCTAAGGCTCATAGAGCCCCTAATAGTTACGAGCTGGCCCTTTACAGGAAAGGTTTGCTGACCCCTGCTCTGGACCAGAGGAAACCCTTATTAAGCTGTTCATCTTCTTTAAAAAATATTTATTTTATTTATTATTTTTATTGTTTTGTGATTTGCTATAGGGCCTGTGTACTCACCAGAGAGAGAAAGAGAGAGAGAGAGAAGGAAAGTGAGAAAGCAAGCCCTCAGATCCAGGATTCGAACCTCAGTCAGTCACGTGGGAGTCCACAGCCTTAACCACCATGCCACTTGCTGGCCTTTAAGCTTTCCATCTTTGCTTTCTCCATAGCACCCAGCCTGAGGTTGGCATCTCTCCCCACCCTCCTCAAAACACCAAGTGAGCATCTGGCAACGTGTAAAGATAACACTCAAGAGTAAAAGAAACCAGTTTTCCAAATGCCGTAAGGGAAAAAAGCTTTATCAATAGAAAAAAAAAAAGACCAACATCATTAAATAACAGGATTTGCCTTGCTTTACATTAATTTCTGTCCCTCAAACTGATTACAACTTCAAAGGCCCAAGATTCTTCATTTGATTTTCAATGTTTCTTACAACGAAGGAACTAAATCACTAAATCGGAGCTGCTGGCTGTTCAACCACGAAGGACCACAGTGCTCAAGATTGGGACAGCCTGGCAGTCACATCAGTCAGTGCAAAATCTGCATTTTATTAAAGACATTTGGGAAGATCCATTCAAAAATACATTGTGCTCAGTAAAAATTAACCATTTCATGCTGATAATGAAGGTTACCACGGAGTAGATATTTGTATAATATTTACAGCAACAATAGAAATTTTACAGAAGTTTAGAATGGAATACATGCCAGAAAAAACTTGATAAGATGTACCAACACATGATACAAAGAGTTATAGAAACACTTTACAAATGGTTCATAATTAGCTTGTGAGGAATTTAAATATTCAACACTTTAAATTCAGTTTGGATTCAAAAATTAAAAAGATTAACAACCACATCACACCCTTGCCACAGTAAAAAGTATGGAGTTACACTTTATATAATGGATTATAAAGTCTTGCAATTAAGAATTGCCACTGATTCTTCATCTA
Organism: Tupaia belangeri chinensis; assembly: GCF_000334495.1. Lineage (NCBI taxonomy): Eukaryota > Metazoa > Chordata > Mammalia > Scandentia > Tupaiidae > Tupaia > Tupaia belangeri. Next base: position 3,112,855 of record NW_006160080.1, on the reverse strand, counting down.
CCACAAATTGGATGTCACATCATTCTGGCTTATCCCTATAGTAAGAGTGAACAGGGTCTCAATGTCACCCTGCTCTGTGTCTTCCCAGATACCCCCCTTCAAACTTACTAAAGAGTGAAGAAGCTCTGAATAGTTGTCTAAGTATATACAGAGTAACTACCTGAATTCAAAATGGCACAAAGCAACTCTTGGAGATAGGAATTTGGAACAACGATTTTGGTTTGGTTTAGTTGTTTTTGTTAATCAATCCAAGTTTACAGTGAGAATTGACATCTTTCAATCACCGCATTACCCCTCCAGCCTGACTCAGTCGGTGACCAAAGAGTAGTAAGTGAGGAGAGGGAAACAGACTGATGACTATACTCAATTGTATTATATCTGTAGTGAGAAAAAAATTTCTGCACGCTTTGCTTCCCATTTTGGAAAATCTAAACCATTGTGGAGAACTCACAAATTCTCCAGGAGTAGGATTGTTTTGTTTGTTTGTCTGTTTTTTTGTTTTTCCATGAAACTCTACAGAGTTTGAACTGGAGCGTATGACATCTCTGGCAATAAACACTTTAATCCCGCAACAGGGACAAAAGTCAAGGCATCTACCTTTTCTATTCCTGGGTTTCTTCTGATTAGACCTGAAGCAGAGCACTAAGACAGGCTTGTCTATGCCTGAAAGGAAGCAGATCAGTCTTTTGGGAAAGTAAAATCCCCAACCAAAGGAAGTCCTGAGGAATTCTTAGCAATCTGTCAAAACAGGGGGGATGGAGGAACAGATAAGGCCTCTTTCTCCCTGATACTCTGTGTGGGAAGAGTAGCGAACAAGGCAACTTCTAATCTGCATACAACACGGAGCCCGGTTTTCAGATCCCAAAGGAGGATCAAAATAGGATCCAAGGATCAAATGGGGTTTAGAGAGCTTAACCTTGTGAGAACTGAAGGGCCTTAGAAGTGAGACCAGGTCACTGCCAAAGTTCTGCCGGCCCTACAAATCCAGCGTGGAGACTGTTTCAAATTTTTTTTCTGGCAAAACAAGAGACAAACCTCCCTTGATTCTGGGAGCAAACAGTTGGTGAATGAAGATGCAAGGCAAGTCATGATCACAGTTAAGAGCCTACAGTACAGACACAGGAAGATGGCTGTGTGCCCGGAGAGGAGGGAGGTGGGGCCTGGACCAGGCCGCACGCTGATGAAGTCACAAAGCACTATGGGAAATGACGGTTTACACAGTAACTGACTCGCACAAGTCTACCGTCTTGTACAGTAATTCAATTAAAACAACAAAAGGGAACCGAATGGGGCAGCAGGCCCAGAGTTTCCTAGCCACCCTACTCCTCCCATATCCTGTGTATACAGACAGATGAGAGGCGTCATATTCTTAATCAGCTGAACCAGACCTCAAGATATACTGTACCTCAGCTGGTCAAGAAGTAAAAGGAAGAAATCATACCTGCTTAACTAGTTCAGTTGTTGTGAATTGACCTTTGAAATCTCTGAGAGGACCTTCTTGTGAGATTCTGGCCCTGGGGATAAGTGACAGGACACTTCGAACATTTGTACTGTCTTTTCTGCAGCCCCTTTCAAAGTAACCAGAATTGTTATTATTTTTTTAAACCATAAGTAAGTTTTCTCTGCCCACGTCCTTTATTAATGACGAACTGAAGGAGGCAAGGAAAGAGTCCACAACTTTCTGACTCGGTTCAGTGTGTCCCAGTTCACAAAAGCACACATCTGTGGAACCTGGTACCCACGTGGAGCTCAACAGCTCACTGGAAAGTAGGCGGTAACACACTTCCAGACATAAACGCAATGCTCTCCAGAACGCAGGTTCTGACCAGGAGAGAATATGCACATTTGCTGGGTCCCAGTTGAGCTCTAGCAATGAAAGAATGTGGTCGCCATCAGGACCTAGGTGATCAGAAATGGACAGATCCTTGCACACACGTCAACAATAACCCTCTTTGAAAGCAATTGTACACTTGTGAGTCATTCTCAATACATGGCTAGAAGAAAATAAATGGCTTTTTTCCTTATTTACTCTACAAACTAGTATAAGAAGTAAGGATACTATGAGAGTAACTAAGAGGTACTGGGAAGGGAAGATGAGATAGCATTTCCTAGTGAAGTCCACTCATTTTCAGATTAGGAACATGCTAAATGGGTTAACTCTACAACCACAGCACACTTTATAATATACGGCGTGACTATAGACTGACCGGCACAGCTCTGAGCTTAGAATTAAAGTACAACTGCATACAGTAAATCTTAAAGCATGTTTTAAAACAGACTTAACCAAGGCATACAGCACAAATACTTCTATAACAGCCACATCACAACCACCGATAGATTTTTGCTTCTAATCAGTCTGCCATATGCTAATATTTGTAAGAGCTATTAAATGACTTGAATAAAAAACAGAGATATTTTCTTTTGGGAGACACAGCTAAAAGCCATGGATGCCTTTGAGCAGTTGGTAAAACTCATGCCAATCTGCCAGGCTGTTGCTTGCTTCTAAATATAAGCCTCATGGCTCTATAAAGGATTTTCTAAGGATGCTAACCTAGAATTTAAGTTCTCAACAGCTATAAAATAACTCTGGTCTCCTCCCAAAGTATGCACTTTTCCAAGACAATGGAAACAAACGACAGGATCCCAAGGACTCAAGCATACTGTCAGTAGATTGTGGCAGAGAACGTGAGGTTGAACAATTCACGTCTGTAGTTCTGTAGCCTGGGAAGAACAGGGCTAGGGCCAGGCTCTGCAGGCTGGTAGGCTCGGAACGGTGGAGGGTAGGGCTTGTAAACCTCAGTCCTAGAGAGGTTTGGGGCTAGACCGTTCTCCAGGGAGCTGTCCCGTCTACTGTAGGATAGCTGGCAGCATCCCTGGCTTCAAGCCACCAGACCCTAGGAGCACGTGCCACCCCTTCTAGCTGTGAAAACCAAATGTCTCCAGACATTGCCGAATGCATCCTGGGGTGGGGGGAACCACCCCAGGTTGAGAACTGCTGCTGCCAAGACAGCTTTCTGGAGCCCCTTAACACACACACACACACACACACCCCACACACACACACCAGAACAAAACAAAACCACCCTTTTGGCACTGGGCTCTAGTGAGAAGAGAAACTTCAGATCAAAACTAAACCAGCTTCAGTTAAAGTTCGTTTAGAACTTTTGGGAAGAAAAACAAGACTGGCAGAGAAGTATAAGTTGAAAACCAGTGAAGCAGAATTTCTTTTCAAAAGGAGATCTGTGATACTTTCACAGAACCAAGTTAATTCTTAAGCCATCTTCCAACCTTGGTATCCTTTAGGAAGTCGGGGTGGATAACAGAACGTGGATGTCATAAACTCCCCTTCCTAAAGAAACTGAAAACTTCGGCGACTTTACCTCAAGTCCTTTCTATCAGAGATGGCAGTCTGGGTGAGGTCAATAGTTCTCCATCGACCAGAGAAGACACAGTTGAAAGCTAGGAGAAGGCCTGTGAGATTGGCGAGAACACGTTCCCACCCCCTCTGTGCGCAGGAAGAGAGTTCCATGCTAGAAATGCAGATTGTAGTTCACTGATCGCTTACGGAGGATCAGTGAAAAGTCAGAAAGGACAAGAGCTGAGAAGAGGATAAAAGCTACCTCGAAAACACTAGTTGCAAACATTGTAGCTATTTTCTGGCTCAAATCTGGGAATGTGCGAAAAGTCGAAAAGTCGGCGTCAACTCTTCGTCAGTTAGGTCTACTTTGCTCTAGGTAGAAGGCAGTTATTCTAGCCCTTCTTGGAAGAACCATCATGAATATAGATGTTCGGCAAACATCTGAGATCCCAGTGTTAGCAAGGATGACAACATGGGAAACCAGCCCCTAGGTGACAATGAGCCTCAAATGCCACTGCGTGGCAATGGGACTGCGCAGTTTCTAAGCGCACAGCACAGTGAGAAGTCTTTCTAGAGGAAAAAAAAATGTAGTTTCTGGTTTGCAAGGGGGCATACAAGGTACAGATCTAGTATGAAAAAGGAGGGTTAAATATACACCCTTTTAGAGTCATTAGAATCCAGGCAACAACTGCTGAGAGTCCACCTCCCTTGTATAACCACGCAGATGCCTGGGAAAAGCCAGAATTCAGAGCTACCCAAACAGTACTGAACTGGTGAAAGGAACCAGATAGAAAAAGAACCGAAGAGCATGCAAAACTATTGATTCGGATTCTTTCAATGATAGTACCCAGTTGAGTTTTAATTTAGTGTCTATTACACTTATTAAAATTAAATAAAAAGCACCTTAAAATGACCTCTATATATAATCAATACACATCATTATAGTATTTATATAAAAATGCAATATGCACACGATTTAAGCTTCAAAGAAACTAAGACTCTTTTTTTTAATAATAATCGTCATCATCATCAGAGCTATGATTCTCAAAATCTCAGGGGAGGGTTAACAGTAACTCAGCACATTTCAATTATAGCTGACTTCATTCGGGGGCTGACACTCTCAGAATTCAGAACAAGTCATAAATACTGAGAAGATATCTCTCGGAGGGGGAGGAGGGACATTGAAAAGTATTATTGCTAAGAGAATACTTCCAAAAATCTAATATCCTACTGATAGATGATGGTGCTAAAGTGACTTTCTGTCAAGGATGGCCCAGAGACATAGAGTATAATACTTGAAGGCCAGAAGCCTCGATGGTACCCAGGAGTAACTTGGGGGTTGAAAGAGATCAAATGAGGGAAAGGTAAGTCCTGTTCGGATGGGGTGTGTGTGTGTGTGTGTGTGTGTGTGTGTGTGTGTTTGTGTGTATATACAGGTGTGCATGATGACCTTGTTATAATGGACAGTCCCAGGAAGAAAAAAAAAATGGATACAGTGATTTTCTATACATCTGGAATTGCTTCAGGAGCTTTTTAAATATATTGGAAAGAGCAGTAACCAAAAAAAGCATTTCAAAATAGAATGCCACACATGTGTCTCACAAGCCCCCAGCCGAGAGTCTCCAGGACAGAGAACAGCATTCAGGAGCACAGAGCTGGCTTGCAAAATCTGCAGACAGGTGCCTCTTCTGATCGCACAGCAAGGAACGTTCCCTGGCAAGTCTTTGGTCTACGCTCTGCACTAGTGCTAAGTGGGAAGCACATTCTCGCCATGAAGACCCAGGAATAATGCCTCAAGCCATTCTCTCCTCACGAGCAAGGACGAGAGCCAGGAGAGGGAGGCCGGCCACAAGGCCTGCGGGGATCCTCACGGGCCTATCCGACTTTCTTCCCCTGCAGGTTTAGAAAGAGACGCTGCGTTCTGTCTGCTACCGAGAGTCATGTCTAGAGGCTACTGCTGGGGCCTAGAAGTTGAGCGAGGTTCATACTGTTACAGTCACATGGAGCCACAATTCAACTCCTTTTATTAGAAGTATAATACTCACTTCATATCACAAATGTATAAAAATATGGCAGATAGTGTCATAACGATACTTTCTGTAAATGAATATATTTATAAAACAGACAGATATTTACCATATATATATTTATATAGAGAATAAAATACTCCTGATGCAATATATAAATGTTACGGTTTAGTTTTTATAGAAACTGCTATAGCTGTCCCACTGCATCACAATGTTCCAAACAGCTCAGAATAACTTTGCATTATAACATAAAAGGTATGATTAGAACAGTACAATATTAATTAATTATAAATAAATGTTACAAATCCTATCAAATATGGATGTTTAGAAAACAATTTAAGACATACAGTTCATCTGCTAACCCTTCAAAGGGATCCTCTTGGATTACAATAAACCCCACGTGTAGTTTAGGCAGAAAGAATGATGTGGTAAGGGCATCGGTCAACACGAACGTCTCTATCCCTTGCGGTGCTAGGACACGTCCTGGCTTTCCCGAGTTCAACAGAGATTGCACTAAAGCTGGAATGTAAGGGGGAGAAACTGGCAACGCGTCTCTTCCAATGGCACACTCTAGCCATTC